>NC_056626.2:28309361-28909361 GCF_002870075.4 Lactuca sativa
AGTAAAACATGTTGTGGACACAACTTCTGCCCAAAGATATTGAGGTAGATTCACATATGTCAACATTGTTCTGGCAGCTTCGCATAGAGATCGATTTCTTCTTTCAACTACACCATTCTGTTGTGGTGTATACGGTGATGAAAAATTATGTGAAATGCCTTTGCTTGTGAGAAAACAGTCAAGAGTTTGATTTTTAAACTCAGAACCATTATCACTTTTAATTTTTCGCACATTCTTCTTCAGATTAACTTCAATCTTTTTGATAAAATCAATCATCGTCTGAGCAACTTCAGATTTCAACCTGAGAAAAAACACCCACGTAAATCTAGAGAAATCATCTACAACAACTAAAATATACCGCTTTTTGTTTATTGTCGCAATAGTTGATGCTCCACATAGATCAATGTGAAGAAGTTCCATTGGCTCTACTATTTTTGAATCTATCACAATCGGATGACCCTTTCGATGTTGTTTTCCTTGTTCGCAAGCTGCACATAAAAAATTATTGTCAAATTTCAGTACTGGTAATCCTCGAACTAAATCTTCAGTTACTAGTTTATTTATATTTCGAAAATTCAAGTGTGACAATCTTCTATGCCAAAGCCAACTAAGATCATTTGATGCTTTTGATAGTAAACACACAGCTGGTTTTCCCACAATCGGTTTGATGTCCAGTGTAAACATATCACCATATCTTTTGGATTTGAGGAGTATTTCATTCGTCTTGACATTTGAAATTATACTACCTTTTTCATTGAATACAACTTGATTTCCAATACCCACAAGAAGTTGTGATACACTTATCAAATTATGTTGAAGTCCTTCAACATATGCCACTCTATTGACTGTGAAGTTTCCATTTGTGACTTTCCCATATCCTTTCACTTGACACTTGTGATTATTTCCAAATTTGACAACTCCAGCATTTTCCAAGCTTCTGTAATCTCGCAAATTTTCTTTCCTTCCAGTCATGTGACGAGAGCAACCACTATCAATGTACCATTTCATGTCATATTGCTCGTCACATATCACCTGCATTTATTGAAAAAATTTAGGAACCCAAGACTTTTTGGGTCCATCATTAGTAGAATGAAACAAATTTTTGGAATTTAAGAACCATGTTTTCACTTTGTTTGTAACCGAATCAATTATATCAACATCATCAGTTCTAGATTTTGAAATATAATCATTCAAACTAATGATTGAACGTTCTAACATCAGATTTTCCTTTTGTATATGAAACTTTGTTTGGTTTTGATATTGAAGGATTTGGAAAATTTGGTTGTTTTGGTGAAAATTTCTTTTTGACTTGAGTTGAGTTCTTCAAACTTGAGGAAGTATTCGTGAATTTGCCAACATTTTGAAACTTTTGATTATTTGCAAATTTTTGCGAATTCTCAAATTTTCGATTGTTGTCATATTTGCGAACATATGGAACCTTGTCAACAGAGTTTATTTGTTTATGAAAACTTGATGATGTTTTTGAAATTTGTTCTTTTTCATCTCTTGATTTTTCACCTTTAACCACCCATTTTTGTGTTGATTTTTGTTTTTGAAACACATAAGTATTTTTCGTTAAATTGTTTTCTTCTATGTTTTGATTTGCGAAAAAACCTTCAGTTGTGGACTTTTGATTATCTTTTTCAATCATTTTATTGAAATCAGGATGGACTTTCTCAGCATTTCCAGTAGTGACAAAAACTTGATTTGGAAAAATTGTTTTATCAGTACATATACCACAGTGTTGGTTTCCAAATAATGTGCGCCTTTATCATTTAAAATTTTATCAAATTCTTTTGTATTTTCAAACACTTGATCAACTACAATCCTTTGAGGTGTTTCAATTGAAACTTTCTTTTCTTCTTTATTTACATCTGTGTCATCAGATTTCCAGCTTTCAACTTCCACATTATCAAACATACAATGTTGCGAAGTTGAAGATTTATCAATTTCATCCTCTACTATTGAATCAACTATTATTTCTTTACCTTTGATCTTAGATGTGATACTAATGATTGACAATTGAGAACAATCAACCTCTTCTTCCTCTTCTATCTCACTGATTTCACTCACATTATCAGAATTTTCATCAATATCAGCATAATTCAATTGTGAGGCAAGCTTTGAATTTTCAGTTTTCTTTATGATTTTCACTTGTTCACTCTTTGTCAAACTTTCATTGACAATGTTAACCAATTCATCAGCATTCAGAAACTCATCAATTTTGACAATACCATATGCATATCTATCATCAGGTATTTTGTCAAATTGAGCAATTGTGCTTTCGCAATCATAAGAAACAACATCAACTTTTTCACGTTCATACTCAAGAAAAGGTAAAAGTTTTCTATGTTGTTCTTTGCTAATATCAGAAGAGTGATGTAAAGCTGTTAATTTTGCATACAATCGTTTTGCAGAATTACAATATATGTTTCTCTGTGCTAGTAATAACCTAACATCATTAGTAAGATTATTCCTATCACAGTCTATATTTTTGATTTGCAATTCCAATTTTTCAACTCTGCTCTTCTTTATTTCTAACTCTCTTCGTGTCTCACTCAGTTGCACATTTAATTTCTTAGCTTCATTACTAGCAGACACAATAACAGAATCAAAATAAGCCACAGTATCATCAAATGAAACAATTTCAGCATCATAAGCAGATAAAGGAATATTAAAAGATTCAAGAATTGTACGTACCTTGGTTGTCATGAGTAATTTGTCAGTGGATTTTGACACAAAACATCTCCCTGAAATGTTCTCTTCGCAATCCTCAAAGCTTGCGAACATTGCTCCATGTGTGGGATGTCTCATTTCTTCATCATCAGATCCTGAAGACCAGATCTGATAAGTTCCACTCTCTTCTTCAGTAGTTTCTCCCTTCGCAACCAATGACACTCCTTTGGTCTTAGCACGTAACTCTTCAATCTTCTCAGAGTAGTATGCTTCATCTTTGACTTTTTCTTTCTTCTCTTCTCTCTTTCGCAACATGCAGTCAGCTGCGAAGTGATTTGCACCATTGCAATAATGACAATAGATTCCTGAATCACCTTTCAACTTTTTCTCTTCATTCGCATTTTTCGGTTTTTCATCAATTTTCTCCATCTTCTTCCTCTCATCCCCTCCAGTCCTTGTGGTAACATTCTTCGCATCATTCATCTTTCCTTTTGGGTTAAAAGGCTTTTTGAAAAACTTTTTAACTCTGTTGTTTGAATAAAATGCTACAGCTTCATCATCAGAATTCATCAAAAATCCTTCATCATCTGATCCATCTTTTTCATCATTTTCTGATACCTTTGAAACTAGAGCCAAAGGACCACCAATAACTAGTTTTGATTCTTCATACATTTCTGAGACCTCAGAATCATGTGTTTTCAGTTGATTGTAGAGATCATTCAATTTTGTTGTATCAAAACTTTGTTGATTCTTAATCATCATGCTCACACTTCGCCACTCCTTGCGAAGTCCCATAATGAAAGTTAAATTGAATTCCATGATAGATCTAGTGATACCATACCTATTGCAGCGAAACACAAGCTCATTCAGACGATCATAGTAACTTTCGAGAGTTTCTGCATCCTTTTGTCTGAATTCCTTCAGTTCAATCAGACATTGCTTCACAGAATTGATCTTCGTCTTTTTGCTACCTTGATACTTCTCTTTTAGAGTATTCCAGATGTCTTTTGCTGTTTTACAACTACGAATGTAATTGTAAACCACAGGAGGAAGAGCACCTCTTAGTTCCCTCATGCACCTCTTTTCATTATCCTTCAGTCGTTTTCGTTGATCTTCAACATCAGGAGATCCAGTGGATGAACCAATTTGTTGAACATTTGCAGGAGCTTGAACTGTTCCATCGATACAATTCCAAAGTTCTTCATCAATTCCATTTAAGTAATCTTCCATTCTATCAGCCCACTGATCATAGTATTCTGGAATCAACATCGGAATTTTGGTTGAAGAACCAAGCAAATGAGAGAAAGAAGTCATTGTGTTCATGTTGAAGTTCGCCATTGATGAACAAACAAAAATTTCTGAAAACTTGAGAACTTGATGAATTTTTGAAATCGATCAAATGAATTGATCAAAAATCGCTAATCGAATACTCGACTTAACAATTCAAATGCAGAATCAATTCAAATCTGAAGATCAAAAGTGATTTTCAAAACCAAAATTGTGCGGAAAATTTTGAGTAAATTTCGTAACTCAAAAAGCAAATGATTCTTATACGAAAATCAGATCTAAGCAGTTTGAATCCTGCTCTGATACCAATTGATGAGAATTGTTATCGAGAATTAAGATGCGAAACAATAGATTTGAATCATGAATGATAAAGAACACACGAAGTAAATATTAATCAGATCTCGTTTTATTAAGACTGATTACAGAGTAAGCTGAAGAGAGTTTTTACGTTTCGATCTCCTCTCTACTTCAAGCCTAAGTCCCTATTTATAGGGAACTTACAAAAAATATACTAAGTCTTATACTATGAAACTTCGCATGCTACACTTCGCATATAAAAATAGACTTAGTAAAATAACATACAAAATGCGAATCATTACAAGACACACTATTCGACTTTTACAACTAACATCTACATGCATATTTATTGTTTTTTGGGTTATTGTCATTATAGCCCAACGATGTTTAGTATATTGGTTTAAAAGGTACATCACGATTTTTTTTTGCCTTTTAGGGGTACGTACTTTTGTTTTACCATTTTAAAAGGTCATTATCAAAAATATGAAGGGGTCACCTAGTGAACCCCTTTCTAATCATCAATTTTGATATGTCACGTGACATTTTGGTCAACTTAAATAGTCTACGTGTCACCCATATGTTATCGACTTTGATTTTTCCTTTCTATCTTTCACCAAAATTCAAAGATTACAAGGAAATCTCGAATGAAATCAGAGAATGGAACATATTAGTGATGAAATTGAAGAATCGAAAAAGCTATAGACATTGACATAATTACCGATTCGAAGTTCAAACAAAGAAGAGAGGCAACAAAATGAGCCAGATCGTTTGCCTCAAACAAGTTGTGCAACGTTGGCATAGTCGTATCCCCTCTGTCGAATCTCTTGTCGTCTATGTTGGTGAAGAACTCAGCCGCTTCGTCATTCCCACCCACTTTCTCAACCTACTTATGTTCGTCTCCTTACTCAACAAAGTGGAGGAAGAGTTCGGCTTCCAGACCACTGACGGACTCGTCCTCCCCTGTGACGTCGTTTTCTTCAAGGAGTTGCTGAACGTTCTGGAGAGAGATGAAAGTGGATTCGATGCATTAGATTTGGATGATTTTTCGGAGATGCTTTCGGATTTGGCCTCTTATTCTTATTCTCTTTGTAAAAAAGCTACAATTTTCTGATGCTCATAGCTTCACTTTGCTGCTGCAGAAAGCTAAAGTTTGAAGGTTCGCCTCTTTCTTGCCTGAGGTTTGTCTCTCTTCATTTTTTTTTCTAGATAGAGTACGTCAAAACTAGGGCTTAGATTGCAATTATATATGTTTAGGGATTTAAGATTTGGGCTAGGGTTATGGTTTCTAGTTTTGTGTATACATGGTGGATGAAGCTGATCAGATGCAGGAAGTGATCAAATATGGACCCACACACCCTTCTTAATCTTGCTCCATCAAACCTACAACTCGATTGAAGGTAAGAAGGGTGGGTGAACCTAAGTTTTTGTAGTGCGACTTGAAGGAGAAAAAGAGAGAAGGAGGATGTGAGATCAATTGGAGCGGTGAAGATAAAGAAGAAACTTGTGATCATTAGAACCCGGAGCTACAAATCAATTCACAAGAGAAGAAGGAGGTTTCTCGAAGAAAAAAACCCACATGGATTATTCTATCAGTTTTAGATTTTAAAAAGAAAAATAAAAAGACAAATAAGCTTATTGTAACTGGTAAAACCGGCTTAAAATGTGGTCTATCCCTTTATTAGCAGGTAAAACACAAGTACGTACCCCTAAAAGAAAAAAAAATATCATGACGGACCTTTTAAACCAATATACTAAATATCGTTGGACTATAGTGACAATAACCCTTGTTTTTTTTCTCACGTCTATAAAGTTTAAATTCATAGTTACGTACTGAATCCAAAGTATAGGTAGAGGGTTATCCAAATTAAAATTACGTTAGTAAATGTGAACTGCGAGGAAAAGAAAAATATCATATGCGTCCAACCCTAAACTACAACTGAAGGGTAAAAAAGTATAAATGGTTACTTCCCAAAAGTAATTGAATTTTATAATTATATTTTCGGATATTTGATATCCGAAATATCCAAATTTTTGAAAAACACTATCCGAATATAAACCTGAAAAATCAGATATCCGATATTTCGGATATCCGAAATTGTGGATATCCGATTTTTCAGATAATTCAGACTCAGAATTTTGGAATTTCGGATTGAAATTTTGGATGCGGATATTTTTGAACACCTAGGAATAATCTAAAGGTAAATTGAGTAATCTAACCACTTTTGGTGTGTTTTTGAAAAAAAAACAACTCATTTAAATTAAATTTTGCTAAATAACTATTGTCTCCGTAATGGCCCATTTCAGAACAAATTTAGACTTGTTTTCGGGTGGGCCGGCCTATCAGGTATCCTCCGGTATAGCTATTCTAGAGTATCCATACGTATTCCAGACTCCCTTTTTGTATTTCATTCTTCGGAATATATTACAAAAAAATCTGGATCTCTACATTCCAGATCTCGACTTCCCGATACACTCTGACTTTTCAATTCCGATCTCTAACACGTATTCCAACTCCGAATTAAGATATGGAAGACAATCGCTATGAACCAGTTGTTTTACGGGTAAGTCCTTTACTCCGACATATGATTTTTGTTTATATTTATATCCTCTAGAATGAATTGACAATGTTTAGAAGTTACAATGCTTCGAAGTTGCAATAAAAGATGTCAGTGCATTTGGACCAACCCAAACCTACTGTAGTTGTTTATATAATGTGATTATTCGGGAACAAAAAATTGCATTTCAGAAAGCAAAGAACACCTCTAGAATGAACTTACCACATTCTGGAGTACCAATAGATGACGAGAGTGCATTAGAACCAACCCAAATGTAGTTTAGTTGTTTATAGTATGTTATTATACATCGAAAATTATTGTTTCAGAACAAAAAATCACATTCTGAAATAGCCCTAGAGTGCGAGGAACTCGGCTGGAACACGAAGAACCTCTCTGGAATGTCATAAACTTGATTTAGAATGGTGTTCAATGTTCGTTCCGGAGTTGGTTTATAAGAAGTTTTCTATTTACAGCACAAGAGAGTTTTTGATGCATCCATTACACTGTCTTGTAAACCTAAAACTAATGTGAATATTCTTGCGACATTTGAAGACAGACCGACATGTAAAACTATGTTATGAAATTCATGTTTTGGGTGATGGTTAGACATTCCTAAGGTAGACAAGGATCATTTACTTCTATGTTACATGTTTTGCTACAAAAGTATCATATAACCCAGAAGAGAAGTAGAGGAAATGGTTTTTGAGACTGGGGTTACGAGCTATATTTCGGGAAGAAAGAATTATGTCTTGTCACCAGCTTCCACTTTGGAGATTATTTTCCTACCTCTGGTTCCGGCGTCGCCTTCCGTTCCCGTGTGTTTCCTGTGGTGATGAGGAATGTTACCGTGAAATTAGCCGATGTGATGGATGTGTTTAATCATTCGCTTAATGACTTATCAGATGAGGATGCGGTCTGTTTATGCCTTCTATATCTGTTAGAGAAGGGGGTTCAATGGGTGGTTGGCTACATAGTATGTTTTAGAGGAGTATTTCGCTTTTGTATCCGACCTTAATGAATTCAACAGGTATCTTGTTGTTAATTTATGATTACGGGGTATATTTATCATTACTAATATTTACAAATTTATGTCTTAGATATCCATGGGGGAGGATAATTTGGGATCAATTGTAGTCACAACTATTGATTATATTAAACAAGGTTGACAAGCTTATACATCAAGTGGAACCTAAAGCAAAACAACCTCAAAAATTGATGTACACTGTAAACGTTTTTTTACACGCTTGTAAGGTAACGTACATGATTAACAATTTATTATTTTTTTGTTTGATAAATAATCTAATACATCATTCTTTCAGATATGGATTCTTGAGAGTTTTCCTATAAGTAGTTTCTTTGGTACCCGACAACCGGATGTGATCCCTCAGGCTATAACATGGTCAAAACTGAGGCCTTTACATGTGCCTGAGTGCAACCAATTTAGAAACATCAACGACGTATGGTTAGTTATATATTTTAAAATAATCTTCTTCTTCTTCTTCTATATATATATATATATATATATATATATATATATATATATATATATATATATATATATATATATATATTTATAATGTTTTTTTTATAATTTTAGAATTTTGTTAACAAGATAATAGACTTATACAGAAGTTAGAGCCGACAGAAGCTGAGATTCGTGTTGAGTGGTGGATAGTTAGCTCGGCTTGGATTGATCATCCTAAATTTCCCGACACAAAAGTTCATAGGGCACCTTCCATAACACTATCCCGCAAACATTCCCCCATCCTGAGCCTCAGTAAAATGTTCCATCTCACCCACCACCACCACCACAGTCGACTGGTGAACCATCAACTTATAAGGACTGAATTATTAATGACTTGAAAAACGAGTTCTGTGAATTGAAAAATGAGGTCATTCAATGTCTCAAGGACTTAAGGTCAATGGATAAGCGTTCAGCAGAGCATGGCACAATTTTAGCCATGCTTCTAAAAATTATCAATAAGACTCTCGTAGATTATGTTGGTACCTCAAAGGGTGCAGGCACATTGTTAATTACTTCACTCCCAAACAATTTTTATATAAGTTTATGGTCTTTATGTTTTTGCATCGTTTATAATTAAATGTTGTTGAACTGTACAATCACTTATCATGCAAGATGCTTGTACTACAAAAGTTCAATGAAAATGAATTATGGGAGCATGATTAAGGGTTAGGCACACCCAAAAAGTCGTTGAATCACGTCCCTGAGAAACTGTCTGCATGTATTCAATCAGCAGATGTAAAAGAGATTACGTGCGATGAATAAAAAATATCGCCGCCAGCAACTCTTAGGCGTTCTATGCGCCAAAAAAGTTATGTTGATACGGTATAATTCCCCATGGATACAAATGAAGAGCAAAAGTGTTGCACGACAATAATCAACACCATTGGAAAATATTTTAGAACCTACCATACACAGTCTATATAAAGAACGGGATGGTTCGTTGTTGTTTACTAACTGGTATTTGACTACTATTCCGATGATTGAGTTTTGGATGCGCTTATGTCACACCCCCAAACCAAGGATGGCGGAAATGTTCGGGGGTGGAAGACTTCATGTATAGTATCACAACAACGAGTATAATAGTGCTCAAAGTAAATACAACCATCATAAATATAATTGAAAAGTTACACCAAAGTATATGTTTACATGGTTCAAATCAATTACATTATGATGACAAAATGAACTGTTTGACGATTTAACGTCCCATCCTCAAAACGCTATTGGTTTTCCTGTTTCATTGATTTCCTGAGAATACAAGTAGTTTTGAAAAGTGTCAACAATTAAGTTGGTGAGTTCATAAGAGTTTTGTTTGAGAAAGAGACCGTTTTCCATGAAAAAACGACAAAGTATGTTTCAAGAAAATCCAATATTTTCTTTATCACGTGTGAAATGAATGTTTCTATGTTATGTGATAATGAACTCTAGAAGATCCCAAAGATTCCTTCTATAATTACTCAGCGTATATAAGTTATATAAAAATTAAGTTAAATAAATAGTTGAATATAATGGGTTTGCCCTAGGTCCACAACCAAACAAGGAACATAAGATAAGGCGGGCCCACCAATTCTAAGTCGATTATGACTAAATTCTTATATAACCCTAGCATATACACTTAGCAAATATAGCTGAAGTCTGACAATTTTAGATGATATATAGTTTTAACAGAGATATGATTCCAAGGAAAATCCTAAATTTTCCTTATAAAAGTTATGTAGTCCTAAATCCCAGGACCGAAAATAAATAAGTATTTGCCATAATTAAAGATATAAAAGCGGTTTTAAATCGGCATAAAACCCTTTTTGATATAGAAGTGTACAAGTATTTTTCCATACTTAAAGTAATTTCTGTGAGTTAAATCGACATAACTCGCTAATTTAAAAGTAGCACCCGTAAATCTTATGATTTGTTAATACCACATGTGAGTTATTATAACCATGTTAAGACTCAGACGGCCTCGTAATACGACATTCTTCAGGCGTCGCAAGTTACATGACACTTGTCACCTCAGACCTGCCGGTCTAGCTGTTGCAAGCAGCTCTGGTGCGGGTTTGTCAGACCCAATATAGATCTATACACAACTATCACGCTCTCCTACAAGAGATTCTGGTTACAAATTACAGGACTTTTGACTTTGTTGCCGCGAAGGTAACACGAAGGGAATGTCTCACAAATTTATTCATTAACAGATTTATGTGTACTGAACTGAAAACCTTTGGTAATTAAGATTGAAATGTAAGTGATACATAAACTATACCTATTATAGTTTATCCAAAACGTTTGTAATGTAAAAGAACTCTTTTATGAAAATACATTAGTGCTATGAATCCATAAACTATGCTTATTACGGCTTATTATATGTGTTCTAATTGAATGAAGAATCTTATCATGAATGACTAAATTTCAGTTTATGATGATAAACTAACTAGAAAACACATTCAATATTTAGAACTTATTGTTATACACTTTGCTCAACATAATACAAAGTGTTATGAAAGTTATAAGCTGTTAACTAGTTTTTAACCTTTCTGCGCTATTTTAGAAAAATCATACGAAGTCGAAAATTGAATCCGTAAATTCTGAGAGTTCATAAAATGTGTCTAGTTTATCTATAATTTTTAGGGAAATCTGCAAAAAAGTCCCAATATTTTAGGCCAGTTTACGATTTAGTCCCAAATTAAATTTTGTTTACAAAAAAGGACAGATTACCAGATAAAACTTCGGATTAACCCTTCGTGGCCGGTTTCACAGATTTAGCCGGTATCTCGTCTTTTTCGTTAATTAATCCAAATTTTGGGGCTTTTGCATTAATTAATCAAAATTTTAGGGCTTTTTCATTATTTATTACCAATAAACCAAAATATTTGGACTTTTCTGAAGATTACCTTTAAACTAATATATATTATATGATCTAATTTAATATGTACTATTCCATGTCTTCTTTCTTATGCTATTCTAGGCTCATCGTGTGTTTTTATCGATGTCGTCAAACCCAACAACAAAAATCTCACTCACAAGCCTCATTAACTCCATCGATTTTCCAAAATTATCCATTCACAACTCTATGATCATCTTTCAATCTCCAAATAAAGAACGGAGAAAATCCTTCTTGATTACGTGGATATCCCTATTACCTAACCATGACTTAAACCGTGGTTCCAATACTTGGATGTTCCTATTACCTAACTATGACTTGAATCCTGTTTCGAACCCATACACTATTCGCATTGTCCATAGTGTTGTTCACAACAAAATACGAATCCCACATGGTTTAACCACTGATACCTTGGATCAAGTCTTACATGACCCTTGTTTCCTTACAATAGGGCTTGAAAACCATGAAGAATGAACCATTAAGCTTAAAAAAGTTAACATAGGTAAAAAAAAATTAACTTGATATTATGTACTGAAAACCATGAAGAATGATAACTCTAATTGTATAAAAAAATGTCAACAAGCTATCCATCATAAACTATTAAAATATTAATTTGGTATACCTACGAGCTACGGTTCCAACACTCGGATGTTCCTATTACCTAACCATGACTTGACAGGTTTGACCAGGAGAATTTATCTTGGGAAATGTTTAAAACCCATTTGCTAGGGAAGTATTGTCCTCTGGACATGAGGAGGAGATTAGAGAAAGAATTCCTCGAGCTTAAACAGGGAGGAATGACCGTGAATGAATATGAAACTCAGTTCAATCAAAAATCACGGTTTGTTGTAAAATATATTCCAACTGAAGACGATAAAATTCAGTTATTCATGGATGGAAGACGGTATGAAATTCACGATTTCGTGACTAATCAGGATGTTTTGTCATTTGATAAAGCTGTTGAGTATGCTTCAAAGCGTGAGCATGACTTAGAAAGACGTGGTGCCATTCTTTATGTTCTGAAGCATCCATGTATTCATCGAACTGCTCTTGTTTCCTCTATTCCACCAGCTCAATCTGTTCGAACTGATCCTGGTAAACATGTGTAAACTCATAATACCCCCCGTGGCAGCGGTAGGTCACAATCTTTTTCTCTTCAGTCGTCATCGTGTCAAAATTGTGGAAAGAATCATCCGGGCGAATGCAAATTAGAAAAAGGATCAGTGGTCTGTTATGGATGTGGAGAAGTAGGCCACATGAAGTCTGTTTGTCCGATGAAGAATGTTACATGTTTTGCGTGTGGTGTTGCTGGCCACATGAAGCGTTTTTGCCCTACTCTTACTAGTCAAATGACGGGAAGTCAAGCTTCTGTTCAACAACCAACGAGAAGTCAAGCTCCTGTTCAACAAATGCTGATGTTTTACTTGATGATGCATGAGGATTAAAGGTAGCTAAGAATCAGCTATGGATTCCAAAGATTGGCAGATTAAGACAGAAGATTTTAAATGAAGCTCATAAGTTTAAGCTGTCTATACATCCTGGTACAAGTAAAATGTACTATGATGTACGAGCTAATTATTGGTGGCCTGGATTAAAGATAGACATTGGAAGATGTGTACAGGAATGCTTAGTATGCTTACAAGTCAAAAGAGCACCAAAATCCTTACAAAACTCTAGAAAGTCTTAGTGTTGGAACATCCGAGTGTTGGAACCGTAGCTCGTAGGTATACCAAATTAATATTTTAATAGTTTATGATGGATAACTTGTTGACATTTTTTTATACAATTAGAGTTATCATTCTTCATGGTTTTCAGTACATAATATCGAGTTAATTTTTTTACCTATGTTAACTTTTTTAAGCTTAATGGTTCATTCTTCATGGTTTTCAAGCCCTATTGTAAGGAAACAAGGGTCATGTAAGACTTGAGCCAAGGTATCAGTGGTTAAACCATGTGGGATTCGTATTTTGTTGTGAACAACACTATGGACAATGCGAATAGTGTATGGGTTCGAAACAGGATTCAAGTCACGGTTAGGTAATAGGAACATCCAAGTGTTGGAACCACGGTTTAAGTCATGGTTAGGTAATAGGGATATCCACGTAATCAAGAAGGATTTTCTCCGTTCTTTATTTGGATATTGAAAGATGATTATAGAGTTGTGAATGGATAATTTTGGAAAATCGATGGAGTTAACAAGACTTGTGAGTGAGATTTTTGTTGTTGGGTTTGACGACACCGATAAAAACACATGTTGAGCCTAGAAGAGCATAAGAAATAAGACATGGAATAGTACATATTAAATTAGATCATATAATATATATTAGTTTAAAGGTAATCTTCAGAAAAATCCAAATATTTTGGTTTATTGGTAATAAATAATGAAAAAACCCTAAAATTTTGATTAATTAATGAAAAAGCCCCAAAATTTGGATTAATTAACGAAAAAAGACGAGATACCGGCTAAATCTGTGAAACCGGCCACGAAGGGTTAATCCGAAGTTTTAGCCGGTAATCTGTCCTTTTTGTAAACAAAATTTAATTTGGGACTAAATCATAAACTGGCCTAAAATATTGGGACATTTTCACAGATTTCCCTAATTTTTATTATGATTTTTGGAAGTCTTTAACTTGTGTTAAAATGTCCATATTCACAGACTGGTCCATATTTGTTCTTGAAATGATAGGCTGTTTCGCAAAAATCACCATAAATCATAGAAAATCGTATGGAGATGTGCAAGTAGTCATTTTAAAGGTATGAACCTGAACTATTTGCACCTCATACATTTTTGAAAAATAAAATGTTTAAATTGGCCAAAACAGTCCGTGAATGGAGTTAAACTTTTCTGATGAAGGCTGTTAAATGAGTTTAATTATGTTCTTAGTGTTTTAACTTGTATTACCCCCTTAAAACTTAAGAAAAACATGAAAAGATAGGGGTATAACCTCACCTTATATGATTTCAGTGGGTGAATGTTGAAGAAGAGAAGTGTTCAACTCAAGAACACTTGGAGGATTGCTTGAAGATTCGAGAATCTAACACTAATGTGATGGAATTTGTGTAAGCATTCAATGATTTTGAGTAAAAGGAGGTGTAATAACCTTATGAAGGGTGATGATACTTACCAAATGTAGAAGGAAAACTTGAAAAATGCCTTGGAAATCTCGAAATTGTGTGAGAGAATTTGAGAGAAAAGATGAGTTTGATCTTTGGTGGAAATGAAAGAAATGAGTGAGAATGAGGAGAGAGGGTGAGTTTTCAGCCATTGACTAAGAGTGTGACTGGTCAAATGGTGGGGAAAGTGCTCTTGAATGACCAGGTATGGTGGGGAAGGGTGTGGGTTAGTCATGGAGTGGGTATGGGGGTGGTTGCTTGTGTCTAACACTATGGCAAAGTCAGCACTCCACCACAAGATCTTGCTTTATGGATTTTATTCTTAATTAAGGATTTCCTTAAAAATATGTTGAATTTATGAATATATGGGACCTTATATGTCAAAATATGAGTTTGGGTGAAAATCCCCCGTTAAAATAATTAAAAACGGGCTTAAAACGGAGTTGTGGTCGAAAACCGGGTGAAAAATGGGGAAATCCGAAGTCAGGAGGGTAATTCCAGGCTCAATAGCCTTAGGTCCGAAGTGAGGTTAGGCCGCTGAGGTGGATCTGAAGGGAAAAGGGGCTGCGGTCCGAGGAGGCACCGCGGGCGGTTCGACAGCAGGGTCCGGAGCGAAGTCGGATGCGGTTTGGTGACTGAGGCTCGATGGCTGCGGCTGCTCAAGGGGACTTCGGACTCGGTTCATGTGGCCTCGGTTGCTAAAGGGTTTGGCCCCTATAGAGAGGCTTCGGCCCTAAGAGGCTAATTTCCAAGAGATCACCTCTTTTCGAGTGGTTTTTCACGAAGTCAAGTGTCGGGATGCCCCAAATGATCAAAATAAATCAAAAGGGGTTTTGAGAGAGAGATTTGGGAGAGATTTGACATACTCGAAGAGATTTCACATACGGAGAGATATTTGGGAGAGATTCCACATTCTTGGAGAGATTTGGGAGAGATTTGACATACTTGAAGAGATTTCACATTCAGAGAGAGATTTGGGAGAGATTGTGTGACATCCCCAAAATCTCGGCCAGAAAAGACCGATTTTCATTTATGCTTTTAAATAATTTCAGAGTAAATCCTTTTGATTTGAAAGAGTTGCAGAATTTGTTCCCAAAACAAAACATGATAAAATAATATTTATCAAAGCATTTCATCAAGAGATGCATTTTCATTATATAATCAAAACTCGGGATGTCATGTTCCGATACAGACCATAAAGCATAAACGATAATATTACAAGTCATTCAACAAATATATACATATACAGACTTGTAAACAAAACAACAAGATGATCCATCCATCTTACGCCCTTGTGCCACTTCCTGTAATACAAATAAAACTGAGTGGGTCAGGCTTGGGAGCCTGGTGAGCATATAGGGTTTTCAACCTACAATAAATAAATTATATTTAATTTCACCAACCAATCACTATCCCGATTACCCATTCCCGTTATCCTCACTTTACGTCCCTAAAACAACATCTATCTCAAGGGACCTAATCTAGGATTTTCATCGGGACGGACATCACTGCTAAGGGGTTTCCTCAACAATAGATATCCTAAAGGCAACCATGAGAGGGATAGAGTACACCGGTGAACACATCGTTCACAACACCTACAGGTTATGAACCTGCTAGCGTTTCACTGGACTGTCTAGAAAGAGTCCGTGGTCGTTATCCATACTCCGCTGAATAACTAGATCAACAACAACAACAACATCGAGGCCTCTCATCTGTTTATTACACACCAACTATCTACCCATGTTCTACCCAACATATTAGTAGATAAGAATATATATTTTCATACATAGCTTAAAACCTGTATATCATTTTCATTCCATATATATTCCACATAACAGATGAGGCATACCACATAACACGTATTCCATAGAAAACAATTCAGATCTATGAGATTGAATAAAGTGAATATCCATTCACGCATACAATCACAAAATATACACATAACAAGTATATCGTATAAAATACTTCATAGTTACTTGTTAGAAGAAAGTAACTACACCCTCACACATATAAACCACAATTTACTTAATACACTCAAACCGTACTTGTATTATTATCGTGTTTATGAAAGGTAGTATACACTCACTTGATCAGAAGATGATCGGACAGCACTACGACTTGCAGAAGTAGTAATCCACAGTAGATCTGGAAGATCTCCACAAAAATCGAACTTCTCGCGGGCAGAGCTTCGGCTCAGGAACCACACTTCTCGGGATCTTTGGGATCTCGGGACTTGCCTCGGGGCTAGAGTATGATATCGGGGCTTCGGGGTATTTCTGGCATGCAAAACGATGCAAAACGGGAGAGAGAAGAGAGAAAATTAGCAAAATAGCAGGCTGCCCTCGCATCCTATTTATAGGAGGCTGGAGCCTCGGCGTACGCGGGGCGTACTCGCCTCCGAAGTCGTCACTGCATGCGTCATCCGAAGTGTCGACACTCTTCAGAGTACGCGGGGCGTAAGTCGGATCGGACTGCTGACTCCCCCTTCGAATAATGCCGGATTTTTGATTTAAAAATAAATACAAATTATTTATCAAACTTCGGAAATTCATATCTTCTTCATACAAACTCCGTTTTCGACGTTCTTTATATCCACGGAAAGGTGAGACTACACTCTACAACTTTTGTTTAGACTCCGTCGGCAAATTTTGATTTATTTTTATTATTTATTTTTAATAGGCCGCGACAGAAAAACTTCGTTATAAATTCATAACTTCTTCGTTTGACGTCCGTTCTCGCCTAACTTTTTATCGCTTCGATACCAACAATGAGATCTTCGATTCTCATTTAGATTGCTTCGGCTAAAAACCGCTCGATCTCAAATCGAGTATTTCAGGCTGCATACCGCTAAGTCGAAACTTCGATAAATCATAACTTCCTCATACGAAGTTAGATTTGGGCGTTCTATATATATTCGGAAACCTCGTTTCAACTACTACAACATTAACCAAAGATATTAAGTTCATTTTACACTTAAATTTTGACGCTTATTTTTTATTCTTAATTAATCAGACCACATAATTAAGCAATTAAGCACAAAACACATAATACTCAAATAATACATTCTTATTATTTCAAAACGAGTTACAAAGGTTAACCTAGACTATTACATTGCTAAAAATGGCAAGCCCGGAAACACAGGCGTTACAGATTGATTGAAAGAGGTTGAGAGAGACTTCTTTTGAGACCTTTTTGAGTGTTTGGCTCTGTAATTCAAGGTTCGTAAACCTCGTTAACTCTTGTTATGACTGTCATATGCCTCCGAGGGTTAAGGAATAATGTTTTATCAAGTAGTTTCATCACTTTCCCTGATTAGGGTTTAGAGTTTCCAAACACATGAAAACTCTAAGTGATACTTTGCATTAAGAGTGCGGGTTGTTTAATAAGAAACAAAATGAAAACCCTAGTATACGAGGGTTAGATGAGTTGACCGGTTTGACGTGTTGACTTTAGTTGACTTTGACTTGACTGGAAATTGACGGTTGTCACAGCTTATATGCAAATAGTCATATAGGTTACTACACTTCTAATAACAATATTTACTTTACTGCAAAATTTTTTGATTAACAACACTTCATGTTGTGAATGTAATGTAAGTTATATAATTATGTGATGTAAGTTATATAATTATGTGATCATTACATACTACACTTCTAATAACAATATTTGACTTGACTGGAAATTGACGGTTGGAATGTGATGTAAGTTATATAATTATGTGATCATTACATACTACACTTCTAATAACAATATTTACTTTACTGCAAATTTTTTTGATTAACAACACTTCATGTTGTGAATCTCATTGTTGATAGAGCGTAGACGGGATGATGCTTGGTGGACGGTTGTGCCGTTAGCGTTCAACACTGATGCATTTTACTAAGTCACATGGTTGACAGATTTGTTTACCCAGTTTGGACAGAGTGTGATACGGTATAATTCTATTTGGATTACATTAGCTAAGTAATACTAATTTATAATATAATGATATTTTATGATTAATTAATTCCAACCTTTTGTGTAGCTTTACATCCCAATCAATATATATACCATCTGCTCACTGGTTTTTTTGGTGTTTTGGATTTGAAGTCATTCAAAATGACTATATATGATAGTCACTGGAAGACCGGATACTGTTTAGTAGAAAAGGAATGGTTTATAGGTATGCGAGCTCACATCCACAAACTGCTAGTGGGTATCAATTATTGGGGTATGGAACCAATTGAAGAAATCAAGCTTGAGAGTTTCAAGATGACCTTGAAAAGGCTCTCGACGTACCACAACAGAAAGTGACAGTAAAGGAGATTGTAAGGTGTTTTTGTGTTGGTTCCTGGAGAAGTTGATCGGCGGGAATTCATATTTTATACAAGGAAAACGGTTCATGTGTCATGTCACATCATAAACGGTTGGCAAAAATGTTTTGAGGTACGAGAATGAAGACCATTTGAACATTGTACTATTATTTAAAATAATGTATTTATTGTTTCTTTTGTTGATTTTAAGATTCCATGCAATAGATTTTCATGCATTAGATTTTATAAAAACAAATATTACACAAAATCACCAAATCCATTTTATACATACAAAACCAAAAAGCAAAAAAAAAAGTTATTGTTCTGAAACGTTGGTCCGGAATTCTACTCCAATATTATTGAGATCGATTCAAAATGATATATTCCAAACAAAGTTGTTATTTTACAAAATGAAAATAAATACTAATAATAATAAATAAATAAATAAAATTGAGTTATTTCAAAAACTTCGTTTATATATATGGATTATATTAAAAGACTATGTGTAAGACCCATGTATTATATGAGTTCATTTAAAAAAAAAAAAAACTAAATATACAATTCTAAACATTTGAAAAGTTTGAATTTATAAGAAAATATTGAATTATTAAAATAAAAGTGTTTTTTTTTCTCTTTTAAATTTAAACAAATAATTTAAATAAATAAACAAAGAAAATTAATGAGCTTTAATTTAAAATTTTTAAAATTAGAAAGAAGATCTTGAAATGCATTTATTATTATATTTATTACAATTAATAAATTTAATTAAATATTTTATAAAATTTAATAAAAATAAAACAACCACAAAATAACATCTAAAAAAAATTTAATTAAAAATCGCCATAAAATTATATACACAAAATCAATCAAAATATGATATCAAAAGAAAACATTTATTTATCTGAGAAGATTTGTTTTTTAAATTCCATTTTACAATTAGGAATTCTTCGCTGGCGTGGCGTTACATCATCATAGTGGACAGGGGAGACGTTAAAGATCCAACGTCATGTATTCCCATCTACATTACATCATCATTTCGCCTGTTTTAATATAGACTATTCTAAATCATATTCATTCATCGGAGAACTCACCAAAACCTCTCAACAACTTTGATGGAAAATCTGAAGAAAAAACGATCGGAGTTAAGAGGAGGCCATAGATTACCCAGCAAGAAAATCAAGTTCAAGAAGGAGCGCTCCGACGTTGGAGGGACTGCCGATGACGCTGAGTTGCAGGAATTCTTTGCTATATTACAGCGGTTGCAGACGGGGTTTGATTACTTCCAGAATAAAGGTGCCGGGGGTTGTGGCGGTAAGTCTGCAGCGCCACCACCGGCGACGGGATCAAGGTTGTGGGATCCGGCTTTTGAGTTGGAGGACTTTAAACAAGTTGATGACGGCAGCCAGCCGGTAGCAAGCGGCGGAGAAGCATTACAAAAGGACACCTTCGTTGGGTTTGATCTTAACGCCGACCCGGAAACTCATCAGAAATCCAAATGATTTTCTTAATTTTCTTTATTATTTTGAGCAGTTTTGCTGCACTTTTAGCCTGAAAGCATATATTAAGACTCCTGAATCAGATTACTGTGAGTTCCAGAATAATGTATTATATGTGTTTCATCGTTGGTTTGAGCTCCCTTATAAAACAACTATTTTCCAGTAGTTAATATCGATTATCGAACACCTATGAAACAACTGTTTTTTTTTTCTTTATCGAGGTTTATGTAAACCTTAAATTTGACTCGTATGAACGTGATATTAACTACCACGATTATAAGATAATAAATATATGCACCCTTGTTCTTGCAATCAGGGAGTTGGTGTTGGTCCTTTATCAAATTATTTTGGCCATTAAAGTTTGCATCATTTTGCAAGCAAAGCACAACATGTTATGATGGGGCATCTTATTGACACCATGACAACACGAATACATGATACGAGAGTCCAACACGAGAGTTCAATTTTGAAAAAACAAACAAACAAACAATAAACGTTTCTTTGAAGTTTCCACATTTCCATGACAAATTGTTAATTGTTTAGCATAATTTTTGCTGTTTATATTATTTAAACACATCCGATTATCTAAAATGCTTTTCTAAATTATATATTATATACTAGTGTGACATCCTTGTATTACATGGGTTTAATTAAAAAAAATTAAATATGAAATTTTAATAATAAGAAAAAATTTGAATTTATAAGAAAAATGAGAAAAAATTTTGAATTATTAAAATTAATGAGGCTTTAATGTATTGAATATATTACATATATAAATTTTTTCTAATAAATACCTTACATATATATTACCTTATATATTAAATGTGAAATTTTAATTTAATAAAATGAAAAATACAATAAAATGACAAGTGAAAAATAGAATATGTAAAAATTATAGAAAATGCCATTTGTCTAAATGAAAGAGAAAATGACATGTGGCAAAAAAACCTTCATTTATTAGAGTAGATTTAGAATATAATTGGCCACATATTCTGATTCATATCATACTCACCATACTTTTTCTCATTATTTTTTGCTACACCCCACAAAACTGTTGGGTATCATATCTTAATTTACCACACTATTTTTTAATTGAATAAAATATAATTAATTAAAAAAATTGTTTTTTTTTCTTTTTTGGTTGAATAACATGTAATTAACTAAAAAAAACTTCATTAAAATTGGTGTGATGTTTGTTGATAGAAAAATTGTTAGGGTCGGGACGAGATTGAAGACAGGTCCATTTGTGGTCGGTAAATCGACGTCTCAATTAACCATAATTATTAAGGAAATTTTATATTTTTTGAATTGTCCGGCGATTTCGGTGTCTACGTCGGGAATCTCCGTCTCCGGCCCTTCTCTCCGACGGGTGCAAATGCCGATAGGGCTGGGATATCTTCTGATTCTGATTTGATCGTCCTTCCTCTAATTCTGATTTGATTATCTTCTGGTTAATTCTTGTTGACGGATCCTGTGGGTATTCTCTTCCTGTAAGAGGTGTTCGTAATGGGTTACATGAACTCTAGGAATTCTCAGTGGAAGCCAAATGATGGGTGGAATAAAGATTGTTATTTTAATGAAGTGAACAACCGAAACATAACTCAATCTAAGCGGAATCATCATCACGTAAGATCTGATATTCAATCCTTCTACATTACAAACTTCTCAGAATCTGTTCTACCTTCTGACTTGTGGCGTGTTTGTGGTCGTCTGGGTAAAATTGTCGATGTGTTTGTTTCTAAAAAGCAGTCTTGAATGGGGAAAATGTTTGTCTTTGTTAGATTTTGGGGTAATTGTAATGTTGATCGTATGGTTAAGAAACTATGTGATGTATGGTTTGACTTTCATAAACTATATGCATCGGTTCCAAAGGATTCTTCTTTACACAAAATCCCCTCAAAAATTGAAAAAAAAATGAAGTTTCAGCTGTCTCATATGCAAGTGTGGTTAGAGGTCAAGACAAGGGGAATAAAGAACGAGTTGATGTCGCTATTGTACTTAATTATGGGGATTTTATTATTGAAAATAGAAAGCTTGCATGTCTAGCAAAGGCAAGAGACTTTTCTACATTACCAAATTTTGGCATGTTATGTCATGATGAAGGTTTTGTTGATTTTCAAATCCGTTATGTAAGGGGCCTATGGCTGATGTTTGAATTCACCTCTAAAGAAGCATGTAAAAATTTCTTGGTAAGTGATGCGGTTAGTCATTGGATCACAGAAAAACATTGTGGGATAGAAATTTTGTTATGCAAGATCGTATTGTCTAGGTTGATATTGAAGGACTACCTCCTCGGGCTTGGAGTAAGTTGGCATTTAGGGAGATTTTGGCAAAATAGGGTTATGTGGTACAATTAGATGATAATCTTGGTGAAGATATATACAAAAGTCATGAATGTATTTTGACTTCTCATTTTGGTATTATTTCTGAAGTGGTGAAAGTTAGTGTGGATGGTATCATATTTCTAGTTAGAGTTAAAGAAGCACCCGGTTGGACTCCGTCATTTTCTTGTGGTTTCATGAACTCCGCTGGTGGGGAAGATGAGGGACATGACTAGTTTGATGATGAAGGAAGTAATGTCTCTTTGAATGAGGATGATGAAGTATCTAAGGACCCGTTTGGAATTTATGAAACATTGGAAAAACTTGACAAAGCTGAAATGAAAAATAAAAAATCTAATCATTTTATTCTAAGGAAATTTAATGAAAACAAGGATGTCAACGAGAAATGAAATCGGTTTGACTATCCCATATCGTCATCCATGTTAACAGACCCTGCATCGGCCCCAATGCAGCAGCCCTTTTCTGATCGATGGACAACTGCAACTTTAGAATTTGTTCCTGATGCAGATCTGACAGCAGGCAGCCCCCTTCCTGATGATCCTGTTCAGAAGAAGACGAGCAAACCTGATGTGAATTAGGTTAAAAATATGTTGAGGGTCAATTTGGTCCATCTCAATCTTCCTTTCCTCATCATGTGGATGGTTCGTTGGGTTTTTCGGGAGGTTTTGGTAGAGTTTCGGGAGTTAACTTATCTAAGTGTTTTAGGATCTTCTTTTAATAATAATTCCTTTATTATTGAAGTAAAAAACCCTAGAATTGGTAGAATCTTACTCATCTCCCGGGTTTCTCTAATAAATGTTAATCGTTTAATGGTGGTAATCAAAGTGTTTCACAATCTTTTCTTAATAATAATTCCTTTATTATTGAAGTAAAAAACCATAGAATTGGGAGAATCTATAGGCTATAATCTGGATGGATGTCTGGATCGTTTGAAAGAAATTGTAGGAGGTCACAATTAAAGACAAAAGATTTGATGAATTTTCTCTCAGTTAATGTTCAAGGGGCGGGTTGTATGGATAAATGTTTTTGGATTAGAAAAAATTGTCATCTTAACAAAGTTACATTTTTTACTATTCCAGAAATGAAGATGAAAGAAATTGACTTCGTCTCGGTTAGGTCTTTTTGGGGAAATGCTTCTTTTATGCATGTTTTTCTCCTTCTCGTGGTGCCTTGGGCGGTATTCTTGCTATTTGGGATCAGAACTGAATTTCTCATAAAAGGACGTTTATCTTGAATTGGATCATTGCTATTGAGGCGATTTGGACTAATTCGGGTCTAGAAGTGTTATTTGTTGTATTATATTCCCCACAAGCCGTTGATTATAAAAGAGAACTCTGGAATGATATTACTTAGATTATCTCTTCTTTTCCGGGAAAATGTATTATTATTGGTGACTTTAATGTAGTTTGAGATGAATCTGAAAGATTGGGATCAACCTTTTATCTGGCTAATGCGCAATCCTTCAACGATTTTATTGATCATCTTGATCTCGTTGATATTCCGTTAGGTGGTATGGTTTACACTTGGAGTGACAAATGGGGCTCTAAATTTAGTAAGCTCGATAGATTTTTGGTTACGGAAGGTATTTTGTCATCATTCCCTCATCTTACAGGTCTTGTCTTGGAAAAAAAGATTCCTAATCATTGTCCTATTTTGTTATTGGAACATCATGTTGATTATGGTCCTACCCCTTCTGGGTTTTTCATTCTTGGTTTGAGATGGCCGATTTTTATGGTATAGTGAAAGATTCTTGGATGCAGCCGATGAACGAGGTGGTTTTAGATAACCCTTGGGTTACTTTTAAGAATAAATTACAAATTCTTAAATATAACTTAAGTAAGTAGAACATCAATAGACGGTACCTGGTTGCTACTAAGAAGAAAAACATTCAAGATTCGATCGAGTCGATTGATAGTCGTTTTGATGGGTGATGATGACTCTGCTACTTTGAGAGAGCAGAGGGTCTCTTTACTTAAAGAATTGGCGGATCTTGATCACGCTTCTCAGTTAGATCTTGCTCATAAGGAAAAGATTCAATGTAATATTGAAGGTGATGATAACTCGGGTTACTTTCATGGTATCATTAACTATAAGAGGCATCAAATTGCTATTCGGGGTCTTATGATAGACGAAGCTTGGGTAGACAATCCTATTCGGATCAAGGAGGAATTTCATGCTTATTATGATTCCCTTTTCTCAGAGAATAGGGAATTTTGCCCTCTAACAGGGGCTACCCATTTTCAGTACTTTACATGTAGACCAGTTTAATTTCTTGCAGTCTCTTTTTACCCGTGAGGAGATTAAAAGGGCTATTTGGGATTGCGGGTCTTCTAAGCCATCGGGACTTGATGGATTTATTTTTGGATTTTTCAAGCATTATTGGGATCTTATAACGGAGGATTTGCAGGCATTTGTCATGCATTTTTTCATCATTCTTCTATTCTGAAGGGATACAATTCTTTTTTTTCTATTATCCCCAAAGTTCGAGATCTGAAGAATTCGAGAGACTTTAGACCTGTTATTCTAATTGGATGCCAATATAAAATTATTGGCAAAATTTTAGCTAATAGATTAGTCGAGGTTATTACTAATGTCGTTTGTTTGGAGCAGTCTACTTTTGTGAAAGGCAACCAAATTTTGGATGGTCTTTTTCTCCTTAATGAGGTAGTGTCTTAGAGTAAGTCTTATGGGAATTCCTTGGTGCTTCTTAAGGTAGACTTTGATAACGCGTATGATTCCCTCTCATGGGACTGACTTTTAGAGATGATGTTGAATATGGGGTTTGGTCCGTTTTGGTGTGGTTGGATTATGGAGTTACTTAAGTCTGCCAGAGCATCCAATTTGGTCAATGGATCACCTAATGATGAATTTTAGATTCATCGTGGTTTGAGTCTGCCAGAGCTTCCAGTTTGGTCAATGGATCACCTGAGTGGGTCAGGTTGGGAAACATGGTGAGTACATAGGGTTTTCAACCCACAATAATAAATTTATTATGTTTCATCATAAAACAATTTACCCAATTACCCATCCCTATTATATTCTTTATTCTTAAGTATCTTCCCTAACAATCATATATTCCTCAATATTTATTCCTAAGGAATAAGGACGAAGTCCATCGCTGTCAGGGTTTTTATAACATGCACTAAGTCGATAGCAGTTGATGTTATCTGTTAGGCACTAAGTCCATAGTTGCCAATGTTATCTGTTAGGCACCAAGTCCATAGCTACTAATGTTTAATTGTTCATCTATAGGGCACTAAATCCATAGTTGCCAACGTTTATTTGTCAAGCACTAAGTCCATAGCTGCCAACATTTATTTGTAAGGCACTAAGTCCATAACTGCCATGGCTTTTAGAGTACAGCTGGCGAACACATCGTTCACAACACCTATAGGTTGCGAGCCTGCTAGCGTTCCATTGGATTTTCTAGAATAGTCTATGGTCGTCATCTATACTCTGGTAGATGACTGGGCCATCACTTGGGTCAAGGCTTCTCATCATCATCATTCATCTCTCATCATCTATATCATCTTTCATCTCTTATCATTCATCTCTCATCTCATATTTCATCTACCCATCTTTGCCCATCATAATTATAGGTATAAAACACGTATATAGTTTTAATAGAATAAAACATGTATATTTTGTTCATCCAACATAGATATCAAGAACAAAAATAATATGCACACATAGCACGTAATTTATATTAAATACTTCATATCTATGTGTAAGATGAAAGTAACTATGAACTCACTTGTTAAAGTGATGACTCGAAATTCGGACAGCGCTTCGCTTCTAACAATCGTCTTTTCCTTCGATGAAACGTAGAATTATTATTGCTAAGTTTTACTCTAATATTTATTTTAACTAATTAACTCAAGGTCAGGACCATGAAACACTGGAGGGCGGGACCGTTTTGGCATTTAAGCTATTCTGGACTCCAACAACCCTATGCAACCCTTCAAACCAGATTCCCCGTACCGCGAGCAGTTAAAAGGTATTATAATAACACTTTGTATATTTTATAATACTTACATATATTGTTTATAGGTTCGTAATAACTTTAATGAACTTAAACATAAGCTATACTTAAAAATGGGTAAGCATAACTCACTTTCAATGGAATTTAGCAAAGAACCGGGCTCAGCGCAGATAGAACTTCTGAGTTGTAAGCTCTTCTTCTCGGAGACTTCTGGCGCTCTGGGACATGCCTCTAACACCTAGGAAGTGCTAGGGAATGAGAGGGACAGTTTTGGAGTATTGAGAGAGAAAGAATAGGAAAAGTGTGAAGAAGAATGAGGAACCTCGCATCTTATTTATAAGGGAAGCTTCGGACTATGCTGGGCATAAGCCTCAGAGTACGTTGCTCATACGAGGCCTACGCTTCGTGTACGAGGGGTCAGGTGTCAGCTCTGCATGTGAGGCTATGAGGAGAAAGCAAGGGCCGAGCCACGTGTCCCCCTTCGCATCAGTCTATTCCCGACTTGTAAATTCCATAACTTTTGCATACGAGCTCCATTTTTAACGTTCTTTATATTCATGCGTAGGTAGCGATGGGATCTACAACTTTTGTTTAGACTCCGTTGGTTAATTTTGACTTTATTTTTAAAGTTATATTTTAACAGACTTAGATAGTTAAAATCCGTTAAAAGTTCATAACTTTGTCATCTGACGTCCGTTTTCGTTTGTCTTTATATCGTTGAGCTCCTATTAACGGGATCTTCAATTCTCGTTTAGATTGTGCCGACTAAAAATCGATCGATCTAAAATTCGACTTCCGGGCTATGGACTACTGTGTTAAATCTTAGAAAAATCATAATTTCCTCATATGAAGTCAGATTTGGACGTTCTCTATATGAACAATTTCGGTTTAACGTCTCATACGAATTTTGTTTAGATCGCTAAGGCTTGTAACTTATCAAAAATTCACTTTTTACGTTACGCGGTGCCGTGCCAGTTTAGCCGTAAAACTTCGACGAGTCATAACTTCTTCATTATAACTCAGAGTTCAACGTTCTTTATATGTATGGAACCCTTGTGACATATAATATAACTTGGTTAATATTATTTATTCTAAATAATCTTCTATCAAAAAGTCGCTTTTGATGCTCATTGTCTCTAAATTGTCTAGCCCGAATCTGTGGGCGTTACAATTATCTCCCTCTTAGGATGATTACGCCCCATAATCATCAACGAAACAGGGCTTGTATAATGAGTCCATACTTTATCTTTTCATCCTAGGTAATAACCGTAACTCTTATGTCTTTTCTAATGAGTTTCTAACTCTTGGACTTCTTGATTGTTGGCGGTGCTCAATCTTGCACCCGCTCTTTATCTTATGTTGGGCGTTCAATTGTAACCTTCGAGTTACAAACGAAATACTTCTTGGAGACTCCTCCTGTAGTGAGATGTCAAGTCGTTCAATTGGCTTTACCGGGATGATAACGAATTTCACATTGATAGTCATTGAGTGGCTCGACCCACTGTCGTTGTCTCATGTTAAGCTCCTTCTGGTCGAATATATGTTGAAGGCTTTTGTGTTCTGTAAAGATAGTGCTTTTCGTATCATACAGGTAGTGTCTTCAGATCTTCAGAGCAAATACTACTGCTCCTAACTCAAGATCGTGTGTAGTGTAGTTGAATTCGTGCGTCTTAAGCTGTCTTGAGGCATAGCCGATGACCTTTCCTCGTTGCATAAGAACACAACCAAGCCCTTGGTTGGATGCATCGCAGTAAACCACGAACTCTTTTATCCCTTCTGGGAGGGATAGTATCGATGCACCGCATAAGGCTCGCTTCAACGTTTGAAACGCCTTCTCTTGTTTCCCTTTCCAGTCAAAGGCTACACCTTTCTGGGTCAAGGCATTAAGTGGTTTCGCAATCCTTGAAAGTTCTGAATAAACCTGTGATAGTAGCCAGCGACGCAAAGAAATTGACGAATTTCTGTAGGCGTCTTTGGAGCAAACCAGTTCTCAATGGCCTTTATTTTGGAAGGATCCACGTGAATTCCCTCTTCGCTAACCACGTGACCCAAGAATTTGACTCTTCGAATCCAAAATTCGCACTTAAAGAACTTCGCATAAAGCTTCTCTGCTCGTAGTGTTTCTAAGATCTGACGTAGATGTTGACTATGCTCCTCCTTACTACGAGAGTAGATATGTATGTTATCGATGAATACAATAACGAACTGATCTAAGTAAGGATGGAAAACCTGGTTCATTAAATCCATGAACACTGCAGGCGCATTGGTTAATCCAAAAGGCATCACTACAAACTCGTAGTGTCCATAACGTGTTCGAAAGGCTGTTTTGGGAACATCTTCCTTTAAAACTCGTAACCGGTGATACCCGGATCTTAGGTCAATCTTGGAAAAGTAGTTTGCCCCTTGTAGTTAGTTGAACAAGTCATCTACACGTGGTAGAGGGTATCGGTTCTTAACGGTTAATTTGCTTAGCTCTCTATAGTCGATGCACATACGGAAGGATCCGTCTTTCTTCTTTACTAACAAGATCGGTGCTCCACAAGGTGAGAAGCTTGGTCTGATAAATCCTTTGCTGAGCAGTTCGTTCAGTTGACCGGATAGTTCCTACATCTCAGTTGGTGCTAGTCGATAATGCTATTTGGCTACAGGGGTAGCTCCTGGAACTAATTCGATTCTGAACTCGACTTGACGTTGTGGTGGTAATCCTTGCAGTTCTTTGGGAAAGATGTCGAGAAAGTCGCGTACTTCTGGGATGCTCTTTATGTCTTTCGCCTCTTGGCTCACATCAACCACATGAGCAAGGAACACATGATATTCCTTTCGTAAGTACTTATGTGCTTGTATACTTAAGATAATCTGAAGGTTCGTACCTGGCTTGTCTCCATAGATAACTAGGGTTTCGCTATTCGGTAGATTAAGACGAACGGCCTTCTCAAAACACATGATGTCAGCACGATGAAGACTCAACCAATACATGCCGATAATGACGTCTGAACTTTTAAATGAGACCGACATGAAGTCAATTGGAAAATGAATGGCTATCTAGAGATAGGGTACATCCTATGTATATATTGCTAGTGCTCTCAGTCTTTCCGTTAGCCATTTCTACGGTGAACGGTTCTTTTAGTGCTCGTGGTTGTTGTTTAAGTAAGTGTGTAAATTTTTGGTTCACGAAACTCCTCTTCACTCCACTACCAAACAGTATGCATGCATAAGAGTTATCGAGGAGAAACATATCGGTGACCACTGTAGGGTCTGCCACAACTTCTTCATGGCCTATCGCCAAGACTCTTCCCACTCCACCACCATTCCCTACTTTCGGGTAGTTCCTCTTGTAATGACCATCCTCCCCATACCCATAACAGGCCTGGCCCACTCCAACGCCAGGGACCTGGGTGATTGGTCTAGCCGGAGCTTTGCAGAAACGAGCAATATGCCCTTTCCTGTTGCAGTTTGCACACTGCACTTCCCAGCAGGGTCCGTTGTGGTGGAAGTTGCACTTGTTGTACTTTGTCAAACTCCCAACATACTGTTTCGCCGGCGCAATGGCAGCAGGTGCTGTTGCGGCATGAACAACCACGATCTGCTGCTTCTTCACAGAGTTTTGCGTCGTGTTGTTCTTCTTCTTGTCCTAAAACTTCCGTTTGTTATCGGCTGTTTTGGCTAGTTCTGGGACAACATGGGTTGTTGTTGGTGTGTAGACTCCATGGTCAATGAGTCGTTGTGCCAATCGTTTGGCACTGTCGAAGGTAGTGGGGTTTGAAGCTAATACATTCCCCTGAAATGGAGGTACCAGCCCCCAAATATACCTTTCGATCTTCATCCCCTTAGTGGGGACCATTCCCGGACATAGAGCCACCAGATCGCTGAATATGGTAGTGTAGGATACTATTTCGGAGCCCTTTATGGTTAGGCTCCAAAGTTCCTGTTCAAGTTTCTGAACTTCGCCCCTCGGGCAGTATTCCTCAATCATCAGCTCGTTCATAGATTCCCATCCCATCGTATTAACCACTACAAGAGTAAGTAACTTGACATGGCTATTCCACCATGTGAGGGCTCTGTCCGAGAAGGTGCATGCAACAAATTTTACTTTGTTTCCTTCTGGGCAAGAGCAGATCTCAAAGATCAACTCAGTTTTCTCGAACCATTGCTATAGAGCAATGATTCCTCCGCTGCCATTGAAGGCTCTGGGTTTGCAGTTGGTGAAGTCTTTGTATGAACACTCCCTAGGGTGTCCATGACTGTCACCTTGGGTCGAGTTAACACCCGTCCCGCCTCCGCTTGTACCGGTAGCGTTTATTTGAGTTAGGGCTGCCGTTATAGTCGCAGTCACTGCAACTTGGAAGACCACATGATCATACTGAGGAGGAGGTGATGGCTGAGTTGGAGTTATCGGAGGGTTGTGTGAAAGACCCTCACTTTCGTATTTTTGAAAGACCTAAACTTTCATACTTCACAATATACTTACTCCAAAAAAGCTACTTGCATATTCATACAAACAATATTTTACATTGATGAAGATGTCACAAACTACTGGACACAAACCGACTATTTCAAAGTGTTATATATTACATAACATCCCAGAATTCTATAGTTTTATACATATGGGAGTGCAAAATACAATAGTTTCAAACTATTCATAATCTTCTATCAATACAATAGTTTCAAACTATTCAAAAATCTTCTATCAGTAAATAACTATATTGGATGCTTATCTCCTGCTATTAGTTAAACATTGAGAGGGTAAGCGGTGACACTTAGTGAGTTCAATAATAGATACAATATAATGTTATGCCATATATATACTTTAATATGGCAGAAGCAAAGAGGAACAAGGAACAACAAGTGCATATGTGAATCATGTGTCAAACTTTTCATATCAATCATTGATTTGCTTCAAAGATATACAATAAATGAAACATAACAATTTCCATACTTGATATACATCAATAAAGATTTGGCCCAAATGGCATAGAAGACATACAACTTCGGATTAACATTTTGGTAGATTTTAGGCTTATAGCCCTGTCTAACCTTCTGCCAATACCATAGAATAGAAATCATTCTCTCACGGAGACATGTTCTACATGGCCAGAGGCTACATACGAGTACTAACGTGAATCTAAGTCCTTTCACTGATCACATGGTCAAATGTATTTCTTTACTATTAAAAATAGCGAATAAAAATAACACGGGAAAATAACCCGGAATAATAACACTGAAAAGCACATAACACATATAACACATAACATACAATTGTTCCTATATATTAAACTCACCGTTAAATAACCGGGGGCTAAAATATTAATTTGGGCAGCACTTTGGTTCTAAATATGACTTTCTTCGTTGAAGACCGAGAGTTTTCTTGATAACCGGGCTCTGCGAAGGTAGAGTTTCAAACCGAAAAAAATAAATTTCTCGGGGTCTTCGGGCACTTCGGGGCGTGTTTTGGGTGTTGAAAATGATTTTGGGGCTTCGAGGGAAGTGGAAGTAGTGAAAATATTGAAAAGGGGGTAAAAAGTGGCTAAATTCCAAAAATCCCCAGGAGGTCTGCCAGCCTTCTATTTATAGGGCGAGGGGCTCGGATCCGAGGGCTGAGAAGGTTGCTCACGGCAGCAGATGCGAGGGTCGGCCGAGAAGAGTGAGTCAGTGAAGGCAGGTGGCAGCGAGGGAGAGAGACACGCATGCGAGGTCGGACGCGGGCACCCGTGTGAGGCGCGTCAGACGTGTACTGGTCAGCGGTTCGGTCCACTCGGAGGGCGACAAGTGTGCGACACGCGGAGGAGCCAACTTCAGATGAGTCACAGATCGGACACGGGGCGTGGATGGAGCGAAGGATCCCATGACGTGGCTTATTCTGGAACTTATCCTTGAGAGATTCCTCGGAAAATGAGCCCAAATCTTCTAAAATCCATAAATTTCGCATACGGGCTCCGTTTTTTACGTTTTTATACACACACGTAGGCGGGAATATATTCTACAACTTTCGTTTAGACTTCGTCAGCTAATTTTGAGTTTATTTTTAACAGACCGGAACTTATCCGACATCCGTTTTCGTCAGACTTTTTACCGTTGTACTACTAATGACGAGATCTTCAATTCTCATTTTGGGTTGTGTCGGCTAAAAATCACTTGATCTAAAATTCGAATTTTTAGCTGTCTACTGCTAAGCTGAAACTTAGAAAAATCATAACTTCCTCATACGAAGTCAGATTTTGGCGTTCTTTTTATCGAACTTCTCGGTTTAATGAATACTACGACTTTCATTTAGATTACAAAGGATAAAAAGTAGTTTATCAAAAACTCACTTTTTTTTACGTCATTCGGCGTCGTGCCGGTTTTGTCACGGATCTCCGATTGGTCATAACTTCTTCGTTATAACTCGGATTTCAATGAGGTTTTTGCCTAAATGTTTGTAACAAGATTATCTACAACTTTCAATAATAAAATTTTACTTATTCCAAATTTTATATTTTCATTAAATTTCACTATTTGACATTTGATTGGAATCTCATAAGACATCCAATACTTTCTGAATGAATTTAAGCATAGTTTTACTTCATTTCTAGTAAAAACCATCTGTTAGAACTCAACATTCACATTCACATAATATTTCGTAATATTATTCACTTTTATTATTTACAATACACGATAATTGAACATGTATGTTGCATTGCGTCTTGTTATTATACGTGGAGGCATCTTTCAACTGTAAATTTACAAAGGTGAAGATAATAGTAAGAATTCAGTAGTGAGGATAATGAGAGTCATCCATGAACTAAATCGCCATAGTTGAAAAAGTAAATGAGAATGTGTTTGTAATAGAGATCCAATACTAGAAAGATGAAAGCATTTAGACAAAGTTTCTCCAGGGGATTAGATGTCTGTCAATATCATTGGCATTATAGATGCATAAGTTCGGGAAAAAATGACCTTGGAGTAGGTCTTACATCATAACAGAAATGAGAAAATTTTAACAGCAGGAAGACCTAACAAACTGAAAGTTCAAGGTCTTAACATAAGCAGGAAATTAGTACTAGAGTCTATACATAGACCTAATTTATATCCAAAAGAGAGAGTAGAGTAGACTCTACTCGCAAGGAGGGTTGTTCTAGTTGGTACTCGATTCAGCCCTGGATTAAGCCAGTTTTTGTTCTGTTTCCCACACACGCCTTTGTAGTGCCACCTGGTTCTGACGAAGATCCCTAGCTTCAGATCGACAGGCATTCAGTTCCACCTGTAGGGCGTCAGTGCGAGACCTTTCAAAGTCCAGGTCATCGGTCAGATGACGGAGACAAAATGTGTTGACTCCCGAGTTAGCACGGATCTCCATGCCTTGGTCGAAGTTTGCTCTACCCTGCTCAACATTGCGAGCAACATGACGTACCAAGATAGGAAGGACTCTGTCTGCTGAGCCTCCCTCATTTAGGTGGTAAAAGCTTCAATCTCCATTTTAAAGAGGTAGTTGTCCCTGTTCGTGACTCCACCTTCCCAAGTTCGTTGCCAACAGAGGCGTTGGGCCTTGAAATGGCGGTCAAGGGTTAGGGTTCTGGGCATCTTGGGGTGGATTATAGACCTTGGGTTCTGAGTCCGAGTCTTCTTGGGCTTCTTCCTCGTTCTCTTCATCAGAACTCTCCTCGGGGTATTGTTTTGTTGGGACCACCGGGTTCTCATTTTCGGGTTCAACTTCAAGCCATCCTCCGACTCCTTGATCGGGAAAGTACGGGTCGCCAGGTAAATGGAATCAAACCATGTTATCTAAGAGAGAAAAGGGATTTAAGAAACATATAATAGATGTACCACAAAAGATAATTATAAGATGATCCTCACCAGTTACTTCTATACTTACGTAGTGCATACCAATTACACACACCTTAAGATAGAATAGACCTTCGAATAAGTGACCCAACTCTAAGTCCACAACTGTCACACCCCGAAAACCGAAGGCAGAAACATTTTCAGGGTTGAGTCCACGTTGAGTATCAAATCCAATGCACATAGTAAGTAAATTAGAACAACCATTACATTACATATAGAAAAGTTTTACATTTGTTTCAAAAGTACAGTTATACAGTTGTGATACATAGTATAAACATAGACAAAACGAACGGTTCTTGTACGCACTCCATCCTGAATCAAGTGGATCTTCGGGTACCTGTTCTCTCAATGACCTGAGAACACAAGCGGTTTGAAAATCAGCATAACGCTGGTGAGTTCATAAGCGGTTTTTGTTTGTGAAATGTTCTTGTTTCCTTTCTGTTTCTGAAAATGTAACACACGCTAAGAAAATCCCATATTTTCTAAAAAGGTTGGTTGTTGTTTCACATTATGTAAAGTAAAGTTGTACACTGAAAACACGTTTACCCTTGTGAAAAATGTACGTTTAGGTTATCTGTTTTGTTATACTATTTTGGTTATGTACCAATGGATTCCCAGGAAAGTCCCATACTTTCCTGATTGTATATTACCAATTGTAAAAGATGTAAGGTTATCCAGTTTGTTACACTTTTCTAGTTATGTAAATGTTTCCCCAGGAAGGTCCCATACCTTCCTAATTGTATGTTACCGTATGTAAAAGATGTATTCCTGTTAACGTGGTTATGTTCAATGTTTCCCCAGGAAAGTCCCATACTTTCCTAAATGTTGGTTATCAATGTAAAAGATGTATACTGAAACCTGGTTATCTTGTGAAGTGTATAAAGTTGTTCATTATTACTATAAGTCAATCTCTGTTATCCTAATTGCGAGTTCCATAACCATACGATAGACTAGATATGGCAATAAGTAGTCCACATCACCTTATGACTTTCGTCACCCTTGAACCATTTCGGTTCGGCTGTAGCTAGCAGCCAGGTGTGGGGTAGTCAGCCTCGTATAGATCTATACACTCAAGTCATGCTCTCTAATCCCATAGATTCTGGTTACGGGTGCAGTCCTCCACTCACGTATCTCTGTGGAGTGTTCGCCGAGGACGTGTCTCCAATCATACAGGAATAACAAATTTACTAGTAATAATATGATAATCCTCCACTCGCGTATCTCTGTGGAGTGTTACCGAGGACAAGACAGTGTACAAGTTTTATGTTCATATGTTCTAATGTTATGCTTTTAACTGATAAAATGTGGAAAACCATTTGTGAAATATATAAAACATAACAGTTTATAAACCCATTTCACAAATAATATGTTTACGTGATCTACATGATCATACGGTTATCAGATGTGTATATCAGTGTTAAAAGCATATGAAATGTGAGACACACACACAAAAATAAGTTTTGAGTACAAGAAACCCTTGTACTTTGCTTGTGTTCCCCCCTAAAAACAGTGAAAAAGGGTAGGGGTATGAACTCACCAGGCTAGGAAATGCGACGGTTTTGGACACTAAACGTTGGTTCGGGGCTTGATTACTCGCGATGTCCCTATGTAAAATGAAATAATGTCCATATATATTTAATTAGATTTACAATCACTAATTATATGGAACATTACACTCCAACGAGGTTAAACACCTCAAAACGAGTGTTTGGAGTGACCCGGGTGACATCTACGAACGTGTAATGGTACTAGGGACTTGGGATTTAAGTTTACTCCCCAAGAGTAAACATTTTAGGGAGTTTACAGCCACATAACACATACATACATGATTTCACGTCCGTGAACTCATGTTGGTGCGATTTTGAGTGTTTAAGGGCTTGTTTGGACTTGAGGATTTTTGGAATGAATTACTAAAATGCCTTGGAATAGATTAAATGAATTTATACCATTTAAAAGGGAGTTCACGGCTATAAACTTGGAGTTTATGGCCGTAAACTCTCCTATGGTCAAGAATAATTGTTTTGAGGCACTTAAAGCAATCACATGTGATTCTAGTAATTTTTCCAAGCCTTGGGATGGTTTAAGGGCATCATTTGGCACACTTTTATGAGTTTACGGCCTAAGAGTATGTGCCATGGCCGTAAACTCTTGTATGATGTATTTTTGTTATGTTTAAGGCCCCCAAACTATTTTTAAATGGTTCTAGGATTTACCACAAGGCTATTGGTTGAGTTTCAAGGCAATCTAACATGTAAAAAGGTGTTTACTCCCTATGTTTGAGGGGTTTACGGCCTGATTTGTAAGCCTTAAAGTCGTATCTAAGTCCCAACAATGATTTGGAAGGGTTAAATGGCTCTAAAACCCCATATTTATGTGTTTACGGCCCAAGCATGTGCCTTGGCCATAAACACTTGTTCCTGATCCTAAATCTTTGTTTAAACATCAATTTGAAGGCTAAAGAGGTTAGATAACAAGTTAAGGATGTTACCTCTTTGATTTGGAGCCTTAAATCTTTGTTTTTGGACCTTTGATTTGGATGAGGAGAGAGGTTGGAGAGTGATTAAGGAAAGATGGCCAAAAGCTTCAAATGGAAGCTTTGAGTCCTTTATATAGTGTTCGGGAATTGGACACGGCGGAATTCTACCCGATACCGGCGTTAGATGGGGCTTTTGGTCGCACCCGACCAAGTTGCCGTAACCCGATATGGTCGATTCTAGAAATGTTCCGATAACTATTATGGGGTGTTAGAATGATTTCTAAATGTATTAAGACACCCATTAAGTCATTTTAAATTAATATAAATTAATGACTTAATTAAACGACGAAATCGGAATCGGATTTTGGAAACGACGATTGGTTGATCGAAATGGATTATGAAAAGGGTTACAAGATGTGATATGAAATTTCGGGTTGTTACAACAACCAAACAAGGAACAGGAAGTAAAGCAAAGATCACAGATTCTATGTCTATACCATCTTAGTCATATATAACCTAAGTGTATCCACTCAGCAACTATAAACGTACTAGTAAAGACCTTTTTAGTTTTCACATAAGTAATTATAGTACCACAAAATACTCCTATAGTATTTTAAGTTTATGTTATTTTCTTGAGTTCAATTGTAGTAGAGTTTGTAAGTTTTTAGACTTGTTGCAACACCACAACCATTTCTAGGCACATGCTAATCACTTCTCGGATAGATATAGTTGATCATGCTATATCAATCCCGGAACTAATTATATGTCCCCAAGCCTACTTGTACTGTTCAACAACTGCAATACTTTTGTTCTGCTCTAGTATGACACTGATCTTAGTATGAATGCAGGTATGTATACTTTTAGTAAAATATTTTATTATTTTAAAAGTATAGACTCTTGGTCAGAGTGTTTTAAATCCCGATGTGTTTATAGTTGTATATCTTTTATGGGTTGATATACTTAGTTCACTATAAACTAAGCTTTGATACCAATCTGTCACACCCCCAAACTGGAACGGCGGAAACGTTCGGAGGCAGAGGACGTCATGTATACTATCACAATGCACAATAGTAAAACAAGCAACAACATCATCTATTTCATTAATAATATAGTTTATACATGTGTGTTCTGTGTATAGTTACCAAAAATATAACAAAATAAAAGACGAGTCTTGAACATGCTCCGTCTTCTCAAAACCTGGTCCAGTGTACCTGTCTATTGGTGACCTGAGAATACAATTTATTTTTAAAAAAAGAGTATCAACATAAAAGTTGAGTGAGTTCATAAGTATTTTTGTGTCAAAAGTTTGCATCTGTTTCGTGAAAATGTTTGTAAGTGTTTTGATGTAAATGTTTGTACACTTCCTAGAAAATCCTATATTTTCTACTAAAATGAAAAGTAGTATTCTACCAAGACTCAACTATTTTGTATGTTTGTTTCTCTTTGAAAAATGATGTAATATGTATGTTTGTATTTGTAATAGTATAAATGTGGGTTTTCCATATTCGTAAAACTATCTTTACACAAAAAATAGTATGCATTTCTTATGTGAGAATATCACTCTATAAATGGAATGGAAAATGAAGATGTACAGTAGTGTTTGTATAAAAATACTTTATTGAAGCACTAAATACCTTAAAACCAAACTGTTAATTAAGGTAAAAACGTGATTAGGTTATAACCATGCTTGGTTGACTAGTATAAAACTCGACGTTCTTCAGATGTCGAAAATGGTATGACATTTGTCACCCGTAGACCTGCTGGTCCCACTGTAGCTAGCAGCAAGGTGTAGGATGGTCAATCCCCTATAGATCTATACACAAACTCATACTCTCCCTCCAGGAGACTTTGGTTACAAAACGTGAAACAACAAGTATATTGCTATGCCATGAAATAGTGGCTCACATTTTACTTATTATGCTCTTTTTATAGTATGTATGTTCCTTTCTGTTCTTGTTATAGTATGTGTGTTCCTTTTTGTTCTTGTTAAAGTATGTATGTTCCTTTCTGTTCTTGTTATAGTAGGAGTAGGTACAATAGATTTTCCTTTCAAACTGCTTTCAGCAGTTCTCAAGAGACCTTGAAGCTTGCTTAGAGTGACCTCCTCCTTGTTCATATGGTAAGTCACACGAAACTGATCATAACAAGGAGGTAAAGAGTGTTGAATAATATCTATAGACAATTCTTCATCGAAGTTGACATTCAACTTCAGCAAGCGATCCACAAACTTTTGCATCTTTTGAAAGTGGGCCATGATGGACTCTCCATCATTCATTTTGGTCGTGATCATTGAGGCAATGATCTCATACATCTCCTGCCGAGCACTTTGATAGTACCTTTCCATCAAATCCTGGTGCATTTCATAAGGCCAAAAGTCCTCAAAGGACTGTTGAGGCTCAACAGTCATGTTATGGATCATTTTACACGAAACTTTGGTCGCATCCCTCTCATGAGTTTTGTACTCAACAATCTCTTCGGGAGTAGCAGTTGATTCATCAATCTCCTTAAGCTATTTATCAAGGACATATTCTTTGTCCTCATAACGAATAGCCATTCGGATGTTTCGAATCCAATTATTGAAATTCAATCTATCGAAGATGACCTTCCTACATAAATTCATGAGGGAGAAAGAGCCGGAAGGGATTGGGTTGGAAGCATTGTTTGAATTAGACATCCGAAAAGAAAGACAAATTTTAGATTAGATAAGGATCCTTAATATAACACCCAAAATGGAATATTAAGGCTAGGACCCAACACAATATTCTACAATTCGGAAGAGGGATGTCGTAATCCAATTGTAAAATATTTGAAGGTAGGTAAGTGACGATTTACCAATTTCCACCATGAAAAATGTAATTGAAGATTAGGTTTTAAATGAATCGAAATTCCTAGATTCTTTTGAGATTCACTGAAATCTTCAATGGCATGTTTAAATCTCGATAATGCCCTTCGAGTTTGTGACCAGGTTACCGAGGATCACAAACAAGGTGTGAATAACCATGCAAATTAGCTTGGTACACTTAATGTTACAGATCACCTAGTTAATGTGCCAGTTAACCACACACACTTAATTGATCTATGGTTAACATCAAGCTAACCTTTGCCACACATTGTCAGTCCAAAATTATTGTGTTGGTTAACAACACACGCTCCACAAACAACTTAACAAGGTGCAAATTGCAATTTTATGAAATAACACCATTTTCACATTTTTTCTAAAGTAACTAAGATTGGGAATTTATAAAATTTTAGTTACATTAATAATTTTCATTATACTTATTAATGAGAATTAGTGTCCTATCCTAGCCGTTCGGCTAACGACCCTCCACCAGTCAAGGAAGCGGTGGGTGAGAGTGGACACCCATTAAAATACCATTTTATAGGCAGTAACCTTATACCCCCCTTATAGACCGGCTTCGTGAATGAGACCTACTAACGGTAAGATTGACTTGTCTGATACATTTATATAAGTATTAAAATTTAATATTATAATAGTATAAGGGTTGAATTTTAAACTTTTAAAACTCTAGAGTTTGGAATTAAAGTTTCATTAATCTAACTTTTCATGTTCCAAAACTTGAGGGAAAGTTTTGTAACTTGTCAAAAACTTTTAACATTCATAACTTATGAACTTTTATGTTCCATGAATGAGACCTTTCCAATTCCAAACATGTGTACAAGTTATGAAACCTTTCAAGACTCTTAGAATTCTATAACTTACATTAGTAAATGGTTTCAAAATAAAGACTTTTCATATTCCATAACTTGATGACAAGTTATGGGACTTTTCAAGAAAACACATAGATCAAATTAATAATCCAATTATGATATGAAGATCATTTACCTAATTTGATTCATAGTACATGATAACTTCAAATTTTACAAATAACTAGCATATCACAAAAACAAGTAGTTATCTTAGAATTTGATAAACATCATGTTATTGGATGGGGATAGACATTACCATATCATTAAAATCAAATTTTATGAACCAAAACAGTTTATTGTAATGTTCCTAAGCCAAAACAAGCCAAAAACTCGAAGATTATGCCCACTGATTGTCCAACTCGTCGAGTGCACTTATGAACTCGATGAGTTCATCATCATAAGGCACCTACTCGTCGAGTTCATACATGGTCTCGTCGAGTAGGCCCCGACAGAATCCATAATTGTCATATTTTCAGCTTTTGAAAATCACACAATTGCATCAATATAAAAGAAAACACCCATGGCTCTGATACCATTGTTGGGTTTTATGTACTCTAACATTCCTATGGTGCACATACAACCATAATGCTTTAGATCTAAGTTTTCTCTAATTATACATGCAATAAACATTTTCCAAAGCATGAATCCTAAACTAGCATGCAAGGGGATATTTGAATCATAAAAACTAGTTAGAATATTAACTTGTGTAGTAGCTTGAATGGCTTGGCCTCAGGAAAGCTTAGCACCGCAAGTGTGATGCCTCAAATGGAATCATAAAACACCAAGAACAATTAAGATGAATATGGAGAGGTTACGGAGACTCTAAAATCAGTTCTTCCTCTTCAAAATACAAGTGATATAGGTAGAATATCAAGGGTCATGTGTAACCCTAATCCATACCGATAAGCTTATGATCCACCCATTTGATTTAGATAACCACTTCATGGACTAACCCATAAGCCCATCACAAATCAATCATGGATCATTAGCCCAATCCATATGTATCAATTTAATTAGTCTCTTTTGATCACTAAATTAGTTCTTAAATTAATTCTTGATCAATACTAATTAAATAATATGATTCTTCAATTAATATATTATACTTATAATATATTAATAAATTATATTTAACCTCTTACTCAAATATCCTTCCTAACATATTGCTTTGATGAATGCAACGCAAATGGACCATGCTACTATCGGGTCAAGTACATACCAATTATAGTTATTGGCTTAGACACCTTTTCCAACAAATATGTGGTTCCAAAACACACAAGCGATGCTTATTTTTAGTAAAATACATAGGTTTTGGTGTTAGTTTATTGTGTAGATTGGTACATATAGGTATAAGTTTTATAGCATTGTGTATATCGCTTGTTATGCATTATGTACAAGTGTATATCGACTTGTTATTCATAATGTGGTTACATTGCCAAATTTAATTCGTTACACCTTAGTGCCTAAGGCTCTTTCTTTCTGCCTCATACTGGACATTTGAATTCTCAGGACAGGATGGACCCTAGGGATCATGACGAGGTGTTTAAGAGATGGGAAAAGTTTGGCGACAACTAGAAAAGGCAAGGACATCAACTAGAGAACGCACCTCCAAAGTCAGCTAAAACAGGTTGTTGGAGGTTGTGGTCGACATATAACAGCGTATAGGTTAAGCTAGAAACTAGGCGGTCTTCAAGAACATGAAGCAATCTCCCATGAGAGCGGCGATGATATTCAAATTGTGTCCTTACCACATTTCATAAAACGCCTTCATGGTTCCACCGAGTTCGTGTATGTATCATATGTTTATAATAGTACAGGCCTTATAATTTTATATCCACATCATACATACCCGACCTTGAGTTCACCACTTAAGAGATTCGATCCATTGGTTTAGACCATCCATACCCTAGTCATACTTCCATTACTCACTTTAGGAGCACTCAATGTAGCATTCTACAAGTTCCTCTAATCCAACTAGGGCTTTATAAACGTCTAACAAACTTAAGGCATAACAATCCTATGTCTCATTAACACTTTCCATAACCAAATTCTAAGCCTAAGTGTGGAAAGATCCCATCCTAATTCGCTTAAACTTTGGCTTTGATACCAAACTGTAACACCCTAAATTTATATTTCAAAAATTTTCATGCTAAGGTTTAAACAAAATCATTATGGGTATTAACCTTCATTTACAAAAAAAACGGTCCCACAAAAGTGTTTACAATTAAAAGTTGGGTGTTACCATTAAGCATCATACAAACCATAGTAAGCAAATAATAATTACATCCATATAATTGTTAAGGAACTTAACAAGTTCCACTCTGTTCACTATCTCATAATTTCTACTTCCATTTATCATCTTTCTTCTTGAATACAACCTAGGATACATGACATTAAAAAATAGACACATAAGACAATAATGTCTCATGATCTACGTGGGTTTGTTACCCAAAAACATTTATCACATTTTACATGAAAAATCTTTTCATTTATACCATAAAGCATTTACAATATTTTTTATATCATAAAGCATTTTCAATCATTTTCATACCATAAAGCATTTTCAATCATTTTCATACATGACATAACATTTCATATCGTTAGTGTCATTTCTTATCTTATCATCTTATTAGCTTCTTTTCCATTTTCGTTTCTAAGACCAAGGTGGAAAGAACAAATCAATCCACCAAGGCATCATTTCTAATACCGAGGTAGGAAGAACAAAATCAACCTACCAAGGCATCATATCCAAGACCAACGTTGAAAGAACAAATTGAATCCACCAAGGCATCATGCTTAAGACATCTCTTCATGACATCGAAGGTGCTATCCCAGTAGATTCCTCTAGATCTCCTACGAGGCATCATGGCCCGACAAGTTTTCTTTTCTTTACTTTCCAATTCTTTTCATTAATTTTCATTTCTTATCATTACTTTCCATTTTTTGTAATTACTTTCCTAGCTTTACACATTTCATATTGTTAGTATCAAAATACTCATTTCAAAAGTAAAGCATCTATGTTTCAAAACATTCGATCTTCCAAAATGTTCTTTTCTTTCAAAAACATTATTTCCTTAAAGGCATTCTTTCAAATTATCCTTTCCAAAAACATTTGACACTTTCATTTCAAAACATTTCATATATCATACATTAGTGTTTCATTATCAAAAAATGATTTTTCCATGTACCCAAAGGTGGGAAAATGCGAACACGTATTCACCTCAATCATAAGAAGGCTAGCTAGTCCTCTTCTACTTCCTTTCCTTAGAGCAACACTCTCAATCACCACCCATATAACATGGATTGACATAAGTCATTAAAAATGAACAAAATACCCCTCATGGGTTCCATTACTAAATTTTATTGTGTAATCTAATTCTGTATGTAAAAATATGAACGTAGGCGAAAACCACGCGCAAATTCGAGTCTGTATGCAAAAGTTACAAAAAATTTATGTTCAATTGTTTAGATTATTACACGACCCATGTAATTATTTTCTATGCCATTACACAGCCGTGTAATGAGTTTTGCAAACACAAAAATATCGAATTTTTTCAATATAACACTCTACTTTGCATAGTTTTTGAAGACCCTTATCCCATTCTCTTTGTACAATTTATTTAGGCTCTCACACATGTTTAGGAGGTTTTTTTATCATATTAAAACACTAAACTTAATCCATTAAGTGATCATTGAAACATTTAAGATCATGATGAGCTTCAAGTGTTTAAAAAAAAGGTAAACTAGTCCATGTTGCAATTGGACATTCTAAAGTCCACAAAACTTGTTCCCAACTTGTTGAACACTCAAGAGGATGTTGTCAAGCACATGAAACTATTAATCATCTAATTATAAATACCTAATCTAGCTATGGAATCCTCAATTCCATTCCATATTCCAAATTGCCCTTTGGGCCAAAACAAACACCAGGGCTAAAACGTCTCTAACATCCCTTCACGTTTACGTTCCAATATCATCTCTTAATGTCAATTTATATTCATGAATGTCATTCACTTATAATATGTCGATCAACATATAGTTATCCCTAGATTTCCCAAAATACACTTATAGCTGATTATTCCATATATCATCTAGGAATCAAGCAACATCTTATGAATTTAATTCAAAATTTTCCAAGATTATCCATTCATGATTATGAACTTCCATAATTCATCAATTGCTCAAATACAAAGGATTCCATTAGTTTCATCATATTGTCCCTAACTCCATTTCACTCCAAGATTTTACATGATTCTACCATCATGGATGTGTTTGAGTATTCCAATTGGATTCATTGTCATTAAACATAATCTAGCTCATGGAATACAAACCAATTTCATCATCAATTTCAATATCCCTAAATTAGATTTCTAGGGTTCACAAAGCTTTTTACCCAAATTATTAAATCCATTAATGGGATGATTGGGTTGAGATTAGAACCATGGAAACCACTCAAAGGAGGTTAGAAAACCAAACCATAATCATTTAATCTCGGTTAATTCAACATGGGGTTTCACCCAATTCTCAAATAGAAATTAGAAGGTTAAATGATAAGAAATTCTAGCTTGCAAGCCTTTGTTCTCTCCTTTCTTCGCTTGAATGCTCAACTCCCCACTTGAATCAAACCCTAGATGATGACCAAAAGTAAAATAGCCATTAGCTCCTTCCTTTCTTGAAAAATACAATTAATGAAATGAGGGGAAGGAGGGTGTGCATCGTATTTCCTTAGTTTTTACATTTGGTGCGTCTAGTTTGCCCATTTTCGCCAAAACTCACCAAACCTCAATATTTATGAGTTTAATTGAAGTTTTTGATATAAGAAGTCCTTCTCCATCCATTTTATAATTTTGATAGTCCCTTTTAATAATTGAGTCAACTATTTGGTCAACTCACTTCGATAATTTGACACTTTTGGCCCCTTTAACTTTTAAAATGTGATTGTTTTTGCTTTTAACTTTCTAACTTCATATCAACTAATAATATGATCACTCCTTAATGATTTAGCTTTATAAATCAATTTAATTTGTTTACTTTATTAATTTAAGAACATATTCTTAAATTTTAGAATGTTACATTTAAAGCTCGTTTTGTTAAATTAAATTGGTTTGATTGAGTTTGCTGCCCGATTACTACTTGTAACTCTCTGGCTTCTCTTTAGTTTTGTTTTTTATATATGTGCAGTTCAAAAATAAAAGGATAATTAATTTATTGTTTTATCATTCATTTTAGTTTTGCCAAAAAAAATGTATATGCTACATGGCTGGATACCAACCTAGATCTATCAAATGTTTACCATTTCACGTTTTCCTAGTTGATTCTGATTCATATAACCCAAAAATCTCCAAAAAAATAAAAATAAATGATCAAATGCATGGCGCATATCCAATATGTCCAACCAAAAAATCGGAAAAGATTAAAATTATAGGACCCTTTTTCATAACAGGGATTTAGAAAAGATTAATACATTAGTCTAATTCATGCCAAGCATTGAAATAAGTCAAGAACATGTTCCTGGGAGCGTATGGTTTTTGTAGAGGTACTTTTCGAAAGGATAAGCCTGACTATTGAGTACATATATGGTGAAGCAACGAATTACTCAGTTGTCTTTTGTCTATATTATGTTTTTTTCACCCCTTTAAGGTTCCTCTCCTCTACTTCCAGTTCTTCTACAAGGTATCATAAAAAAATCACTTGGTTAAGGTTTTTGTTGGTGAATTAAAACTCTTCCTTCTTACATGTTTTACTTTATTGATTGTGATTAGTAACTAATTATGAAATCAATACAACTATTATTGATCTTTCTAAGAGTTTATGATTGACAAAGTTTGGTGACTTCCTCCCAAAAGTTGGTGATGGATGGACTCATCTAAAGGTGTTTGATGAAATATTCAAGAGAAATAATCAACCTTGTGTTCGAATGTGTTTTCGGTCTCTCTTGGGAACTACTGAGAAGTTTTTTTTTCATAGTCAAACTATTGGTTTTTATGATTAGCAAGTTTAAATTTTAATAGATGTTTTCCTTTTTTATGAAATCCAAAGACTACATGTTTTGATTTTATGTTAATCTAGGTGCTTCTTTGTAGAAGAATTTGACAAATTAGTAACCAAACTATTGAATGTTATGTCATATAATCTACTTTTTGGTGTTTACTTACGTGTGATTAGGAAAAATTTCTCATGAAATTAGCATAACACTTTTTAGGTCACAACAGTTAGAAACTGATTTCAGCTTATAAATTGCAATGATATGGATGTAACTTTCAATGTTTAGGAGTAAATAAATTATTTTTTCATATCCATTTTGGTACAGGTCTATAATCTAATCAGGTCCCTGGCTTCATATTTGTGGGGTTTTATGGCGATGATGGAGATCTGGGTTGCTTGCAAACTTTTATGCTTTAATGTATATAATTTTTATCTTCATTCAGCTAATGTGAAGGTAACTTATCTTTCTTTTTGAGTCGCATATTTCATGTGGAATAATATTTAATGGATCAGGTTTGATGCTCTACAAGTACAAGATTTTATATTCCGAAAATGCCCTGTTCATCATTGTTGGTTTTGAATCAAACTACAAAGTTGACCTAGAAATTTGGAGGTCAATTCATTCTTGATAACTTCTTTAATTAATTATTTAATTTATTTATAGAAAAATATGTTTTTATCTGAAATATAAATATAATATTTTTGAAATTTGACAGTTATAATAAGTGGTTGAACCATTTTATGTGGAAAATGGTTTTCTTACCACTTGTTTGACGTTTTCTACATTTTCTTATAGAAACAAAACTCCATAATATATATATATATATATATATATATATATATATATATATATATATATATATATATATATATATATATATATATATATATATATATATATATATATATATATTAATGGATTTGAAGCAAGAAAATGAAGAATACAATTCAAATTAAGCAAACATCGAACCATTTTTGTTGTTTTAATTGATATGATGTTACTAATGTACACATTTGGAACACGCACATGACGTCATCATATGAAACATATATGTATGAAAAATAGAGTTTATGAAATTGTTTAAACTTTAAATTCAAAGATATATATTTCAAAACATTATAACAAACCATTTTTCTACATAACATAAATGTAAAATAAATAAAAGCCGATAAATTGAATGTGTGAAGCCCAAGGTTGTAGAATTCGTTACTCGGTACCTGTTCGGCCGACTACCGAGTTGCGAGTACTCAGAAGTAATAGGGAGTACTCGGGGAGTACTCGAATTCGGTAATTCATGTGGAAATATTTTTAAGGAACTTATATATGTCAAAATCATAAGTTAAAATATTAAGTTGATTGAAATATATAACAAAATAAATACATGGAAATACATAAAAACTGAAAAACACATAATGGTCTCACTTCGTGAACAATTATTGAAAATTTAAGATATATATGTAGTAATAATCACATTTGTGTGTGTTAAATAATAAATCGTTAAGTATATTATAGATATTAATCACCGAGTTGACCGAATTTTATAGCACTGCTCAGTTTAGTACGGGGCCGATTGGAGAGTACTCGGTATTCTGTAACTCGCCTGGGTAAGGGGCCGAGTAGCAATCACTCGGAAGAGTAATCGGTCAACTCGACGAGTTTTAAAACACTGGTGAAGCCTATGGGTGTTTTTTTTTCATACACCAATCTACTACACACCAATCTATACCTATGTAAAAATCATAATTATTGACTAATCATTTTAGTAATAAATTATCTAGGTATTTTTTTTTCATAAAAAGTAAAGTTTTTTCTTTCCTTTTAATCTCACTCTCTCTCTCTCTCTATATATATATATATATATATATATATATATATATATATATATATATATATATATATATATAAGGTTAGGTTATTTTGTTTTCAATATCTATTGTGTGCATATATGACTGATTCTGGACCAATCATTTTAGTTATTTTAATAAAGTAATTAATGTATATTACATGTTGAAGATATAATAGATATTAATTACATCTTCAGCATTTAATATGCATTATTTACTTTCTTAAAATAACTAAAATGATTGGTCCAGAATCAATCATACAGGCACACAATAGATAGTAAAAACATTTGAACCTAACTCTCTCTCTCTCTCTCTCTATATATATATATATATATATATATATATATATATATATATATATATATATATATATATACACACACACACACACTAGTTTATAACCCGTGAAAACCATGATTATAAACTAATTAAAATTTCATATTAAAAAATCAAAACTATTAATAAATTATTTTAAATAAATTATTACTTAAAAGATAGTTTTAGTTATATAAAATTATAATCGTTGATTTAAATAAATACGTGAAGTTATATCACCTTGTAATCTGTATTAATTTAATTTTATTTTTTAATCTAATGATATTAATTTAATATAATTAGATTGAAAAATTTTAAAATTTGATATTTAAAATGGTGAATTAATTAATAATTTAATGTAATTAGAGTGAAATTTTTAAAATTTGAAATTGATAACTAATAGGTTGAAAAGTGACATGATATGTAACATACAATATTAATAAAGAGTTCTACTAGTATGCCACTTGGCAATATGAGAATAAACATATTCATTTATTAAAATATGGATATATATATATATATATATATATATATATATATATATATATATATATATATACACATATATAGGTTATAAAATTAATTAAATTTTTATATTAAAAAATCAAAATTATTAATAAATTATTTTAAATAAATTATTACTTAAAAGATAGTTTTAGTTATATAAAATTATAATTGTTGATTTAAATAAATACGTGAAGTTATCACCTTATAATCTGTATTAATTAAATTTTATTTTTTAATCTAATGTTATTAATTTAATATATCTAGAATGAAAAATTTTAAAATGGTGAATTAATTAATAATTTAATGTAATTAGAGTGAAAATTTTAAAATTTGAAATTAATAATTAATAGGTTGAAAAGTAACATGGTATGTAACATAAAATATTAATAAGGAGTTTTAATAGTATGACACTTGACAATATGAGAATAAATCTATTCATTTATTAAAATAGGGATATATATATATATATATATATATATATATATATATATATATATATATATATATATATATATATATATATATATATATATATATATATATATTGATTATAAAATTAATTAAATTTTTTATTAAAAAATCACAATAATTAACAAATTATTTTAAATAAATTATTTTTTAAAATATAGTTTTAGTTATATAAAATTATAATCGTTGATTTAAATAAATACATGAAGTTATATCACCTTATAATTTGTATTAATTTAATTTAATTTTTGAATCTAATGTTATTAATTTAATATAATTAGAATGAAAAATTTTAAAATTTGAAATTTAAAATGGTGAACTAATTAATAATTGAATGTAATTAGTATGAAAATTTTAAAATTTGAAGTCGATAATTAATAGGTTGAAAAGTGACATGATATGTAACGTACAATATTAATAAGGAGTTCTAACAGTATAACACTTGACAATATGAGAATAAACCTACTCATTTATTAAAATAGGATATATATATATATATATATATATATATATATATATATATATATATATATATATATATATATATAAGGTGTGAAACGCATATGTTATACGGATTTGATAAAACAAAAAAGTTAAATATGAAAGTTTAAACAAAAATTTGTTTAGATTTGAAATTTTAGATTTGAAATTTAAAAGTTAAATTTTGAATTTAAAAGGAAACATAATAAATACTATATAAGTACTCATATTATAATTTATTGGTTATTTTTAATTAAGGTAATTATTAACTGAGGTGTAAATATTATGTGTTAATTAAGAAAAGATAAAAAAAAAAAATGAGAAAATAACAAATGGAAAAAACATTTAATCAAAAATACCAAAAAGTTATATTTGTCAAAATTAATGAGAGAGTGACATTTGGCAAAATTATTTCATTTATTAGGGAGAATATATATATATATATATATATATATATATATATATATATATATATATATATATATATATATATATATATATATATACTATCTATCTTATTATTTAGTAAATTATATATATTTATTTTAAGCTAATCTGAAATGGTTATTATTTTTTAGTTTTAATTTTGACGTTTTCGAATTATACATAAGTTAACCCGAAACGCGAAACAATTATATGTTAATTTATAATAGGTTTCGAGTTATAAATAAGCTAATCAGAATCCATAAACAAATAATATTAAATTGTGGGCCGACAAGGCGAAAACTCGATAGCCGAGGGTGGTTCCATGACGACGACTCGTTGGTTCCGGTGATCCGGAGAAGCGACGACAACATATAATTTCTAATATTTAATTTATATGTGTATAATTCTTTGATGTATATAATGCCTCCTATTTCGGCATTATCGCTCGATGAAATATTTTATCAATTTGTTTTAATATTGAATTTTTAATTATAAATAAATTACTAAATCATAAAATAAACCCATAATTTTTTGACAATTTTCAATAAATCAAATAATAAAATGCGATACATAGTGAAGTATTTTAAAGAAAATTATGATTTTGTAGAACTTTTTTAATTTAACTTTTTTTAATACTATTTAAATTTAAATTATTATTTTGTTTTTATGTGTTTCTTAACCTAAGAAAATGAAATCAAGACAACAAAAAACAACGTAAAAATAAGTTTGTAAGTTACTGTATAATGCATGCATTTAATGTCGTACATCATAGTTTGTAAAATATAATTATTTTATATATTTGTTCTATTTAACTTATTTATGAAAAAATAAGTTTGAATTTAAATATTTAAATAAGAAAAAGTAATTTAATAAATTAGTTGGAAATAAAAATGTAATTACTAAATAATAAAATTAATAATGATTAGACAATAATAATGTAAGAAAAGTTATTAGGAAGTATAATGATTAGGCTTTGAAAAAAAAAAGGGTAATGTTATAAAAAAACCTTAAGTTTGGCAGAAAATGATTAGACTGGTATGTTTTTAGTAGGACCCTAACATGTCAAGGCCAATAATCGACTTCTACATCATGTCGTCTTTTTTTTTTTTTTTTCGCACCTCCATTAGTCTCAACACTTTTTTTCCTTCAACGACAAGCAATCGATGCCTACACGACAGGTATGTGAATTGATTTTTGTCTATATCTCCATCTGAATTTTGAAAAGATTAGGTCAATCTTCTCTTCTTAAAATACCTTTATGAATCGATTAGGTAAATATAGTATGAAGGTTCATAAAGATTAGGTCATTAATGGGAGTATGGGAAACAAGGGGCTCATTTTACCAATCAAGTGGAGTTAAGAACTTTTGTAGTATGGTTTAATAAAATAGGTGATTCCGTTATTCATTCTTCAGAATGCTCCAATGTTTAGAATGGGAAGCAAGTGGCGTATTCTACCAATTATATGGAACTTTGGCTAGCTATCTTGTATCACCCATCCATCACTCATTTTTAGCAGCCAATAACTCATGTTTTAGTATTCATTTATGATTTAGTTGTAATAATTGAGTTATGTGAATTTGTTTTGTGTTATTGGTTTGGTGAAAGGTTTTGGCCATTGTGTGCGAGGAGCTTCCTCTTGATGGGGTTTTCTTACTTTATATATATGCTCAAGGATATATATATATATATATATATATATATATATATATATATATATATATATATATATATATATATATATATATATATATATATATATATATATATATATATATATATACCTTTTTGTTATGTAAAGTTTTTAAATTAATTCATATATATAAGCTTCAAGATCTTGTTTGACATGCATCCAGATGTTACATGTTCCTTTTCTTACTTTGAGCATTTATGAAGTTTTAATTCCATGTACTTTGAAGCATGAGTTCAATTAGTTTACATTTTTTTTTCTTTTTATCTTTCTTAGTTCCTTTAAATAATATAAAAGTTTTATATAGACATAACGGCTAAACAGACAACATGGTGTGTTATAATTCCTTTTTGGATGACAAAACTAATTTTTTTAAAAACAACATCAATAGATCTTGGGGTCAAAAAATTACTATGAATGACCCGTTGTGTGACATCTCCATTTTCACGACCAATTTAAAACTTTTTAATTATGTTTATTTATTTGAGAGTACAAAACTTAATGCGGAATTTGTTCCCAAAACATATTTATTGAAGTATTTCTGGATAAATATATTTCATTGATATAAAAACCTTGAGATGCATTGTCAATACAGATACATAACCATAAAGTTTATTTAACAAGCCTTAGAACAATTTATTATACTATGGCCTAACAACTCCTCAAATCACTGATCAACCCTGTGTCTTCGTACCACTACTTGTGATACAAAGAAACTTATTGGGTCAGGCTTGGGGGTCTGGTGAGTACATAAGATTTTCAACCCATAATAATTAAGTTTTTTAATTATATAATTCACATCAAATAATTTACCTGATTATCCAATCCTGTTATTCTCACATGCCGATCCTAAAATATTGATCTCAAGGGACCTATCGTGAATAGTCCTTGGTCGTCTTCTAGAATCTGCTAGATGATTGGTTCATCCATAGTTAAGTCCTCTCATCATTTTCATGACTCATCATCACCTAATACATTTTAAATAAATATATGAAACTACATATATGATTAAATCTAGTAAAAATCATATAATTCACCTAACACAGATATAAAGTCATATAGATAATAGGCACACATAACATCTAATCATCTAGATACTATATATATATATATATATATATATATATATATATATATATATATATATATATATATATATATATATATATATATATATACTCACTTGTTAAAAGTTGATGATTAGAAATTTGGGCAGCGCTTCGCTTCAGCACTTAACTTTTCCCTTGATGAGACCTCGGTTCAATTATCACTAAGTCTAAGTCTAATATTCCACATAACTAATGATAGTCTAGATTCCTCATCAATCTCAATGTATACATCAAGATCTATCAAGTAAGGAGAAACCAGGTAAGATCATATCAAATGTAGGGTCTATTTGGTATATAAAGTATACTGTTTGGAAATTTCATTTTAAACACCTCACTAAATCTAGCCTAGACATCACCCCGATAAGTAGATCAATCATTATAATGACTTGGAATCACTGATAAATCTTATCTATAGATTCATAACAATGAATGTGAATACAAATATAAATTACACTAAAATAATGTTGAGTGTAATTTAACTTACAAATATTTCATTGACAAAAGTATGGAAATTGCAATGACAGAACTCCGACCTTATAGCTACTAGTCATCGGGCTCTCAGGGACCTCATGGCCTTGCCAAGAACTAAAATACTAATTGAATTTTCGAGATTTGGAAGTGAAAACTCGAGAGAGAAGGCTGGAAAATGTGTTGAAAGAAGAATGAGTTGAATTTAGCATTTATAGACCAAAAATCGCGATGCATGTCGCGCCCAGGCCTGGGCGGCCAACCTTCATGCGAAATGTGGCGTTCAAGGGCTGGAGCAGCATGGCAAAGAGGTTATGTGGGGCAGAAACTTAAAAAAAAATATCTCGGCCATACTAGCTCCATTTTCAATGTACTTTATATCCACACGTTGGTATTTCAGAGTAATATAACTTTCATTTAGACTCTGTCGGCTAATGCTCGCTCCATTTTGAATTTAACAGTCTAAGAGGGTTACATTGTTAACGACCATGTAAAATTCATAACTTTTACATACAGAATCTATTTTTGACCGTCATTTTATCGTTGGGCTCATATTAATGAGATCTTCAACTCTCTTTTAGATTGTTTCAGCTAAAAATCAACCGATCTAAAATTCGAAATCTGTACTACACAGCTGCACTGAAACTTTAAAAAATTATAACTTCCACATATAAAGTCATATTTGGGCATTCTTATACACACTCTTAATTTTATGATTAGTACGCCTTTCGTTTAGATTACTTAGCCTAATAAGCAACCTGTCTTCGACTCACTATTTACGACGCACTTTGTCGTATCTAATTGGATGCAAAATTTCAAACGATCATAACTTCTTGATACGAAGTCAGATTTTAGCGTTCCTTGTATCATCGAACTCCTCATGACGACTACATCAAATTTCATCAAGTCTATTTATCCTTATTAATATCTTTTTTTAATATTTTTTTTATCCCTATTAATTAAGATTTCGCGTAATTCTATATACACATAATATAAGCACATAAATCACATAGATTGAAACAATTTCATTTTATTTATTCATCTAATGATTACAATTGTTGACCAACGTCAATTACACATCTTATTAGTGCCTAGCGGGAAACACAAATGTTACAGTTATCTCCCCTTTAGGATGATTCCGTCCCGGAATCATGCATCAGCAAACCGATGTGGATAGCGACTCCTCGTTTTGCTTTTTGTATCCTGGGTGAGGTTCGAACCAGTCGTATATTTCCATTACACAAGCACCAATTCGACCATCTTACGTCTTAACTTCTTTGTCTTTCAGTCAACAATAGCTTCGGGCTCTTCAATTAACCTTTGATTCTCATCGATCAACATTTTCAAAAGTGGAATCATATCGGGAACTTCTCTAGTGAATTTTCTCAAGTAAAAAACATGAAAGGTGTTGTGAAGACCTTCCAACTCCTTTAGCAACTCCAGCTTGTAAGCTTGATTTCCAATTCTCTGAAGAACTTTGAATGGTCCAATGAACCTTGGACTCAGCTTCCCTCGCTTTCCGAATCTGATAAGTCCCTTCCATGGAGAGACTTTAAGTAACAGTTGGTCTCTAATTTCAAAAGCAATCAATTGCCTCTTCTTATCTGCATAGCTCTTCTGATGGTTTTTAGCTGCTAGCATCCTTTCTCTGACCACTTTCAGTTTCTCGGCGGTCTAATGAACAATATCAAGACCCATAAACTGCTTCTCCCCTGCTTCAATCCAACAAGATAGCGTACGAAATTTTGTATGTACAGTGCTTGATAAGGTGTCATCTTAATGCTCGAGTGGTAACTATTGTTGTAAGAAAATTCCACCAATGGTTGATGCTCATCCCAGTTACCCATAAATTCCAAAGTACAAGCCCGTAGCATATCTTCAAGTGTTTGAATTGTTCTCTTGCTTTGACCATCAGTTTGTGGATGATAAGCAATGCTCAATCATAGTTTTGTACCTTTCTCTTCATGTAAACTTCTCCAAAATAGAGAAGTAAAATGACTGTCAAGGTCTGACATAATTGTCAAAGGAACATTATGAGCTTTCACTATCGCTTTCACGTAAACTTTGCGAGATTTTCCATAGACATCTCTCATTTGCTACTATGAAATGCACACTTTTCATCAATCAGTCTATGATTACCTAAATCATGTCATGACCTTCCTTCGTTTTGGGTAATTTGATCACAAAATCCATAGTGATGTCCTCCCACTTACCCATGGGTACTATTAAAGGTTCCAAATTCCCATATGGTTTCTAATGTTGCGTTTTGACTTATATGCATGTCACACACTCAACTACATACGTAGCAATATCAAGTTTCATCATCAGCCACCAGTAATATGGTTTCAAATTCATATACATGTTGGTGTTGCTAGGGTGAATAAAGAACATGCTTTTGTGAGACTCTTCTATGAGAAGATGTCTTATTACTCCCATCTTAGGCACCCAAATTCTATTTTGGAACACCTTCAACCCTTGGTTGTTTGTTTCGAAAACTAACGTTTTTCCAAAACGTTCTTCCTTTCGGTTATCTTCTTTCAAAGCATCTTCATGTGCTTTCTTGATGCTTTATACAATTTTCGAGACAATTTCAATTCTCAATGCTCTTGCCCTTTTTCTCTTTGGGTTGATCTTTTAACTTAAATCATCTAATACGACATTCGCTTTACTAGGATGGTAAAGTATCGCACAGTCATAATCCTTGAGTAATTCTATCCAACTTCTTTGTATTATATTCAACTTCTTCTGATCAAAGAGATACTGAAGACACTTATGATCGGTGAAAAGCTTACACTTTGTGTCATAAATATAATGTCTCCATATCTTATATGCAAAAACTATTTCTTCCAACTCCAGATCATGAGTGGGGTTATTTTGTTCATTTATTTTCAGTTGTTTGGATGCATAGGCTATCACTTTGTCTCTCTGGGTCAGAACACAACCTAACCCGGCTCTAGATGCATCACTATAAACTACAAAGTCTTCAACTCGGTCGGGCAAAACAAGGATTGGTGCTTCACATAATAACTTCTTTAGATTTTCAAAAGTCTTCATACTTCTCATTCCAGGTGTAAGTAGATCCTTTGTTAGTCAATGTTGTCAACAGAGCAGTTATTAAAGAAAATCCTTGGATAAACCTTTGGTAATATCCAGCTAATACTAGAAAACTATGAATCTTAGTGTGACTTTTTGGTCGTTCCCACTTCAGTACTACTTCAATATTTGCTAGATCAACCGTTTTTCCTTCTTAATTAACCACATGACCCAAGAATTACACCTTTCAGATCCAAAAAATCACATTTGAAGAACTTTTCATACAACTTCTCCATCTTTAGCACTTGCAATACTTCTCGTAAGTGCTTGCCATGATCTTGCTGGATTTTTGACTAAATCAGGATGTCATCATGTGATATCCCCATTTTCACGGCCAGAAAGACTGATTTGTTTATGCTTTGTTTTATAAAATCAGAGTAATCCTTTGATTAACAGAGCTACGGAATTTGTTTCCAAAACAAAATCTGATAAGAATTTATCAAAACATTTCTTTAAAGAAATGTATTTTGACGTTCTTTATATTCACGCATGAATTCTGACACAGTGTCGGGGTTCGTGCCCCGAACTTCTGAAATTCATATATTTCGCATACGAGCTCCGTTTTCGACATTATTTATATCCACGCGTAGGTGAGATTATGCTCTACAACTCTCGTTTAGCATTCGTTGGCTAATTTTGACTTTATTTTTATTATATTATTTTTAGTAGGTCGGGACAGGAAAACTCCGTTAGAAATTCATAACTTGTTCATCTGACGTCCGTTTTCGTCTGTATTTTTACCGTTGCATTACTATTGATGAGATCTTAGATTCTCGTTTAGATTGTTTCGGCTAGAAACCACTCGATCTCATATTCGAACTTCGGGCTGCATACTGCTAAGTTGAAACTTTGAAAAATCGTAACTTCCTCATACGAAGTCAGATTTAGATGTTCTTTTTATGCACTCTCTCAGTTTAACGTATTCTAAGACATCCGTTAAGTCACTAAGACTAAATATCACTCTATCGTAAATTCACTATTTACGTCCTACAGCGTCGTGCCGAATCTGTCGCGAAACTTCGACAAATCATAACTTCTTCATTATAACTTGGATTTCAGCGTTCTTTATATGTACGGAAACCTTGTGACATATACTATAAATTGGTTAAGATTATTTATTCTAAACACTCTTCTATCAAAAAGTCATTTTTGACGCTTATCGTCTCTAAATTGACTAGCCCGGATCCACGGACTTTACAATTATCTTCCCTTTAGGATGATTACATCCCGTAATCATCAACGAAATAGGTCGGGTATAATGATTCCATACGTTATAACTCGGATTTCAGCATTCTTCTCTCCTCATTTTCGTAATATATATGTTTCTTCGAACGAGTATCTAACTCTTGGGCTTCTTGACCGCAGGCGATGCTCAATCTTGCACCTGCTCCTCGTACTATGTTGGACGCTCTAATGATCTCTCATCGTATGATGCAATGCTTAGACTCAAGTCTCTTTGAGTCAAATTCCATAATGGAATTTACCTTCCTTGATATTCTAATGTGATATAATCACATTTTAGCATGTAGCATTTCTAGCTACTAACTTCTTTAACAACGAGCGTGATACAATTGATCGCTTTGATTTCAATCTTCCGGCTTGAGTTAGATGCTACATCGAACTTGGTTCTTCGAACCACGTAAGAAACTCCTCGTAGTCGGACTCAATTTGATATGACCATTAGGGTCAGAATATCAATCATCTTATTAGTCATTACCGAAACAATGGTAACGACTTACTTGAATAAAACGAGGCCAATCACTAGCTTCTTGGTAACCTTGTGACTTTCCCTGATCCAAGCATGAGTCTGGTGCTTCTAGTAGTATAGATCTCTACTACTATTCACACCTACTCGTACTCGTCCCAAGTATTGTCTCGCGGTCCCCAAGTCCTAAAATCACAAAACAATTTAACACATACGAATGTGTCCAATTAATCATAAAAATTTTCCTAGACTTTACTAGGACTTCTTCCATGCGCATCTTCACTCATCAATTCTACTTCGACTCGGTTGTTGATGGAAATTATAGACGATGGGATAACTTCAAGAATTACACCAATCATTCCATCATCCTGCAAATCGAAGGTGTACTTCAGACGTACCGTACCCCTCCAAACGTTCCGTTATTTTATCAGACATATTCTAAAGGCAAGATATCACTCTTATGATATCTTTCGATAGGTGTCATTCACTATCATAAGCCTTTCATTTCCTCCATTTGCTCAATTCTCTACGAGTCTTCACCATAATGTTTTGTACACCCAAGCAGACGTTCGGTGTACTTAGGAGAGAATTTTAAGATAGGAAAGCTTTATTTACGGTAGACGTATAAATCTACTTATCACTCCGAACGTTTACATGCTAGTTCTAATATCGTAGTCGTACGCTTAGAATCCTAAACATGTAAGGTTTCCAGATCCGGTCGGCAACAGACCGTAGATCCAAACAAATAATAGCATATATGGTAAACATGTAGAATCTAGCACATAAAAGCATTTTAGGCATCTTTCCTAAAATAAACTAGTGCTCGTGTCTAAAATATGGTAGACACTCATCTCACAATCATCACTTGGCATTCTAAGTTTAAGTCTAGAAATCCTACAAATTCCTAGTTCGCTTAAACTAGTGCTCTTATACCAATTGTGACATCCCCATTTTCACGGCCAGAAAAGACTGATTTGTTTATGCTTTGTTTTATAAAATTAGAGTAATCCTTTGATTAAAAGAGTTGCGGAATTTGTTCCCAAAACAAAATGTGATGAGAATTTATCAAAGCATTTCTTTAATGAAATGTATTTTGCATTATATAACAAAAATCTCGGGATGTCATGTTTCGATACAGACTAAAAACATAAACAATACAAAATAGAGCTTAAAACAGTTATTTATAACTACTGATCTATAATCAAAATCCCTCGTCAACATCCAACTATGCTCTTGTTCCACTACCTGTAATACATAAAAACTCAGTGGGTTAGGCTTGGGAGCCTATTGAGCATATAGGGTTTTTAACCCACAATAATATAATTATTATATTTAATCATCAAACAATCAACCCAATTACCCATCCCGATTATCTACTTTAATCTTGAGGATCTACCCTAAGAATCATCTATCCTTCATTCCTAAGGATTGACCTAAGAAATAGGCACGAAGTCCGTCGCAACCTGAGGGTTATACAACAAGCACTAAATCCATAGCTGCCAAGGTTCATCTACATGGTACTAAATCCATAGCTACCAAGGTTCATCTACACGGTACTAAATCCATAGCTACCAAGGTTCATCTACACGGTACTAAATCCATAGCTACCATCGTAATTACATAAGGCACTAAGTCCATAGCTGCCAGGGTTTTTGGAGTACACCAGTGAACATCAAGTTCATAACACCTACAAGTTGCGAGCCTGTTAGTGTTTCGCAGTACTGTCTAGAATAGTTCGTGGTTGTCATCCCTACTTTACTGAATGATGGGGCCATCGTTTGGGTAAAGGTTTCACTCATTTTTCACCTGTCACCCTCATCTCACGATCCATATCATCCTTCGTCTCATCTTCAAACTCATCCTTCATCACACACCAAACTATTTTGTCTACCCATGTTCTACCCAACATATTTGTAGATAAAAATTACATATACAGTTTAAACCATTTAAAAACCTGTATAAAACATTCATTCAACTTCCATCTCAAGTAAACAAACAATATATAAACACATAACACGTATTTCATATAAAATACTTCATATCTATGTGTTAGAAGAAAGTAACTACACACTCACTTGATTAGACGATGCTCGGACAACACTATGGCTCTTCAAGTACTATTCTTTTGATGTAACCGGGATATCTTCCAAAAATTGGGCTTCTCGTGGGCAGATTTTCGGCTCGAAACTCTTTTCTTCTCGGGATCTTCGGGGCTTAGGGACTTGCTTCGGGTGTCGGGGTGATACCGGTGCTTTGGGGGTACTTCAAGAGGGCTAGAGAGGGTATCGGGAGTGAGAGAGTGAAGGAATTAGCAACCAAAATTGGTTGCCCTTCGATTTCTATTTTTTTGGCCATTTTTTTGGATTCACATCGTGAATCTCAAATATTCGGTCATTATCAGGTGCATCATCGCAACTTGGGTCTGACAGGCTCTAGGAAACGTCATTACTGAGTTCACGTCGTGAACTCTGCCACAGTGTTGGGGTTCGTGCCCCGAAATTTAGAAAATCATATCTTTCGCATACGAGCTCCGCTTTCGACGTTCTTTATATCCACGCGTAGGTGAGATTATGCTATACAACTCTTGTTTAGACTCCATCGGCTAATTTTGACTTTATTTTTATTATATTATTTTTAGTAGGTCGGGAGAGGAAAACTTTGTTAGAAATTCATAACTTCTTCATCTGACGCCCGTTTTCGTCTGTCTTTTTACCGTTACATTACTATCGACGAGATCTTCGATTCTCGTTTAGATTTTTTCGGCTAGAAACCACTCGATCTCATATTTAAACTTTGGGCTGCATATTGCTAAGTTGAAACTTTGACAAATCGTAATTTTCTCATACGAAGCCAGATTTAGATGTTCTTTTTATGCACGCTCTCAGTTTAATGTATTCTACGAATTTTGTTTAGATCACTCAGACTAAACATCGCTCTATCATAAACTCACTATTTATGTCCTACAACGTCGTTCCGAATCTATCGTGAAACATCGACAGGTAATAACTTCTTCGTTATAACTCGGATTTCAGTGTTCTTTATGTATACATAAACCTTGTGACATATACTACAACTTGGTTAAGATTATTTGTTCTAAACACTCTTCTATCAAAAATTCATTTTTGACGCTTATCGTCTCTAAGTTGACTAGCCCGGATCTACAGGCGTTACACATCAATAAACACCATCACAGATCTATCGAGGAAAGGTTTAAAAACCCTATTCATCAGATCCATAAATGATGCTGGAGCATTGGTCAGTCCGAATGACATAACCAAAAACTCATAGTGCCCATATCTCATTCTAAACGCAATCTTCTCAATGTGTTGCTCCCGTACCTTCAGCTGATGATACCATGACCTGAGATCAATCTTTGAAAATTAGATTGTGCCTTTCAGTTGATCAAATAGGTCATAAATCCTAGGCAATGGGTATATATTCTTCACTGGTTCTTTGTTCAATTCTCTGTAATTTATGCACATCCTAATGCTCCCATCCTTCTTCTTCACAAATAATACCAGAGCTCCCCAGGGTGAAGAACTAGGTCTAATGAAGCCTTTGTCCAACAACTCCTGAAGTTGCATCATAATTTCATTCGTCTCAGTCGGTGCTAATCGGTATGGTGCTTTCGTAAATGGTGTTGTTCCGGGCAACAAGTCTATCCGAAAATCCACTTTTCTATTAAGGGGTAATCGGGGAAGATCTTCGAGAAATACTTCTGGAAAGTCACACACCACTGGTATCTTCTTCATCTCTTTCTTCTCTCCTTATTTGCATCGATTACAAATGCTAGATATGATGTACATCCTTTGGTCAAAAACTTCGAGAAAAACTTTTTCTTTATGCTTATATTAAATGAGAGTGATCTTTATAAATGTGGAATTTATGCCATTAAAGTATTTCTAAAGAAAATGTTTTTCATTGATTATTAAAACATGGGATGTCATAAGTAATACATAAACATAAGCATAACCAAGCCTTACATCAATATTTTCGCAATGGACGAACTCCTTAAATCTCTCAGCAAATAATTACATTATCTATCAGTACCTTCATATCCCTATATGTTATACCAAGAAACTAAGTGGGTTAGGTTGGAAAAACTGGTGACACATAGGGTTTTCAACCCACAATAGTATAATATTTAATTATATAATCTTTCACAAAACTCTCACTAATCCTATCACAACCATTATCTTACATAGCCCAATCACAACCTCTCATTTATTAATTCACACAACCCTTTACTATACAATCGTATTATTAAGTATAACATACGATTAGATCAAGCAACAATAATATCATATTGTACAAATATATTAGACCCAACAAAAACAACACACATAGCATTTAATCATTTAGAATACTCTTATCTATGTGTAAGTTAAAAGTAACTATGCACTCACTTGAAAAAAAGTGGATCCCTAAAAATTTAGGCGGAACCTTTCCTTAGCAATTTAAATTTTCCTTTGACGTGACCTAATATAATGATTACTAAGTTTTAGTCTAATACTCCTGGGGACTAATGTCTAGATTTGTCATTAATCTCAATGTCTACATCAAGATATATGAAGTAAGGAATAACTAGGTAGGATCATATCGGAGGTAGGGTTCGTTTGGTATACATATTATACTGTTTGGAAATCCCACTTTAAACACCTCATAAATCCAGCCTAGACATTATCCCCGTACGTAGACCAATCGGTATTTCGACTTGGAATTCCTAATAAATCTTATTTACAGGATCATAATAACAACTATGAACACAAATACAAGTTACACTTGAAATAAAATGAGTTTAGCTTAATTTACAGAGATTTTAGCAAAAACTAGGAAATTACATGGGCAGAATCCCAACCCGAGAGTTTCTAATTGCCAGGATATCAAAGGCCCACAACTATGCTAAATATCTTCAAGAGCTCAGAAGAAAAACCCTCAAAATTTTGGGTTTCAAGACTAGTGAAATCTCAGAGAGAGGTGGAAAGGATTTGGTGTCAGTAAAATGACCTAAAATGCAGCCTATTTATAGATCTGGGAATGTACGCCACACACCGACCATAGGCACGTTGCACCCTCGATGTTACATGCCTCCCGTGGTCTTTTTCGACGTGTCGATGCCTCATTGCCCCATATCCTTTTTTTCTAGAATGTGCCACGTGTCATCAAATCATTGTGCCACATGCCACGCCTACTTCGTGCCATGTCACTCGGTCTTCTGAAAGGGTCGACTACCCGACATTGCCACGCGAGGCACTCTGGTACTGCCTCATCATGAGCATAGTGTATTTTTCACATATCTTTGGGTGGCCATACCTTTTGCATACAAAATCGATGATCTCTACAACTTTCATTAAGGTCTCAACTGCTAATTCTCGCTCTAACTAAAATTCATATTTAGGCCGGTTTTGGTTGTTAAAATATGTGTGGAATTCATAACTCCTTCGTATAAACTTTGTTCTTGAATGTCTTTATATTGATGGGTTCATGTTTACAAGATATTCAATTCTCGTTTAGATTATTTCAGCTAGTAATATACCGATTAAAATTTTGATATCTATGCCCGCACTACTACGCTGAAACATCAAAAAATCGTAACTTTCTATCACGAAGTCAGATTTAGACTTTCACTATATGCACGTTCTCGGTTTTATGACTTCCATGAATTTCATTTATATTTCCATGAATTTCATTTATATTGATTATGCTAATAAGCAACTTATTAACAGTTTGATTTTTACGATATGCAGAGTCGTGTCTATTTAATCATGCAACTTCAAAGAAGCATAACTTCTTCATACGAAGTCGGATTTCAGATTTCTTTATATGTGCGAAATCCTTGCCACATATACTACAACTTTGGTTAAGATTATTTATCCTAAATAATCTCCTATCAAAAGGTCATTTTTATCGCTTATTATATTTTATTTGTCTAGCCCGAATCTACAGGTGCTACACTTGCTAGCTTTTATCATGGAGATAATTCTAGATGTAACACCATGTTCTAAACCGTTTTTTAATGTAGGGAGGTGACCTAAAGATCGGGTATCATCAGGATTAGGTCCTTTGGGGAAAGAGAGATTTAGATCCATTTGGGTGTGGGTAATGTAATTTAGATGATCTGAGAATTCGGTTTGTGTTTTGAAGCTAAGGGGTATTTCGATAAAGTTTCACTTCAGGCTTTTATGGAAATTGGATTTTTATTCGGGAAGTTTTAAGGCAAGGATGAGATTATAGAAGCGTAGAGCTTCTCGTCACCTTTGTGGGGATATAAGGATCGTCGGAAACAGACTTAGAATGAAAAAGTTATGGCCTTCAGAAGTTTAGTGGTTTTAGGGTGAAACTGAGTACGCGGGGCGTACACAAGTGTACGCAGGGCATACTAGAGCTAATTCCAGTATGCAGGGCATACTTTGGTGTATTTCAGGAATACTAAGCAGATAGATCGCGAAGGCTTAAGGGAGTACAATGGGTGTACCAGAAGTAAGCACGACGTACTCCAGTCAGACCCAAACACTAATTTATGGTCTTGGATCCTATTTAAGCTCCTTAACTCACTGCCAAACCTTATTATCTTCAGCCTCCATCCCTCTAACCCTAGAAACGAAACCCTAGCCCCTATTTGGGTGGTTTTTGAGCATTTGATGGTATTTCATGCTTTTTGGTGTTCATAGAAGAAGAAGGAACTTCTTGGAGAAGTGTAGGATTGCTTGAAACTTTTGGATCCAGGCTTGTTGCATCTCGATCTACCTTTTTCAGGTAAAACGTTTCTATTTTGATGACTCTAGGTGTTAGATCTTGTTTAAGGAGTTTTTTGGGTTTTGGGCTTTTTGTGCATTTTGGGATGGGCCTTGGTTTTGGGACAAGTAAGAAAAGGGTAAAATGGTGTTTTACCCCTTAGGAAGTTGGTTTATGGAGTGGGCCTCAGATTTTGGGTTATCAGGTTAATTATTCATTAAGATTGTATTTATTGTTAGTTGGTGTGAGGTTATCCAGTTCAGCGGTCCGAGCAGTCATTTGATGTTCAATCTTTATCGGATCAACCATTATTCCTTCCTGGTTAACCACATGACCCAAGAATTAGACTTCTCGAATCCAAAAATCACATTTGGAGAACTTTGCGTACAAATTTTCCTTCTTCAAAACTTCAAACACTTCTCGCATGTGCTTTTCATGCTCTTGCTAGATCTTTGAGTAAATTAGAATGTCATCTATGAATACTATTACAGATTTATCGAGGAATGGTTTGCAAACCCTACTCATCGAATCCATAAATGTTGTCGGAGCATTGGTTAGTCCAAATGACATAACCAAGAACTCATAGTTTCCGTATCTCATTATGAATGTCGTCTTCTCAATATCTTGCTCTCTTACCTTCAGCTGAGGATATCTTGACCTAAGATCGATCTATGAGAAATAGCTCAAACCTTGCAGTTGAACGAATTGGTCATCAATCCATGGCAATGGATACTTTTTCTTTAATGTTGCCTTGTTCAAATCTCTATAGTCTATGCACATCCTCATGCTCCCATCCTTATTCTTTACGAATATCATCGGAGCTCCCCATGGTGAAGAACTAGGTCTAATGAAATCGTTGTCCAACAACTCCTGAAGTTTCATCATAAGCTCTTTCATCTCTATCGGTGCTAATCGTATGGTGCCTTTTCTATTTGGGTTGATCCTGGCAACAAGTCTATTTGAAGATCTACTTGTTTATCAGGAGGCAATCCAGGAAGATCTTTGGTAAAGACTTCCGGATAGTCACACGCTACTGGTATTCTTTTCATTTCTTTCTTCTCCTTATTTGCGTCAATCACAAATGCTAAGTATGATGTGCATCCTTTGGACAAACATTTTCTAGCTTTCATCAGGGAAATGATTCCAAAATTTACTCTACATTTGTCCCCGTACACCATAAAAAAATCTTTTCTAGGTGGGTTTACTCTCACCATCTTCTTCCTGAATAGTAGCTCGATATCGTTTTCACTAAGCCAATCCATTCCTAGTACGATGTTGAAACCATTCAACTCAATGGGCAACAACTCCTCATGGAATTTATTAATATTCAATTCAATGATGATGTTTTTAATGCAATCGCTAACGGATATGAATTTGCCACTAGCAACTTCTATAAGTAGAGCATTATCAAGTTTATCTACAGACAATGCTAGTCTTCCACCAAACTTATGTGATATAAAAGAGTAATTAGCTCCAGAATCAAACAATATATTTTCAGGCAATCCATTTACAAGAAAGGTACCTAAAGCGACATCTAATTCATCCCTTGCTGCTTCCAGGGCCATCTGGAATGCTCTTGCCTTAGGCCTTGGCAGAACATTAGGCCTTGTCGCGTCTTTTTTCCTTGGGCGGTCCTTAGAAATATTCCATTTCTTCATTGTATCCGTAATACACTCTCTTGTTGGATGTACATGATGGGTTTTAGCCATAACAACATCTTATGTGCTCATACAAACCCTAATGCTTGGATCTAGGTTTCTCTATTGTACATGCAATTCATCCAAGACTATAAACCCTAGATCTAGTATATGATAATCAATATAACATATAAATTAGGGTTTAGATCATACCTTGATTGTTATGTAGCAATAACAATCTCAAATCCTTATTGTATTGACTTTAGAAAGCTTAGAGTCACAAATGTCACTCCTCTAATGGTTCACAAACACCAAGAGCAAGAGGATGAAGAAGAGAAGAGAAGGAGGCTCTCAAAAACATGTGGAAACCCTAACCAATTAGTTCACCACGTTTTTGAGCCATAAGGGCTCTCTAAATAGTGAGGCTATTAGGGTTATCTAACAAGGAAACCCTAATTTGGATGCTTAAGCCCTAAGCAACCCATGGGCTCCTTTCCTTAAAAGCCTAGGACGATTTCTAATGGGTTTCCCCATAGAATTCGTCCAACCTTATAATATAAGGCAATCCAAAGCCCAATTGCAATTATCTTATAATTACAATTCCAGTCCCTTAAGTTTAATTAATCTCTTTTAGTCACAAACTTAATTCTTATTAATTCTTGACTAATATTAATTAAACAATATGATTTCTCCTTTAATATATTATTCTCATAATATATTAATAAATCATATTTAATCCTTTCTCTCCATATTTCATCCTATCAAGTTGCTTTGGTGAAGGCAACCCAAAAGGACCATGCACCATCGGGTCAAGTACATACCAAAATAGTTATGGACTTAGACACTAATCCAACAGTCTCCCACTTGGATAAGTCTAATAACTATTCTGCGTATGACTTTAGATCCTGATCTGCAATCGTAGCTTTCCAAAGCCGCTGTCAACTCTGATCCTGTCAGATACACGTGTCCTTTAGATAAGGGATCATATATTCCTTCATTCTAGATATCGTATAGATATAAGACATGATTTCTAATCATTCTTTCTATATTATTTGTAACACTGTAAATTTCAAAATAATTTTTCGTAAGGTATACAAACATTTTTCATTTAATTTTCATAAAACATCAAGTTTAAAATTTCAATTCACATCATACAAAATCCCAAGATCACATATCATAAAAATCCCTTGCGTGTGTACAGATCAAGCCGGCGCCTTCCCACGGTCATCACTAGTACCTGAAACAAACAACACCAACACTGTAAGCACAAAGCTTAGTGAGTTCCCCAAAATACCACATATAACACATATTAGCCACTCGAGGCTATAACTTTGTGGGTCCGTGCAACCAAACTCTGTGAACCCTCAGGTTCTAACTCTGGGAACCTTCCGGTTCCAACTCTATAAGCATGCACAGCATAAATCACATAGACATCATGCAGTACAACACATAGCATACACATAACATACACATACTCTGTCACATAACTCTGATTACCTACTCAGGGTAAAGTATAGTGAGAAGACTCACCTCGTATACCTCGATAACTCGCGAATCCTGGAAATCACTCGTGCTCGATCCTCTGAGCTATAATCCTCCTATAACATCATATATCTCTAATTAACACTTTTACCACTAAGGTTGACTACCCCTATCAAGTCAACATTGGTCAACTCTGGTCAACGGTCAACGGTCAACTTTGACCGGACTCGGCGAGTGCACTAGAGCGACTCGGCGAGTCTATACGTTTTCACCAACTCTCTAGGATTCTCTTTTGACACGTCGAGTACTCCCCTGACTCGACGAGTTCCACCTGGCATGAATTACGGGTCCACCCCGACTCAACTCGCCGAGTCTCAAGAACAACTCGGCGAGTTCCAGTTCGACTCAGTCCACCTGTCAACCCTCTCTAACTCTCCCTGACTCACTGAGTTAACCCATAACTCGGCAGGACCACTCGCTGAGTGGTTAAGGACAATCTTCATGCTACTCGCCGAGTCTGTTCTTCGGACTCGGCGAGTCCATGCCATGCATCAACTCAAACTTGCTTATGAGGTCAGATCCGCTCCATCAACTCATAGATCTGTCCCTCCTAAGCTCATTCATCACGTAAAGTCACAGCCTTGGCTACCATGCAACACCTACAAGGCTCTTTTTGAAGAAATGACCTCTAAGATGGCAACCCTAGTCTCCAACCCAAATGGGAGGACATAAAGCATCGCATTAGGGACTCTTTGGACCTACTAAGGTCCAGATCTAGGCACCATATCCCCATGGGACCTCTCACGCTTCAATTACAAAGCAAACAAGGCATTAAGAAACCCTAGATCTAACCATATCAACCAAAAACACAGAAATAAGCTCTGAATGATACCTCAAGAAGCTCCCCTGACGAAATGAAAGTAGATCCAAGCTCCCCAACTCTTCTAGCTTGACTTTTCCCTTCCTTTCTTGCAATTACACAAAAATTTGGTGAATAATGGCCTCTTATCTCACTCACAAGAATTCTCAGCTGCTTTGGTGATCTCAAGATCAAGGTAGCCGCAATGAAGGGCCATAAGGTCCTTTAAATAGGGCTTAGGACCAGGGAATTAGGGTTTCATTAAACAGCGCGGACTCGCCGAGTCCATTCCTTGGACTCAGCGAGTCCAGGCGCGAACCCGCGTCCAGAACCGCGATCCTACTCGGTGAGTTTGAGCTCCAACTCGCCGAGTCCCCTCACAAAACACCAAAAATATATGAATTAAAGGTACCTGGAAATCCGGGCTGTTACAATTCTCCTTCACTAGAACTAGACTTCGCCCTCGAAGTCTCGCTCTGCAAATAGCTCCGGATGCTGCTCACGCATCTCACGCTCCGGCTCCCAGGTCATCTCTGATCCCTTCCGATGCTGCCACTGAACCAACACCAGGGGTACCTCCTTGTTCCTCAAAACCTTGATTTTACGATCTCTGATGGCCACTGGTCTCTCGGCATAATTCAGGCTCGCATCCACCTGAATATCCTCTAATGGAACCACTGCCGACTCGTCGGCTATACACTTTCTAAGCTACGACACATGAAATGTGTCATGAATCTGCCCCAACTCTGCTGGCAAATCCAAACGATAGGCTACCCGGCTTACCCTCGCGATCACACGGAAAGGACCAATATATCGGGGCCCCAACTTGCCCCTCTTCCTAAATCGAATCACTCCTTTCCAAGGAGAGACCTTTAGGTTATCACACGATAGGCTACCTTTTATTTATCACCATATCGATTACTCATTATTTGTTGTTTCGGGTTATCAACTTCTTACTTGAATTATTACTACACTTGTCCCATGCTCCTAGCATGTACACAATGTTTATCTATGGTTCTTACTTTGTGAAATGGATCAAATGAACACATTTCCAATCATACTCATTTCAAAACTCCAAATCCTTTTTCATAAGTGAAAGAATATCAATTTCTTGCCACTTATTGAATATGCTAGATTCTAACATTTTATGCAACGATCCTTTTTGTAATGTCGCTAAACTATAGTCACAATGACTATTGCCAATGAAATTACAAAGTCCTCTATCGGAGATTGTTACAAGACAATTCCTTAGATATAATGTCTCTCACTCAAAGTATATTCCTTCGAACATCCTTTTGCATAAAAGTTTCTAATCTAGACATGGATTTTCAATATTTAATTCCCAATATGGACACGTTTCCATATTTTCCATATGACAACTCATTCTTAATAGAATCTTATCTATTCATAATAATGTCGATATGGTCCATCCAATACTATACTTCCAACTACTCACAAGCGACCAATCCTCGGCGAACTTTGGATTGTCCTTTGATAGTTGTTTAATTATCTTAGTCAAAACCGATTCTTTTCCTTTTCCCTTTAAATGTGCTAGATATTTAGAAAATTTTAAAATGGTCAACTATTATAGCATTTGCAATCGATCATATACCCGAAGTGTATGGGACACGATGCATAATGTCTTACATAAAGATTTGATACTTTATCAATCTTCTGCCATAATATTTTATGTGATACGTTCTCAAAATTCAAACTATGAAGAGGAAAGCCGTAATCATAATCAAAATTTGAGAACACATTATGTATCCTTGACTAAATTTGAAATGAATCATAATATTCTCTCCCTTAATTATAGCAAAACAACTTTACAACCCTTACGACTTTGCAAGGTATAACTCTTGTTTTTCTATAATTAATATTGCTAATTTGCAATACTTTCCATAATAATCGTACAATCATAACATTTATGCTCCCACTAGCTTTGACATGTATTCAAAAACAGCTTAACTTCAGAAAAACAATACCTAATGCTTTGATAATCCTTTATCTAAGCTTATACAACTTTGCCTTAGATAGCTTATATGTGTGTCTAAACAATTTAGGCTAATTGCCAAATCTCACAATTCAAATCATGGAAAGGGATACCGTAACCATAATCGAATTTGAGAATACAATTTTCACAATCACTATCTACTTAAAATCTTTCTTAGTGAAAGCATTTCCTCACAGTCATTTTCACGAAGGAGGGAATCTTATGACACTTAGATTTTAATGGTGTATGTGTTCCTATCCATGTGAATTTGTCAAAACCAAAGTTTACGAAAAATTCAAACTCATATGGACCGAACTTTTCTTGATTTTGATTTCTTGCCTTATGGTAGCACAGCTGCCCACCATGTCTTCCAAGTAGTTAAGCAGCTCACCCTTTCTTATCAATGTACTTTTCATTGATCAAGGTGTCTGCCTTTTATGTGTTCAATTGAGAACTCATAGAACTCACATGCATAATTAACTCAATTGGAACGGCACAGAAACAAAACAGTATCAACACGATAGGTTGTAAACCTCAACTCGTGTACCAGTGATGATCAATAAGGTTTATTTTGATTTGTTCTTGAAACCTTTCAAGACCATTAAGACTCCCACTGACTCCTTGACATATAAGATTCTCTTGTCAATAAACATTTCTTGACAAACAAATATTCAAGAGTTAGTGTAGTTTTTATCAAAACACTTCATAAATTGGTCCTAGTTAGTCTTTGTCTTATCCAAGACATCACAACTTTCCACATTTGATGAATGTTATAAACCTTCCTAATACTTGTCACTCAATGTCACAATCTTAACTTTAAGACTTGTTATTGGAACGAAGTATGATTGACTTTCTGATTTAACCATTTCTTCAATTCTTGATTCCTCTTCTTATACATACAATTGCACTAAGACTCAATTAGAGGATCAATTGAGATATGGTTCTTAATCATTAAGACCTATCATAAAGCATAAAGTGTACTCTCCCTTCTTCTTAGAATGGAGAAACTTTTATCTTTCTGCCTACTTGATTCTTCTCATTCGTTCTGCTATTGATTTAAAATTTTTCAATCAATTCAGAATTACACTTAATCTTATAAGTATAATCATATTTACTAAACCTTTAGTAAATCATGATGAATATCTTTGTTACTCTTATGGTGGACTTTGATCAACACGCAACTTTGTGTACTCGATCTCCTAGTCCTTCACTTGACACTTTGTCAATAAATTAGTCTAATTTCTAAATATGAAATTTCTCATTAATCGTGCAACCAAGTTGCATGATTCCAAGTTTCTGTCCAATTGAAACTTGGGCGATGAGAAACTTTCCCTATTTGGTAAATTCTCGACATTTCCACAAACAAGATAATTAAGAATCAAATCCATTATTGCTAATATTAGAAACATTCAAACATCAATTTTTCATACACGCCATTACAAGGATAAAATCAAAATTTATTTTATTGCGGAAAAATTTGTCCTTACAATGCAATTCATTAAAAAAACTATGCTTATACATATTTCTTAGCAATCTTATTCTAACTCTAAGTAGTAGCTCAAGAATCTAATCTTCAAGTAATGCGATCGAAATCCATTTCTTTACAGTTAGATTACGCTCACTTCTTCCCTTAAGCTTCCTCTCTTTTCTTCGATCCTACAAAACATCAATTGTAATCTTATCACATTATGTATTAAGAATCTAGAATAGAAGATTAAAAGAGTTAGTCAATGGATTTTACCTAAAGCAGAGCCATACGTATTGACTCTCCCATCTCTTAGATCTCTTAGGTAAATGGGGCAGCTTCGTCTCCAATGCCCCTTCTATTGGCAATAAAAGCAAATTGACTCTTTTGGAACAGGACATGGAACTAACATTGCCTTTCTCTTATGATCAAACTTTTCGATCATAGCATGTCTTTCGTTGCCATTGTCTATATCCATAGAGGTCTTGAAGGCAGATTCACCAATCAACTTTGCTTTTCTATTGCGCCAAACCATTGTTGATTCAGCAGCAATAAGCATATAGGTGAGATCTATAAGGGTCACGTCGCAGTTCATCATATAGTACTCTCTAACGAACTCACTATACGAGTTAGGAAGTGACTAAAGAACCCAATCAACAGCCATCTCCTCAGAGACAACGGATCCCAACATTCTTAACCTATCAATGTGTGACTTCATCCCTAGGACGTGTGCACACACCGACTTTCCTTCTTTATGTTTACTTGCCAAAAGGGCTTGAGTGAGCTTGAACTTTTCAAGCCTTCGAACTTGTGGGTTAGGGAGAATAATTAGAGGAGGTGGAGGAAGAGAAGCATGATCTCTTGTTCCTCGATCGAATCATGGAATATCATCTTCATGTGGAATGTTTGTTCCACGGGATTTGGGAAGACCATAGTTGTCGTACTTTGACATCTACAAAACGGGAGAAAACGAATTCAAGTTAGTTGATTGATTGAGTCCTTAGTAAATCACCCAAATGATATACTAAGGCTAGGACCCAACACAATATGCTACAACCTAGAAAAGGGATGTCGTAATCTAGTTGCAGAATATTTGAAGGTAAGTTAATGACGATTCACTAATATCCACCATGAAAAACGAAAAAGAAATTTAATTTTTAAACCTATGAAAACTCCTAGATCCTTTGAGATTCATTGAACATTTCAATGGCATGTTTAAATCTCGATATGCCCCTCCAGTTTGTGACTAGGATGCCGAGGGTCACAAAGCGGGTGTGAATAACCATGCAAACTTACATGGTGCCCTCACATGTTACAGTCACCTATTCGATGTGTCGGTAAACCACACACGCTCCACCGAACTATGACAAACATTGACTCACCCTTTGCTACCTATGCTTAGAACCATTTAGTATGCCGGTAAACCACACACGCTCCACTAACGTCTTCGCAAGGGCACAAAGTGTAATTTCACGAAATTGCATCAATTCACTTTTGCCTAAGTAACTAAGATTGGGAATTTGTAAAACATTTAGTTACTTTTGTACTTCATTATACTTATAATGGAAGGTTTTTGTCCTATCCTACCCGTTCGGCTAACGACCCTCCACTAGTCAAGAGCGCAGTGGGTAAGAGTGGATACCCATTCAATCGTCATTTTATAGGCAATTTCCTTAAACACCCCTTATAGACAAGCTTCGTGAATGAGGCCTACTAACGGTAAGACTCACTTTTACTCATACATATATATAATGTTAGACTTTTAATGTTATATATAGTATAGGGTGTATTTTACACTTTTAAAATACTAGGTAGTCTAATTTAACAATTATACTTTTAATTCAATTAAATTGTAAACCAAAACTTTTATGGATTTATTAAAACTCCTTTAATTATACACCTTAATTAATTAATAAAACTATAAGGGTGTGATTTGAACTTTTCAAAACAATACTAGGGTTTTAGAGTTTAACATTCCTAAATTAAACCTTTTAATCAACTTTTAAATTCCAAAACTTGAAGGCAAGTTTTGAAACATTTCAAAACATTAGGTTTATAATTTAAATATACATCAAAATTAAACTTTTAATCAAAATTTAAATTCTAAAACTTGAGGGCAAGTTTTGAAACCTTTTCAAAACATTAGGGTTTCAACTATTTAAATTTCAAAACTAAACCTTTGAGTTCAAATTTAAACTATAAAACCTAAAGGGGAAAATTTGAAACTTTTGATAACATAAGGATCAAATAACAAATAATATAAATTAAACAATTAATTTTGTCATTATCTATATTTGACCTAATTTCAATTTCCTGCAAAATAAGTTACCCAATTAATACAAATAATCAACTTTAATCATATAAGGAAGTTATTATCTAATCAATTGGTAATTATCTTTTGTTTAATCAAGGATATACTCATAAATATGATTAAAATCGGATTTTAATGATCTAAATAGGTAAGGCAATTATCCATAAGAAAAACAGCAAGAAATCCCGAAATTCCCTCTTTCTGACGCTCGAACTCGCCGAGTACCCATATGGACTCGCCGAGTAGGGGTCAACTCGCCGAGTCCACAATGGGACTCGTCGAGTTCATCAGGCAGTTTCACAAAAATCGAATTTTTCCAACTTGAACAAACATACAAGGCATCAATACAATAGAAACCAATGAAGGCTTTGATACCACTGATGGGTTTTAGCCATAAGAACATCCTATGTGCTCATACAAACCCTAATGCTTGGATCTAGGTTTCTCTATTGTACATGCGATTCATCCAAGACTATAAACCCTAGATCTAGTGTATGATAATCAATATAACATATAAATTAGGGTTTAGATCATACCTTGATTGTTATGTAGCAATAACAATCTCAAATCCTTCTTGTATTGACTTTAGAAAGCTTAGAGTCACAAATGTCACTCCTCTAATGGTTCACAAACACCAAGAGCAAGAGGATGAAGAAGAGAAGAGAAGGAGGCTCTCAAAAACGTGTGGAAACCCTAACCGATTAGTTCACCACGTTTTTGAGCCACAAGGGCTCTTTAAATAGTGAGGCTATTAGGGTTATCTAACAAGGAAACCCTAATTTGGATGCTTAAGCCCTAAGCAACCCATGGACTCCTTTCCTTAAAAGCCTAGGACGATATCTAATGTGTTTCCCCATAGAATTCATCCAACCTTATAATATAAGGCAATCCAAAGCCCAATTGCAATTATCTTATAATTACAATTCTAGTCCCTTAAGTTTAATTAATCTCTTTTAGTCACAAACTTAATCCTTATTAATTCTTGACTAATATTAATTAAACAATATGATTTCTCCTTTAATATATTATTCTCATAATATATTAATAAATCATATTTAATCCTTTCTCTCCATATTTCATCCTATCAAGTTGCTTTGGTGAAGGCAACCCAAAAGGACCATGCACCATCGGGTCAAGTACATACCAAAATAGTTATGGACTTAGACACTAATCCAACAGCACACTCATTGGCATAATGCCCAGTCTTCCCGCATTTGAAATAAGCCACTTCCTCACTACATTTTCCAGAGTGTTTCTTTTTGTACTTCTCACACCATCTTGCTTCACCTCCTTCTCCTCCAAAATTCTTAGAACCAGACTTTGAGAATCTGCTTTTCTTGTTGGAACTTGAAGATCCATCAAACTTCCTCTTCTCTCCGACCTCAGTTCTCTCCATACCCTTTTCCTAAAGTTGGGTCTCCGCATTCTTGGCTGCTCTAACGGTTGTCTTCAACGTAGTTGCCATTTTGACCGTTAGGCCAAAGTCTGCTGGCAATCTGTTAACAAACTTTTCTATCTTGGAGAGTTCATTATGCACCAAGTAGGGGAATAACTTCATCCTCTCGATGAATGCGGTGACATAGTCATCAACACTCATCTTCCCTTTCTTCAGGTTTTGAAACTCATTGTTTAGGTCTACCAGATCTACCTCCAAACTAAATTTCATTTTCAACTGCTCCATGAATGCTTCCCAAGACATCCTAGGGCTTCTCCTCATGGAATTGTATCTGCCAACAACTTCCACCAACTTAAAACTCCGGTCTTCAATTGTCTGACTGTAAATACGGTATTTTGTTTGTTGCTTCAGTTGTAGAATTCAAATACCTATTCCATCGTGGTGATCTAGTCCATAATCTCCACTGGCTTTGGGCTTCCAGAAAGACATGTTGGTTTGGCACCCAAGAAGTTTTTATACATATGCCCATCCATGTTTATCTCTTTGTCCAGGTCATTCCTCCTGACCATTCGGGGTTCAATTTGACTCACAGTATGATTGTAATTTCCTTCCTCCGATTGTTCAATGTTCAACTTAGGTTGTACAATGGGTATAGTAGGTTCATCCCTATTCTATTGAAGTAAACTCCTCCTCTCCTCGATCTGATGATCCAACATCACGCTCAATCACTCGTGGATCAGGTTGGCTGTTTCCATTAACGTTTCCATTACCATAAAGTTTAGAAATCTGAACACATAAATTTTCAAGATCTGGTCGGCAATAGACCATAGATCCGATCAAATAATTGCATCATGAGGCATTTTATAGGTATATATCAATCACTTAGCACATAAAAGCAATTTAGGCATCTTTCTTAAAATAAGCTAGTGCTCGTGTCTAAAATATAGCAGACACTCATCTCACAATCATCGCTTAGCATTCTAAATTTTAGTCTAGAAATCCTACAATTTCCTAGTTCGCTTAAACTAATGCTCTTATACCAATTGTGACATCCCTAATTTCATGGCCAGAAAAGAACGATGTGTTTATGCTTTATTTAAAAATCAGAGTATCATTTTTGAAGAAAAATATTGCAGAATTTGTTCCCAAAATGTGATAAAGATATTATCAAAGCATTTCCAAAGAAATGTATTTTAATTATATTAAAAACATTGGGATGTTATCGTCAATACAATACATAAGCATAAACAGAAAATAACATATGCCTTACTACATCTATTATTCTATTGGCCTATGATCCATAATTCTCTCATATGTTCATCACACTAGTGCTCTTGTGCCACCACATGTATTACAAGAATCCTGAGTGGTTCAGGCTTGGGAGCCTGGTGAGCTCATAGAGTGTTCAACCCACAATAATCAAGTTATTTAATTTCATAAATAATTCAACCAGACTACCCATTCCTGTTATCCTCACTTTATGTCCCTAAAACATATAATTTAAGGGACCTAGCCTAAGGATTATCTTCAGTATTGAAAATAATGCTTAGGGGATTCCTCAGCAATATATGTTAGTAAGGCAACCATGAGGGGGATGGAGTACACCTGGAGAACACGTAGTTCAAAAACACCTACAGGTTGCGAGCCTGCCATCGTTCCACTGGACTGTCTAGAATAGTCTGTGATCGTCATCTATACTCCGCTAGGTGATTGGATCAACTATAACGTCGAGGCATCTCATCATTTACTTCATCTACCCATCTTTATCCAACATATTTCTTGGTATAAAATACATATACAATTTAAATTGATTAAAACATGTATAAATTGTTCATCCAACATAGATATTAGGAACACAGATAATAGGCACATATAACAAGTAATTTATATTAAATACTTGATATCTATGTGTAAGAAGAAAGTAACTATGCACTTACTTGTTAAAGTGACGACTCGAAATTCGGGTAGCAATTCGCTTCTAACAATTGTCTTTTCCTTTGATGAAACCTAGTATTATTATCACTAGGTTTTAATCTAATATTTATTGCGACTAATTATTAGTCTAGATTCATCATTAACTCAAAGTATATTTTTATGATCTATCAAGTAAGGAACAACCAAGTAGGATCATATTGGAGGTAGGGTCCATTTGGTATACAAAGTATACTGTTTGGAAATCTCACTTTAAACACCTCATTAAATCACAACCTAGACACTATCACCGTAAGCAGATCAATCACTATAACGGCTTTGAATCACTGATAAATCTTGTTTATAGGTTGATAATAACGATAATGAACTTAGACATAAGTTATACTTAAAGTATGGTAAGCATAACTCACTTACATGGGGGTTTAGCGAGGAACTAGGCTTTGCGCGGGCAGAACTTTAAAGCCGAAAGCTCTTCTTCTCCTGGCCTTCTAGCTCTCTGGGGCTCGCTTCTAACACCTAGGAGGTGCTAGGGGAAAGAATAGAGGGTTTGGGGATGTTTGAGAGAGAAATGGTTGAGAATGTGTGAGTTTTTGAGTGAGAAATGGGCTCTATTTATAGGTTGGACGAGTGCGCGTACGCTAGCTGTACTCAGCGCTACACTGGGCGTACTCAGTACACGGGGCATACATAGTGCTACACAGGGCGTACCGCTGCCAAGTGTCATGATCTCGTGCAAAGCCATGGGGAAGAAGTTGTGGCTTAGATTGTGTCACGTGTCACTTTTAGAGCTTAACCCAAAAATTAATTATCTTCTGAATTTCGTAACTTTCACGTAGGAGCTTCGTTTTTGACATTATTTATATCCACACGTAGGTATCGACGGGATCTACAACTTTCGATTAGACTCTGTCAGCTAATTTTGATTTATTTTTTAAATTGTATTTTAACAGGTTTAGACAGTTAAAGTCCGTTAAAAATTCATAACTTTGTCATTTGACATCCGTTTTCGAATTTCTTTATGTTGTTGAGCTCCTATTAACGAGATCTTCAATTCTCATTTAGGTTGTGTTGGCTAATAATCGATCAATCTAAAATTCAATTTCCGGACTGTGTACTGCTATGCGGAATCTTAGAAAAATCTTACCTATCTCAAACGAAGTCAAATTTGGGCGTTCTCTATATGCACGCTCTCGGTTTAACTTATATTATGATTTTCATTTAGATCGCCAAGGCTAAAAAGTAGTTTATCCAAAATTCATTTTTGACGATACGCGACGTCGTGTCGGTTTAGTCGCGAAACTTCGACGGGTCATAACTTCTTCGTTATAAGTCGGATTTCAGCGTTATTTATATCTCCAGAATCCTTTTCATGATTACTTCAACTTTCTTCAAAGATATTGGGTCTAATTTGCATTCTATTTTTAACGCATATTATTATTATTGTTTTATTATATTGTTATAAGCACATATGTTGCACAAAAATCACATAAATCACATAATACTCAAATAGTGCTTCTTCATTACTTCAAAATAGGTTACAATTATTGATCCTAACTATTACATTATTATAATAATTCTTAGCCAGAAACACGGACATTATAAAATGAAATTTTGTTTTCTAAACATCTCCAAAGAGTAACAGGAATTGACTAGATTTATCCTAACTCCATTAGTAAACATGAGCTTAAAATCCTCAATCATTGAGATATGCGACATTTTCCATTCCAATGATCAGGTTTATCTCTTTATGCTTAACTTCCTTTTTGGATATAGACTCCATAATTCCATCCAAATGTGATTATCACATCGTGCATCAAGTTCCCAAGAATTGGATGTATTGGAGTTCGATTATTCATATATTTGATGTAGAGTCAAGCATTTGACTTTACCATCCTAAAATACTTAGGGAAACCTCATTTCCTGTTACCCTTGACTTTGCATTAATTGCAGCTTGCCACTTTTCAATCATGGTTGCATGGACTAGAGGACACCAATTTCATTCCTTCATAATGGGAAGTTCCGGCCGAAACCATTCCTTTCCATTTAGGATTTTAATATTTCTTATTCATTCCACCAACATTCAAAAGTGATAACTAGAATTGGATAAGAATTCTAATTCCTTTCCAGTTATCTTGGTTTTAAGAATCTCATAAATGTTTTCTCCATACTATTCGTATGATAAATCAAGTTGAAATTATCTTAATAACTAATGAAATATCCAAGCATAAGATCTATAGCAAGACTCATGTCAAAGGTAACATTGATACTCCCGAGTTTGTCTATGTAGCCTTGATTGATTACAAACAAAACTCTTTTCTTCAATTTTAATTATTTTTCAAATTACTCGTGATTTTCCATTTGGTGAAACATTTCACTCAATTGAAGATTCATTTCATATATTCACATGTTCATAAAATTCCTTTTGGAACATCAAGGACATAGACACAATAATGCAAGAGAGCTTATTTGACAAATCTACATTTTATGGGAATAACAACTTATATAAATTTGACGTATAATGGATTTTAGAGATATGCTCATTAAGTATATTTTTTTTTTCAAAATCAAAATCGTGGAAGATCCCATAACGAATGAGTTATTCTCGAGAGAGAACAATGAACAACTATTTTTAGAAAATGAGTGAGAATGTGGGAGAGGATTCCACTTAACCTAAAGGAGAATGTTTAATTAAGTCGATTTTATCCTTAATTACTATCCTAATTTTAAATTAAGGCTAGGATCCGTAAATACGAATCGTAACATGAAGAGGATGTTGTAATCACATCACGAATCTATTTTAGGTAGGTAAGGCACTTTACCAAATTCAGTCAAAATGAAACTCATAGATCTATTGAGATCATTGAACAATCAATGACGTGTTAATCTTAGATTATGTTCTTTGATTTGTGACTGGGATGTCGAGGATCACAAATAAGATGTGAATAACCATGCAAAGCCGCTTGAAACCTTGAAGTCTTTTATCATCTCAAATTTGATGTGTCGGTAAACCACACACGCTTCATCAATTAATGATAATTTTTGAGTTGTGCCATCATAACAACTTTATAGTCCCAAATTAGTGTGTCAGTTAACCACACATACTCCACTAACGACTCATAAAGGTTGATGTGCCATTGATTAGAATACAATTTCACATTTTCTTAAAGTAACTAGAGTGAAATTTTAGAAAATGCTTTGTTACTTTATATCATTTTACTTTTAATGAGGTTATGTCCTATCGATCCGTTCGACTAACAACCCTCCACCATATAAGGGAGCGTGGGTGAGATTGGACAACCAATGATGGTCATTTTATAGGTCACTTCCTTATACCCCCTTATAGTATGGCTTCGTGAATAAGACGTACTAGCAATTCGACTGACTCATGTTATACATATAGTATTAAACTTTTAATATATAAGTATAAGGGTGTATTTTAAACATTTAAAATAATATTCAAAAATTATATTAATGATTTCGAAATTATTCTTTTTAATTAATCAAATAATTAAATAATGAAGATAATTCAAAGATTGTAGATAATAAGAGATCAGATTACCAGTTTAAATATTCAGATTTTATAAATTAAAACAATATCTTTTAAAACGTAATTATCCTAATCTAATTCTTAATTATCTCAAAAATATTTCACTGAACAGAAGGTTCCCCATGACGTGGAAGATAAACTCCTCGTCGTGGTAGGTTAAGAAAAACGTGGATCAGACAGTTGGCCACGACATGGCAGAAGAGCCCCACATCGTGGCAACGAAACATAATGACGATTCTATTCTTCTCCATTTGTTCAAGGTTCAACTCATGCACATTCAATTATTTGACAACCTACGTTTGGATACCACTGATGGTTTTTACATGTAATAATGCGGAAAAATGCTTATACTCTTAGGGTACATGCAACCTACTTTAATCTAAGTCATAACACTATTGAAACAACATACTATCGAACAACAAAACTTATAAACCCTAGATGAAATCCAAATTCACATTAAATGTAGGGTTACATACCTTTTGTTGATCCCAAACAAGCTAAGCAAACTCTTCTGGTAGTCTCCTTGGAAAACCTGACTCTAATAGTGTGCGAGCCTCTAATCGTTCACACCTAAAACACAAGAAACTCTAGGATTGAAGAAGAGAGGGGAAAGAGGAGGAGAATTTCGTTTTCCCCCTTAGGGAATGAGAGAGCCACGAAAATTAGGAGCCTAAGGGTCCTATTTATAGTCCAAGGTAGCTTAAGGATAAAGCAAGATGTAAAGTATTGAATAATAGATTTAATCTCAATCTAAATCATTTCTTTATTTACCATTAAGAGGCTTCTGGAAACCCTAAGAAGGGCTCCAAAACCGTCCATACCATGGACAATTCTAGAATTGCTTCTTTTGTTCAACTATTGAATAATTAATACAATTCATCACTTGCACCTTTAATTAATTCTAATTAATCATGAGTTAATTCTGATTAAAAATTAATTAATTATTACCCATTTCTAATTAATTTATTATTCATATAATAACTTAACAAATCATTATTTAATAGTTTCTAATTAATATATTAATCACGTAATATATTAACAAAACATTTCTCTCTCTCTCTCTCTCTCTCTCTCTCTCTCTCTCTCTCTCTCTCTCTCTCTCTCTCTCTCTCTCTCTCTCTCTCTCTCCTTTGATCATTCCAAACCATTTCCTAGTTATAAGGATAACTTAAAAAGGACTTTAGTTTTATTCATCAATATTATACCAATTTAATCCAACAATATAAGCCAAAACCCGTTGTCGGTATGATGTTTTTGTAGGAGAAGGAATTGGTTATTTTGTCCCTAATGAAGATATGAGACAAAGCCCATTGTCAGAGAACACTAAAGAATATTATAAGAGAAAATAGATACCTTCATATTTCGATGAGCAAGCTTATGACTCTATTCCACCCTCAAACCCATCTCAAGACCAACAACAACAAACAGTAAGACATAAAAAAATAACAAAATACTTTCATTTATTTGTTTATTCTATTTTTTAACAAATTACAATAATTTCGGAATGGATATATACTATGCAAGTGCAAGTCATGCTTAATAGTTATCAGGAAGAATGATAAGAGTATTCATATAAGGAATAGAAGGGATACCCTGAACAATAAGTCCAACAAAATGGTCAAACGTATGATATGCAATGAGGGTTCACCATAAAATCGGACCTGTATTTAATGACACAAGAAAGAAAGATATAGGTTTAGGGTTCTCTAAATGACCTTTAGATCTTCACAAATGTTGCTACTGGGTTTTTTTGGTCAAATTGTGATCATCGTCTGATTCTTGATGATTTTTCAATTGTAGGCGACTAAGTATGAGTGCATTTTATTGTGGATATAAGTCAAATTATGAAAAGAAGGACAATGGAGGCTATAAAAATACAATTATTGCAGCATTATCAAAGCTGGACCAAAAAGATTCATTCAATATAATGACATTTAATGACGAGTCTTATTTATATTCATTAGCTTTGGAGTTGGCAACTAAAAAAGCTATTCGTCAATGCAAATGAATGGATTGACATGACTTTTATTTGAAATGGTGCTATATATGTCACTTGCTCTTGATCAAGTTTTTTTTCTTGAATCTTGACTAAAAGATGTTTCATGTAACATCAACTCATCAACTAATTATCGGAATATATAAAGTTATAAACTATATTAACAATATATTATATTTATTTACCATTGGCTTTGGAGTTGCAACTAAGGAAGCTCTTTTTAACAAAGAACAAATAATTAAGAACGGGTAATGTGGATGCCCCATTTTTTAATGTACGTAGTGGAACTGTGGAAGAATGTGAACACTAAACACAGGACTAGTGAATGGCTTATGGGAAACAATTTTAGAAAGTTTTCGACTTCGAGGTTGGTTACATCTTTCTTGCGGAATTGCACCATATATTTTCGAAAAATGGTTTATGAATTCCTTCATATATGCCAAAGCATTAATACTTGTGAAATTCTTTATTTATTTTTCAAAATTCTTTCAGATATTATAAAATTTTGTCATATTTTCTTGTCGAAACATTAATAAAACAATTTTCCTAATGAGACTACTTCTACAAAAGTTATTTAATCTTTCCATCTAACCCTAATTTTAAAATTTGGTTCATAAAGTGTTTTCGGTTTTCCAGCTAAAAAGGCGTCGTCGACCAAACAAATATGCGTTTGTTCACTGGCATGACATCATCACAACGGATAGACGACACGTTAAAGCATCCAACGTCATGTATTCCCATCTACATGACATCATCATTTCACCTGTTTTAATATAGACTGTTCTCAAATCTCAATACATTCATTCATCGGAGAACTCAACAAAACCTCTCTAGTAACATTTCCTTGCCGGCAACCGGACGGGGACGCCATCCTCTTAACAACTCTGATGGAAAATTTGAAGAAAAAACGATCGGAGTTAAGAGGAGACCATAGATTACCCGGCAAGAAAACTAAGTTCAAGAAGGAGCGCTCCAACGTTGGAGGGACTGCCGATGACGCTGAGTTGCAGGAATTCTTTGCTATATTACAGCGGTTGCAGACGGGGTTTGATTACTTCCAGAATAAAGGTGCCGGGGGTTGTGGCGGTAAGTCTGCAGCGGCACCACCGGCGACGGGATCAGGGTTGCGGGATCCGGCGTTTGAGTTGGAGGACTTTAAACAAGTTGATGATGGCAACCGGCCGGTAGCAAACGGCAGAGAAGCATTAGAGAAGGACACTTTTGTTGGGTTTGATCTTAACGCCGACCCGGAAACTCATTAGAAATCCATATGATTTAATTCAGGTTTTTGATTTTAGTCAATCTAATCAGTTTATTTATTTTCTGTATTATTTTGAACAGTTTTGCTGCATTTTTTAGCCTGAAAACATATATTAAGATTACTTAGAAGTAATAAAACTGGATGCTAATATCGAACACTTATAAAACACTTTTTTTTTTTTTTTTTTGAGGTTTATGTAAACCTTGATTTTGAATCGTATGAACTTGATATTAATTACCACGATTATGAAATAAATATATGCACTCGTGTTCTACACATCAGGGAGTTGATGTTGGTCCTGTATTACATGGTTTAGATTTTTGGCCATTATAGTTTGTGACATTTTGCAAGGAAAGAACCACATGTTATTACGAGGCATCTTATCGAGACAATGACACACGAATATGATGTACAGTCCAATTTACTAATAATAATAATAATAATAATAAATAAATAAATAAATAAATAAAATTGTTTGATGTTTTCATTTTCCATTTACAATTATTAATTATTTATCATATTTTATTAATTATTTATTAATTATGTAAAAATGAATGTAAATTCTTTTAATATATTATTATACACATATAAAAATATAACTCATTCTACTAAGTTATAGACTTTTATTGTAATAAATAACATGATCGACTTCAGGACTTGAGAGTCGTTATTTGCGAAATATTATATTGTATTAATCACGTGAATTATCAATTTCATGGAAATTGCTGGTTTCACGATGGTTGAAGTTAGAAAATATTATAAAATGAGTCGTTACATAACAGACAATAGAAATTTGGAAATTCATTAAGTTTTACGTATCTCAAATACTAAAAGACTTCAATCAAATATTATTCCTAAATAACAAAATTATAAGTATTCAACAATCTTATAATATGAAGCTTAAGACTAGGATGTCTAGACACATTGTTAGGATCCAACACTCTAGGGCCTCCCTGTGAGTGTCATGTTGTTTCTAAAGCCATATGAGTTAGGTTCGTTTCCTAAGTCATTTAGGTTATGTTATTGGGTATACAAAGATTATGTGTCTTGGTGAAAACTCTCTACTTTTATAACCGTTAATCCGTGAGGAGCGAAGAACGGTAGGTATAAGATTCATATTATTGGACTTATATGGTTCGGCTACCTGCGTAGAGTTGCTAGCTACAACCTCGTCTAACGAGACGAATTATGTGTTGACGTTCAGCCTTTATTTATTCCACTACCTATTAAAATGTTGAAGGCGACTATCAGTACACTCGATTTTGGGAGCTAGTGATATAGTCTAGTGTCGTAGTTCGGTTATGAGCTCATTATAGATCCCAAATTTGTTTTATTACCATATAGAATCGACATTTGTTTTATGCGGTGTTTTGTTCACTTATTCTAGTTGAAAGAGACTATATGTAGTGGGATGGTGTGGGACTTGTAATGATAAGTGTCAATAGCATAAATTAAGTCATATAACACTTAATTAATAGCATGTCACGTCTCATTAAGGATTAACAACTTATAGTTAACAAATTATTTATATAAACCCTTTGTTTTTATATGAAAACACAATATTTATGAGGGAGGAGTTTGTTCTACTGGTTATGATTTGGTTCCCAAATTAAGTAAAATAATACTTAATTAATACCAAGACACGATTTTATAAAGTTTATAAATTCGAAACTTATGAGTTTTACATATAAACTATATAAATGCTTGTACAAGGTTTCTATGGTAAAGTTGGTCATTTTATGTTTTCACAAGGTGTGATATAAATTTATTTTATATAAACTGGTAATCAAAATACTTATATAAAACGTATTTTGGTCATGAGAACTGTAAAATGTTTATATAAGTATGATTTACTTATGTGTATTTTTTCAAATCTTGTACCTTTAGATTTGAACAAATGGTATTTATAAATAAGTCAAAATATATCTTTATAACTTAATTATTTTATATTCTTGATAGAAAAGTATGTATTTATAAAATTTGTTCAACTAGATAAATTTTGTAAAACACTTCTGATTATAAAAATACTTTGTGTCAAAACCTGTAGAACTCACCAACAAATTTTGTTGACGTATCTTAATGCATGTATTCTCAGGTTATTTAGCAAGTCGGAAGTGTTAACTCAGAAGACTCTTCGTTATTTATATTATACATTTATGAACGCCGAATTGTTAGGCGTATGTCATGACTTAGCAATATCTTCGGTCGATATAATTTCTATTTCAGCAATAATAAAGATTAGATTTGTACTATTCAATGTATGTTCAATAACTATCAACGTCGGATTGTTAGGCATGTGTCATAACTTAGCAATTGCCTCGGTCGATGTAATTTCTTTTTCGGTAATAATAGAAGATTATATTAGTATTTATCAATAACTGTGATCGTTGATTTACGTCGCGAACCTCGGCGTTTCCGCCGATAGCCAGGGGTGTGACGCATGTTAAGTATGCCACTTTCTTCTTTATGGAACTTTTTCACGTAATAGCTCCTCAAATTAGCAAAAACAACCAACATTATTGCAAACGCGAACTGTCCCTGTCTATATGAAAACTTATATCATATACTAGAGAATATTCTTTATGGTTGTCCAATGACTCTCACCAAGATATCTTGATATCGACTCACCATACTAAGATCGTATGAAATATCAGGTCTAGTACATGTCATGACATACATGATCGATCTTATAACGGAAGCATATACGACTCGCTTTATGCATTCTAGTTCTTCTTCAGTTTTGGGTGATTGATCTTTACTCAATCTAATGCTATGTTATATGGGAAAATACCATTTCTTAGAATCTTGCATTTTGAATCTTTTCATAATCTTATATAAGGTGTTGTTTGTTTTTTATTTGTAGATCTTTTTGGCCTCTTCTGACTGCGTCGCGCAGACGACGCGTAGACATTAGGCTTCACAGACTGTTTGTTTTTTTGAAGACTGCAGACCTAAAAAGGTATGCGCGTCCTCTTCTTCGTGCAGATGTGGACCAGAGTCTTCAAACCTTTCAGACATCTTCTAGCCTAAAAAACACATTTATCTTAGGTTTTTTTAGCTTAGATTTATTCAAACTTTATCTATGATAAACAATTTGGAAAAAAAATTCAATACTTCAAAAAAAAAAAAAGTTTAACGACACAATCATGATTTTTGTTACAAATTTATAAATAAAAATTTAATTACATTAATGGTTGTTAGAACTGTTTATTTAGATATGAAAAAAATCGTAATATTGTCTTATATTTTTTGTACCAAATTTTATAAAACGTTATTTAATGCAATATTATTCATTTATTGGGAAAAATATTTATGGCCATTTTTTAATTGATTTAATTGAAAAGATAAAATGAAAATTTTGAAAATTTTATTTAAAATCAAAGTTTCTTTCCATCCATTTTACGTGTTAAATTTTTTTATCCTTAACTATAATGTTTAAATATATCTTTGCGACCAAAGTTTGTTGATTATTATCAATATATACGTCACTTTGCACAATTTTATTTCACATTTTATACAATAATATATAAAAGTCAATCTACATTTCTTAATTATCTATAATAAAGTCATAAAATTATTGAAAAACTATTTTAAGTTAAAAAACAGTTTAATTAGATTTTAGTTTATTCTAGCAGCCTGTAGATGTTAAAAAACAAACATTCTTCTTCTTTCAGACTACAGACGTTTGGTCCACCTCTTCTACTGCAGAGGTCTGCATATGTGGTCCGCAGACTGCAGACATTTTGTCTCAGAAAAAGAAATAGCACCTAAGTGTTTACTTGGGCTTAGTCCAATTAAACATTTATATAAACTCTATAGATCTTAATTCCCAATATGGCATCAACATATAACACTAGGATGACACATTACTCCTACTGGCTTTGACATATATGCAATACTTATCCTAACTTTTATAAAATCCTAGTTCCTTGACTTTTTCATGAAGGCAAAGATTTTAGCTACATAGTGGTTGTTTGAGTCCATAAATGGACCTTCCAATCTTGCACACTTTATTATGATATTTTAGATCAATGAAGCCTTCAGGTTGTTTTATCTAGACATCATCTGCCAATTTCTCATTAAAGAAAGTAGTCTTCACTTCTATTTTCCATATTTCATAATCATAGAAAGAAGCTATGGTAAGTAATAATTTAATAGATTTAATATTCGTTATTAGATAGAAGGTTTCCTCATAACCAGTTCCTTGTGTTTAAGTATTACCGTTTTCAACCAACCTAGCCTTCTTTGTCTACATATTCCCGTCCATGTTGGTTTTCTTCTTGAAGATAAACTTGCACCCAACAATTTTGATTTCAGGCGATAGATCAACCAAATTCAAAGTTGATTATCATACATGGATGGAATTTCACTTTCCATACTCTCGTTTCATTTAGCAGCTTCAGTGCCTACCATCACTTTCGCATAGTTGGACGGTTCATTTATACCAACCAGTGTAGGATTACTGATCAGTACGTCTCATTCAATTTTTATATAGAAACCATAAAACTCAGAAGGGATACAAAGTTTCTTAGATCTACGAAAGGGAGGAGTTGGAATTATGTCAGTTTGCTCAACAGGGTGATCAACCGCGGGTTAAGTGTCAGTTTCAATTTTAGGTCCTTCTTTGTTTAACTCTTGAATTTCTTGAATATCACTTGGGCTCCTAGTAGCATTTTTGGATATGAGTTCTCTCTCAAGGAAGAATCCATTTGATCAAGAAACACTTTGTTCTCAGAAGTATTGTACAAAAGATCTAGAAAATACTTTTGAGGATATCCTACAAAGTAGCATTTTTTGATCTAGGTTCTTGTTTACCGCTCATCTCATGACGCACAAAAATTTTGCAACCCCATATTTTCAAATGTGTAATACTCGAAGGTTTCCTATTCCATCTTTCATATGGTGTATTAGCGCCCAACTTAGTTGGTAGGAGGTTCAATATATTAGTTGTTGTTTCTAGGGCGTAACCTCATAAACTGATTGGAATTTTAGCTCGAGTCATCATTGATCGTCCCATATCAAGTAGCATTCGATTTCCTCTATCAGCAAAACCATTCATTTGTGATGTTCTAGGAGGAAAATTTTTGAGACAATCCTACAATCCTTTAGATGAGCAATAAATTCAAGAGTCAAGTATTCTCCACCCTTATCGGGTTAAAGCATCTTTTTGTCCAGTTGGTTTTCAACTTCCTTTTGGAATTCCTTGAACACTTCAAAAGTTTCTGACTTATGCTTCATTAAGTAGATACAGCAAATTCTGTTAAAGTCATCAGTAAAAGTCACACAATAACGTTCACCATGCCTTGTGGCGGATTTGAACAGTCTACATATGTTAGTATGGATTAGGTCCCAGAAAAAATCCTTTCCATATTTTACAGTTTCCTATGAAAGACGATTTTTTCATTTTTCCAAGTAAGCAAGACTCATATACATCATTCAACTTCAAGTCAAATGATTCCAATATTCCATCCATTTGGAGTTGGCGATGCGTTCTTGTTTACATGCCCAAGAAGACAATGTCACGAGCATGATTTATCCAAAATATTTTACGAACCAACATTTAACATTAGATTATTAGCGTGTCCTACGTAAACAACACTTTCATAAACACGATTACAAGGACTAGATTTGAAAATAAAAGAACCATTTCCATCAACTAAAATGTCATCATTTTCATGATCAAAAGCAAAAACAAACCCATCCTTGTACAATGCATGAAAAGAAATAATGTTTCGAGTCATATTTGGTGAGTGGTAACAATTAACTAAACTAATTGAAATGTAATTATATAGAACAAGCTTGTATTCCCTGATCCTTGTAACAAGTATAGTTCCTTCGTTCCTTATGATTAGGTTCAACTCCCCATGCTTAAACCTTCTACTTACCTTTAATTCCTATAAATTTGAGCAAATGTGAGTACCACATAAAGTATCAAGAACTAGAAGTTGACATACTATGGAGTTCAATCATAAAAATACCTTAAGTGAAAATTCCCTTGGCTTTTTTTTTCTTCACGTATTCAAGGTATTTTGGGAAAGCTACGTCTCCAGTGGCCCTTCTCTTGGCAGAAAAAGAAAATAGAATCTTTTGGATCAGTATTATGTGCTACCTTAGAATCGTCTTTTCTCTTAAGGCCTTGGTTGAAAGATCCAACCTTGGCTTTACCCTTAACATGATAAAAAACTATTCTTATTGTTATCACTACCATGCCCAATACCCAATGTTGGAGTAATAGGCTTGGAGCTTTTGGTTTTCACCAAACTTGCTTTGAAACAAACACCCCGAGTTTCGAAATGTTTTTCTATATATTTTTATAAATATCCTATATGTATTTAATTAATATAAATTCATGAAATTTATTCGGGAGATTTAATTGGTTAATCTTATCGTGTATATGGTTTGTTTTGGTCACTTTGTGTAAATGCTTTAAGAAGAATTACGGAGCAAAGACTATTCTTGTCAAGTTGCCTAATCTTGCACTTATGAGCGTTTTTTATGTGATCGACGGGACAAACCCCTTCTTTCCCCTATCTCTTTGATTGATAGCCAAAGAAAAAAAACCTTAAAATTCTCCCTTTCGTTCTTCTCTTGTCGTCGCCACCTCCTTGCTGCCACCAATCTCGATCACTACCGCCACAACGCCGCCGAGAGATCGTCGTTGCCATTTCGATGTTGTTGTTGGTCTCCATAAATATTGGATATGAGGAGGAGTATGTTGAAGAGAAGGCTGATTGTTAAGGCTTCAATTGACAGGTACTTTTTGTAACATCCCAAAAATACTCGATAAAATTTTGTTTTTAATCCAACCAAATCATTCATTACTTTAATAATAATGATAGTATCAAAAGTATTTCCAATAACACCAGAGTGGCAACAAAATCATAATTATGAAATCTCTTGTGGATGCAATGCAATCATGTCAGACTCTTCCCCTTGGAACCAGAAGTACCCGAAATATTTAAACCACAAAACAGTAAGAACAAGGCTTACTAAGTTTAAGAGATTGGCGCCGTAAAAATCTCATAACCCAAGATATTGATAAATCTTTTAATCATCATCCAAAAGTTGCTGTTGAGATAAAGGAGTCACACCAATAAGACATAGCATCAGCGAAAATAGTTATCATTGGAAGCAATCATAGTATCAGAGTTTCAGCTGGTAATCCAATGAGTTTGTGATGTCTCCTGATAGTATGGGTTTAAACTATCATTAATCGACATAATATTGTGAGGTCTCATCAGCGTATGGTCTTATACGCTGACTCATTAACCACTTTTATTAAAAGAATAAAGGGTAAGAATGGAATGATACGTGTAATACATTCCGGTATCAAATATACCCATCAGAAAAGAGTGTCGAAGTTTTATTAGTGTATGGCTATTACAATGAATCATTAACTTCTTTAATAGAATAATTGTTAGGAAAGAATAGGTAGGTGCATGTAATATACCACAAACAATGATATACTCACCGACACAGATTTTTTGGATTCTCATCAGTGTTTGGCTTTATACGTTAAATCATAAAATTCTAAAGAAGAATATATGGTGAGAATGGAATAGTGCGTCTGATAAGTTGTGGTGTTGTAGCTTAACCTTCGTCATAGATTTTTCAATCTCTCATCAGTGTATGGTACATTATGTTGAATCATAAAGCTTTAAAGAAGAATTTATGGACAATAAGGGGTTGGTACGTGTGATAGCCTACGGTACATAGACTAACGATCAACATATAATTTCAAACTTTCATCAGTGTGTGGTATATCATAGTGAATCGTAAAGTTTTACTAGAACAATTTGAACAGAGAATGGAGTGTTTTAGTCATGCTGAGGTGGAATCAGCGTAAATCATAAATAGTGTTAGTTCATCAACAAGAATTGGTTCAACTTACATATCCTATAGTTGAGTTGCAGTCTAGAACTTTAAAGTTCACCGTCAATTCATTTAAAATGGTACAAGATACAATAATATATAATATAAGAATGAAAACAAAAGAGTTAGTCAAACAAGGAAATATTCTAAAAGCAATATTTGTGCAGCTTTTCCAGAAACAAGATAAAGACTCGATTCATCAAATCTTTTGAATTGAAGGGCTATAAATGAACTTCCTTTTTGTGAGATATATGTCCCTCAACACAGTCTATAAGAGAATAATCAAACAAGATCAAAAAATATCAAACCAAAACACAATTCATTGTAACCAAAGAGAGAAAATGCCTTTAATCGTTGAAGTATTGCAGACTGATTCCAAGCTTCGTGTTCACCAAGAACAAGAGAAGAACATGAACCAGTCTTTGTAACTAACGAGTTAAAAGGATCCAATCTTTGTAACCTTCAAGTTATGAGAGTTACCAAGACAAAACTCAAAGATTTCATACATTGTGATCCGTGATAGAAAAGATGAAGAGCACCATCTTGTTGTAGAGGTCTTTGAATTTCAGATGGGATTCAATGTAGCAGTGATAGCGTCTATGGAAATTAGATGTGCTACGTCACCTAGCTTCAATTCATTTCATTTCAACAGAGATGGGTTATCTAAGAAGGAAGAGATCTGTGTCCAGAGGGATAAGATCAAACACAGTTCTCTCCTATTTGGCCTCATTGATAAGATGCTTCATGTCAATCAGTGTGGCATCAGTGTCAGGGAGAGAGCCATTGGTGCTAAATAAAAGATGTAACGCACCCTTTAACTAGCTCTACTCAGAAGATGTAGCACCGAAGGAATGAAACATTGATCTTTTCCATAGAAACAAATAATTTAAGATCAATGTTGAAATGAAGACAATAGATCTTGAGATATAGTAGGCAAGAGAGAAGAACACACATTGGCAATGTTAGTAGCAAAATTTATAATGTATACTTCTTTAGTAAAATAAAATTTAAAAATATTTTTTGAAATGAAAAAGTCATAGTAAACTAATGTTTAAGCAGCTTATGTTCAGAGATTTTAAGGTAGCGAAGCATAATGTTAAATTCATAAAGTAGCATTGTCTAACAAAAGTAAAATCAATGCATATAAATGTTGTTTTCCCTCAGCGTAGTGAGCATAATTTTGTTCTTAGAATCAATAACCTTTCCTTCACTGCAATCAAATTAAACTTTGTAACCAATTTCAGAAAGTTGACTGATGAAGGCAAGATTACTTTTCATTCCTTTAACATAGAACACATTCTTCAGCTTGAACATTTTGCACTCAAATGTTCCAACGCCCATGACAACTTCTTCACTGTTGTCACCAAAAACTAAAATCAAACCATCTTTCTCCATAAAATCTATTAAGAGGGACTTGAGACTGGTCATGTGTCTAGAGCACCGACTATCAAGGAACCAAGTATGTTCTAGATCCTCACTTGATTCTTGGAAAACTTGAGAAGTATCAGCGTCACACCTGCCTGAAACACCATTAGGGGTATCATTGATGAGAGCCATAATACCCTTAGCATTTAGCCCTTAATCTTTAGATTTTTCCTCTACTACCACCTATTATTCACGATCCTCTTCCTTTGCAATGAAGGCTTTTGGCAGATAGATGTTCTCCATCTTCATGTGGCCTAACAGCTTCGTGTACAAGACTTCATAACTCTCTGGTCTTTGAGCTTCTCTCTTCTGTTTGCAGTCCCTGGCAAAATGGTCAGGTCTTCCATAGTTAAAACAGTTACCTGAGTTTCTTTTCTCTAAAGTAGACCTTCTTGTTGTATTGCCCCCCTTAAGTTGGGCCCTTCAAACTCCATTTGATTTTCTTTCTTCGTAACGTTTGACAATAAGTGTCGCGCTAGAAATAAGTTCATCAGTAATTTCTTCACTACTCTCTTCACCCTAATCAAAGTCATCGGAGTCGCTGATGAGGTTCATTGGTTCTTTTTGAGAGACCAAGGCTACATACTTCTCTATGTTTGAGTCCTTCCTGACGAATTTACGAAGAGCTTAGGTCTTTTCATAATTTCGTAGATTTCCAAACAAAGAGTTGAGATTCATGAGATTAATCTTCTCACTGTTCTTAAGAACACCAGTGTGATGTTCCCAACATTTTCCAAGAGAGTCCAAGAAGTTTAACACCAACTAAGAAGAATGCTTGACAACTCCCAACCTACGCATATCATTCACCAAAAAATTAAACATGTTAAAGTTCTGAGTTATAAATTCACCATACTAAGCAAAGAAGTGCTCATATCTTCGATTAAGGTTGTTGATAGTTATAGCTTGAACTACTACAATGCCTTCGTAAGCCACCGTTAGCGTCTCCATCATCACTTGAGTGGATTTACAATTTTGAACTAAATGATACACATGGTAGGTAAGAGAGTTTCCTATGGCTGCCCTAGATTTCACATCAAGATTGATAAGTCTCCTATTGTCATCATCATAACTAGTCTTTAGCGTTTTCTTTAAGGAACCAATAGGAGCGTTGTTAAACATAAGTTGATACATAGGAACATGAGGACCCTTCTCAACAATGATAAGCATCTCATAATCCATGGTTTCAAAAACAACCCTAGCCTTAGTTTTCCACATGGTAAAATTTTGCTCATTGAAGGGAGGAATCTTGCTGAGAGCAGACAATTTGGAATTATAGGATGTCGACATGGCAACTTGAGTGTATCAGTAAACTGTTCTGATACCAATTAAAGGTTTGTATCGATCGGATACACTTCAAGTATAATTAACAAAGAACAAACTAACTAAACAAAAATCGAATAGAAAAAAAGTACATGGGTAATCACAAAGATGTCTCTCACCAAGAAAGCGGTGTTCTCACCAAGAGAATGAAGGTCACAAAGATGGTCACCAAGACATTGCATTAGGGTTTCACCCTAATGTTGGTTATATACAAAACTATTCTAATGAATCCCTTCAATCAAGGGATTGTATCTAATCTATGATAAGAACAGATCCTTATCACCAAGATATCAGATCTGCTATTTATTCTATACATATCCATCTAACCACCTAATATACAAATATTACATAAGATCATAACCTTCACGCTGATGTTGATAAGTTCTTGAGGTGTTGGCGCTGGTGGTCAGCATACAAAGTGTTTTACTCATCAACATTTGATTTGAATTAAAGTTCGGCAGTGGCTTTGGAAATCACTCTTTGCTGTTTGGTTCAAGGTTATACTTGAAATTATGTTTATAAATTTATCCAAGTGGGAGACTGTTGGATTAAGGTGTCTAATCTCATAACTAAATTGATATATACTTGTAATTAAAAGAAAAGTCATTTCTGGGTTGCCCTCATAAACTAGAAACTGATTAGAATAATGTTTTTAAATATAGGAGATAATTTGTTAGTTTATTATATGATTAATAAATTAATTAAAAAAATGTATGATTTGTTAATATATTATATGATTAATACATTAATTAGAAATAGAAAAATATGATTTTTTTAATTTATATGGTTAATAAATTAATAAGAAATCAATTAAAATTAATTAATTATTAATCAGAATTAATATGTTAATTCGGGATTAATTAGAATTAATGAAAGGTGAAAGGGTGAATTGTAATTGTTAAGTAATTGAACAAAAGAGAAAACTCTATAACCATCCAAGGGTAGACGGTTTATGGAGCTCTTCTAAGGTTTCCAAAAGCCTCCTAGAAGCTAATAAGGAAATTATTTAAATTTGGATTAAATCTATTATTTAATTAATTCAAATTTGGCTTTGCCTGCAAGTTACTTAAACTATAAACTGGACCCCTTGGGTATCAAATTTCGTTTATACCTTTTGAAGGAGAATAGGAACTAATCTTCTATCCCCTCTCCTCATTCCTCTGGTCTTATAGTTTCTAGAGTTTTAGGTTTGAGCCAGTAGTGGCAGCCATATTTTTGGTGCTTGCTTTCTAAATACCAACAAGGATAGGAATAAGATTTATTTATTATAATCAATCTAAGGTATGTAAACTCTAATCCTTCTTGTATTTTCGAAATACCTAGGGTTTATTAGGGTTCTTGATGTTCATTGTTTATTGCTATCAATTAGAGAAAACATAGATCCAAAGTAAGTTGCCTGTGAACCTAAGGGTTAAGATTTTCCGCTTTACATGTTTTGGTAACCTACAAAACCCATCACATGCATCGTGGTAGAGTGATTGCTTATTCTTCTAGGAAGATGAAGCCTCACGAGGCTAATTATCCTACTCATGATCTGGAGCTTGGGGAGGTGGTTTTTTCCTTTAATATTTGGCGACACTATATGTATGGGGTCCATTATACCATTTACATAGATCAAAAGAGTTTAAGGTACCTAATAGACAAGTAAAATATGAATATGAGACATTTTAGATGGCTCAACGTGCTGAAGGATTATGATTTTGAGATCATATATCACCCAGGGAAGGCTAATGTGGTACCCGATGCTTTCAGTACCAAGATGACTAGTGCTCCTATTAGAGGCATATGTTTGATAATGATAATCACTTCACCACAATTAGATTTGATCAGAAAGGTACCAATCGAGGGGATCAAGTAGGAGAACTGAAAGAAGGAGAAAATTAGTCGTCAAATTTCTACCTTTGTTATTGATAAGCGTGAATTACTAACACCACGTGGCGGGTTCGGGTACCAGTTTCAGGAGGGGTTCATCAGACATTGTTGAATGAAACGCACAAGTCTAGGTTCTTGATTTATCCCTGTGCGAAAAAGATGTACAGGGATTTAAAACTTAGTTATTTTTAGCCATGTATAAAGAGGGAGATAGCTTGGTATGTTGAGAGGTGCTTGCTTGTCGGAAGGTCAAGGCCAAACATCAAATGCCTCACGGAAAGTTGCAACCATTAGAGATTCTTGTTTGGAAGTGAGAGCAGATCATCATGGACTTTATCACAAAGCTACCAAGAACTATTCGGGGATTTGATACTATTTGGGTCATTATTTATCATTTAACCAAGTACGCTCACTTCATTCCTATTCAAAATAATTCTTGAGCTGAGAAATTGATCGATATTTACTTCATGGAGATAGTTACACGTCACGGTGTGCCGGTTCTGTGGTTTCTGATAGGGGTGTCTGCTTCACTTCTAGATTTTGGAAGAGATTTCACAATGAGTTAGGCACACGGTTGCATTGCATCACTGCATATCACCCACACACACACACACACACACACACACATATATATATATATATATATATATATATATATATAATATATTATATAGGAAGATTGAGTAGACCATTCAGACACTTGAGGAAATGTTGAGAGCCTGTATCATAGATTTTGGTGGGAGTTTGGATTCCTATATTCCTTTGGCGGAGTTTTCATACAACAAAAACTATCATTCCAACATTAGAGCACCTCCTTTCGAGCTTCTTTGTGGGAAAAAGGGACGACTCCCGATTTTTGGGGTAAGGTTGGCCAGAGGGTCATAGGGAGCACTGAGGTTGTGCTCAAGATAATGGAGCTCATTCAACATGTCAGACAGAGACTACAAACAGCACAGAGCCGACACTAGTTTTATGCAGACAGGGTCATTCTAGGTTGGAGTTCTAGATTGGAGATATGGTGTTGATTAATGGATCGCCTTAGACAGATGTTATTCATTTTAGGAAGCGGGGAAATTTAGCCCCCTAATTCATCGAATCGTTCCGAGTGATTGTTAGTGTGGTCAAGGTAGCCTACCAATTGGATTTACCAAAGGAGCTCAACCAGATTCATAAAAATTTCCACATCTCTCAATTTTCGAAGTGTTTAGTGGACGATTCAGTCGTAGTGCCTTTAGATAACATTTAGGTTGATGAGCATCTGAACTATGTGGAGAGACCGGTTGCCATTTTGGATAGGAAGACTAATTCCATTGGCAATAAGGAGGTGGCCTCAGTGAAGGTACATTGGTAGCACCAGAAGGGCTCTTAGTGTACTTGTGAGCCCAAGGAGGAGATGCACGAGTACTACCCACATCTTTTTATAGCTGTGGATTTTGATGACGAAATTTGATTCAAGTGGGAGATAATTGTAACACTCGATCAAGGTATACGTTTATGGTTTATATGTTAAGTTAAAAGAGTTGGGTTTTGGTATTTTATCCTAGTATGTGATGTGGTGTTTGTCTTACCACAGCGTGGTAATGCCTCATCACTACGATGTGACGTTCATTATCACCATGATGTGATGCCGTTATGGGATCAAAACTAGAGACCTTGGATCATGAGCCCTATTTAAAGAATGATGGGGCTAGGGTTTTCCCCAACCCTAACCTTTATCTCTTCCATAAAGAATCCCCTAAAACCCAAGCCTCCAGTTCATGTTCTAAGACTCTACAAGTGTTTTTGGTATTCTTGAAAGAAGATCATCCCCCCGACTTCGAGCTTGAGAGTGTTTGTTGAAGTGATCCAACATCTTGTGCATCCTTTGGACTTCTGTAAGTATTCAAGTTCCTATCTTGATGACTTAAACTTCCTGGATCTAGCATTTTATGGAATTTTTGGTCCCTTTTATGTTTTTGGTTGGAGTTATTGGAATAAATCCAGATAAAGCTTGCAACTTTATCAATCTTGAGTTTCCCTATAGTGTTTCATCATATAGATCTAGAACTAAAGTGTGATTTGGGGCCATGCAAAGATTAAAGTTCACATTTTTTCCATTTTTACCTAAAATAGTGAAGGATATGCATTGGTTGCGTATGTCCATGAAGTTATAATTTTTATAATTCATTTTCGTGTGTTAAAGCCTTCTGGAGAGTTTGAGGCTTGGTCTTAACAAATTAAGAGCTTCATAAAGAAGTAAGTTTTCCAGGCGGACCGCAGTGTGCCCAAGGGCTGACCACAATGCGATGGGCAGGGGCGGTCCTAGCTAGGTGCCCGGTGTGGCACCGGCAACACCTAGCTTCCGCGCACGTAGTAGAAATTTTTTTTTAATTTTTACCTATTGTGCCACTACGTAAAAAAATCGTGCAACTACATAAAAAAATTGTTACTCTATCGGGAATTACCAAACGAAAAAAAAATAATAACGAGCCCACAATCCAATGTTTTAATCGATTATTGTTTAATAGTCCAATTGCCCAAAGCCCAAAATAAAACTTAAGTGGTTAAATTAGCAATTGGGCTAATTGTTTGTAAAAAAGATAGCCCATCCTAATTATTTGAGTTTCTAATTGATGATCGGTACAAGCAAAAAAAAAAACGATTACACATTATTGCCGATCGTCCAGACGTGAGACATCGACTCAACTTCTTGGCGCTTGCGGCTTGCCTCCAAGGATCCAAAATTCAATCGATTGCCTAATGTCGATCGCCCCAGGATGACTTCTATATTCTATCGAGTCACAGGCTCACAAGTCACAACCCAATTGGCCAATTCTGTCTTTTTGATCGTGAGTCACAGCCCAATTGCCCAAAATCGATTTTGTTGTTTGCCTTGAATCTTGATCGATTTCTTGAAGCTGTTTTCAACAAAGTGTTTCTTTCAATTTCTACAATGAAGCAAGTAAGTTTTACCAATTACCATTTATCAATTCATTTAGATATTTGAAATCAATATGTTTTTTAGAGTTATTGATTTACTTGGGTGAAATTGATTTGTTTTGTTGAAGTTATATTGTTTGATTAGGTTATATTCATATATTGCTATGTTTTTTTTATTGAATTGATTGTTTGATTAGGTGAAATTCATATGTTTTTTATTGAATTGATTGTTTGATTAGGTGAAAGCAACTTGTTTTATTGAAGTCATTGTTTGATTAGGTGTAATTGTTAATTTTTTATTGAATTTTTGTTTGATTAGGTGAAAGCAACTTGTTTTATTGTTTGATTAGGTGTAATTGTTATATTTTTGTAGGTTAAACTAAGTGGTTTTTTTTTACCAAAAGACAAAGACCTAATCCTAATGAAAGTGGTGAAGAATGTTCCCAAATACCAATCACCAATCAATCAATTCCTTTCGTTTCTAATCCTAATGCAACTCCACAAACACCAATCACCAATCATTCAATCCCTTCGGTTTCTAATCCAACTCCACAAACACCATGTTCTAACCAACCTAATGATAACATTGACTTGAAAGATCTTCCAAAGGACCCGGCGGATAGGCCATTGATTACAAGTTACAAACCAAATATAAGAGATGATGTAAGAAGAGCATATTTGCTTCAAGGACCGTGTCAAGTAAGGACACATAAGTTTCCTAAAAAAAAAATAGGTGATAGATTTAGAAGATTCGTTCCTTCATGGTTTGATGACTTTGATTGGTTGGAATATAGTGTGAAAAAGGATAGTGCATATTGTTTATATTGTTATTTGTGTGGGGACCTCATGGGACAAAAAGGAGGGAGAGATGCATTTGTTTCCCAAGGTTTTGATACTTGGAATAAAAAAGATGCATTTCGGACTCATGTGGGTGGTGTTGATAGTTTTCACAACAAAGCAAGAGAAAAGTGTGAGTTTTTAATGAGGGAAAAACAAGCAATTAATGTCGTCTTGAGGAGGCAAACCGAAGCGGAGGACAATAAATATAAAGCTCGATTACGTGTTTCTATTATTGTTGTTAGACTTTTATTAAAAACCGGTTTACCGTTTCGTGGTCATGATGAGTCGGTTAACTCGGAAAATAAAGGGCTTTACATTGAAGTGTTAAAAGCCATTCGAGAGACTAGTGAAGAGATTTTCAACAATACTTTAGAAAATGCTCCTAAAAACAATCAACTAATTTCCCCTAAAATTCAAAAAGAACTTGTGCAATGTTTTGCACAAGAAGTACTTTTGAGTATTCGTGAGGAGATTGGTCAAGATGTTTTTGCTTTACTAGTTGATGAATCTAGTGATGTTTCAAAAAAGGAACAAATGGCTATTGTTTTGCGTTATGTCGATAGTCTTGGCTTTGTGAAAGAAAGATTCATACGAATAGTGCACGTGAAGGATGCATCTTCTTTGACCCTCAAAAACACCATAAATGAAGTACTTACAAGTAATAAGTTGAGTTTTAGTTAGGTAATTTATTCTTTACTTTCTTTATATTTCAATTTAATTTTATATATATATATATATATATATATATATATATTAATTGTTTTAAATTTTAATAGATAAGAGGACAAGGTTACGATGGGGCTAGCAATATGCGAGGGGAATTCAATGGTTTGAAAGCTTTGATATTACAAGAGAATGACACGGCTTTTTATGTACATTGCTTTGCACACCAACTTCAACTAGTAGTTGTGGCTGTAGCAAAGAAGCATGATGGTGTTAGTGACTTTTTTTGAGCAAATTTCGTTGGTGGTTAATGTTGTTTGTGCCTCGTGTAAAAGAAAAGACTTACTACGAGAACAACCAAGAGAAAGGGTGAAAAAAGGCTTGTGTAGTGGTGATCTTGAAACAGGAAGAGGGTTAAATCAAGAGACTACACTTGTTCGAGCGGGAGAAACAAGATGGGGTTCACATTTCAACACACTCACAAGTTTGATGAAGTTGTTTGCAGATGTTCTTGTAGTTTTAGATTTTGTGAAAGAGGAGGGAGGGTCATTGGCAAACCGTCAACAAGCATCTAGAATCTTAGCGTATTTTAAATCATATGAGTTCGTGTTTTACTTACATATGATGTATGACATTTTACACCTCACGGGTACATTGTCAAAGCAACTTCAAAGAAAAGATCTAGACATTTTGGAAGCGGCTTTGATGGTTAGAGGGACAATGGAGGCATTGCAGTCTTTTAGAAACATAGTGTTTGCTAGCATTTTGCCAAAAGCATCCTCTTTTTGTCAAACACACGAAATTGAAACTTTAGATATGGAAGAGTTGTATATTGGTGCGAGAAACCGTAGGACTACAAAGACTAATAGGTTTCATTTTGAGGTTGAAATCTTCAACACAGTGGTAGATATGCAACTTACAGAATATCGGGATCGATTTAGTGAAACAAACACCCAATTACTAGAATACATGGGTGCTTTGAGCCCTTGTGATTCATTTGCACAATTTGACAAATCAAAGTTATTGAAGTTGGGTAAGTTATACAAGTATGACTTTGATGATTCAGATATGATAGACCTCGAAGGGCAACTTGAGATATTTTATCACTCTTGCATCAAAGATGAGCGTTTCACTAGTTTGAAAGGAATTTCCGACCTTTCTCGTTTGATGGTTAGTACAAGGAAGCGTCGGTCTTATCCTTTGGTTTATAAGCTTTTAAAGTTGGCTTTAATATTACCCGTAGCGACCGCAAGTGTAGAAAGATGTTTTTCAAAGTTGAAGCTCTTGAAGACAGAATTGCGTAACAAAATTGGCGATGAATTTTTGAACGACGCATTGCTTTGTAATGTCGAGACGGAAGCACTTACGAAAGTTGAGGATGAAAAAGTAATGGAGCGGTTTCAAAAGATGTATGCACGAAGAGGACAAATTTAAATTATAATAGATAGTTGTTATATAATGTTTAATCAGAAAAAAATTTGTATTAGATGGTTTATATTATGTTTGACCGGATTTTTTTTAACATTCTATATTATGTTTAACCAGAAAAAAAAAATTTTGTGCAACCCCTACTACTAATTCCTGCGTCCGCCCCTGGCGATGGGCGAAAGACTCATAACTGATCTGCCTCTTCAATACCAGGACATGACCATGGATTGGCGACGACACGGTGGCTGGAGAATTGACTTTGATCGTTGAATTTTTGGCTAAGGTTGACTTTAGGTCAAACTTTATGGTTTATGTCATAGTCTGATATTTTACCTTGGATTATATGTTTAGTTGGTTCTTATACATGCGTCATGTGTTATGAGTTGTAGAGGCTTACGTCTTCATTTGTAAAGTGAACTTTCTCACTGTGTTACTTATATCCTATGTTGTATGTGAGCTATTGATAGCTCGGGGTTGTTGATATCCCAATTTTTTGTATGCGAGATGTTGATAGTTTGGGGTTGCTGATAACTCAAATTATTGTATTGAGTTGTTGATAACTCAAGTATGATGATAGCCTATAGGGTTGTTGAAAACTAATAGGATTGTTGATAACCCATAGTTGTTTTATATGTTAGCTCTAATGTGGTGTATGTGATACATTAGGTAACTCATTAAGATTTGGATTACAATCGTGGATTTAAGTGTTTCAGGTACTTCCAAGCTTCAGGGAAAAGTGAAAGCATTATTGTACACACTTTCCAGTAGTATTTATGATTTTGAGAGATGTTATGTTATGATATTCTGATTTTGATTCCATATTATGAAACATCTAGTTTGATGGCGTTTGAGTTTATGAAAATGGATTTTATTTCCTTTTGAAAAATTCAAAATTTTATGCATATTTTTTAGGACGTTATATCAACCCTCGAATGTCGATGCCAAAAGCAGAAATTTGACCCACGATCCTCTTACTCTTCTAATTTTCCTTCTTTACTGTCTCATTTTGTGCCCCCCCCCCCCCCCCAATGAGATCTAAAAGTGGAGAAACAACTGTCAAATCCAAACACAATTCTGAAGTAAGTGCAACAGACATCTTCCGACTCAACGTATCGACCACCACATTGGGCTTTCCTAGTTGATAATGAATCTCGCAAACATAATCCTTCAGTACATCTAACCAACGACACTATCTCATGTTAAGGTTCGACTGATCCATCAAATATCGCAAACTTTTATGATCCGTATAAATGGTGCATTGAACTCCATACAAGTAATGACGCCAATCTTGAGAGTAAAAACCATTACCCTTAACTCTAAGTCGTGAGTAGGATAATTCATCTCGTGAAGCTTCAGTTGCCTCAAAGCATATGCGATCACATGACCCCTATGCATAAGCACAACACCCAAACCCAAACTTGATGTGTCACGGTAAACATTTCCTTAACACCCTCAAAAAGGGCCAACACTGGTGTCACAAAAAAAATTGTCTCAAAACCTTGAATGTTGCTTGATTCTCAGGCCCCCACTGAAAAGTAACATTTTCTTCGTCAATCGTGTCAAGGGAATTGCAATCTTGGATAAATCAAGAATAAATATTTTGTAATAGCCTTTTAACCTAAGGAAACTCTAAATATCAAATGATGGAGACCTCAGAATATCCCACCTCATCACCGCCTCAATCTTAGCCGAATCAAGCAAGATACCATTTTGGTTGACGATGTGCCCCAAAAACTGCACATCGCGCAACCAAAGCTCATATTTAGAGAATTTAGCATAAAACCTCTCCTCCTTAGAGTCCAAATAACTTCTCGTAAATGCTTCCCATGTTGCTCCTTAGCCTTAGAATAAACCAAGATATCATTGATAAATACAATCACCGATCGATCCAATATCAGCTTGCCCACCCGGTTCATGAGGTTCATGAACGTAGTCGGTATGTTGGTGAGCCCAAATGACATCACCATGAACTCGTGATGCTCATAACGAGTCCCGAAAGTCGTCTTCTGAATATCCTCGTCTCTGGCCCTGATCTGGTGGTATCCCGACCTCAAATCAATATTGGAAAACTAAGAACCACCCTGAAGCTGATCAAATAGAATACATTATAATATAAATTTGTTCAATGTGGTGTTTTGAATTTGGTTGTTAGTTAAAATTATCATCTAAAATCTTCCTATTGTAATAAAAGAATAGGTTTATTCTCATTTGTTATGTGTCACACTATTAAGCCACATAATTAATGTCATGCCACTTGTCAACTATTGATTCTCTATTTCAAATTTCAAAACTTTTCACTCTAATAACATTATAGTAAAAATTAAAATAACATTAATACAAATTATAAGGTGACACATTTATTTAAATCAACGATTATAATTTTATATAACTAAAAAATTATCTCTTAATTAACAATTTACTTAAAATAATTGATTAATAAGTTTGATTTTATTACTATAAAAAAATTATTAATTTTATCATCGTGGTTCCCATGGGTTATAAAATATAGTAACTAATAACTAAATAGTAACTTTAACTATATATATTTTCTAAATTATTTTCCTCTACATTATTTATATAATTACAAATATAATTACCATAAAATTATCCATGTTTATAGCCACATTGACAATCATCCACGATTTTCAAATATTACTTTTTATTATTTACAAAACTAGATTATAGCCCGCGTTAAACGCAGGAAATGCATAAAAAACATATAATCGTTTACAGATATTACATAATGATTATAGAAAAAAATATATGGTTGTTGGTATTATTGAAATGTATAGAAAATACATTGAAAACGATAAATATCTATAATCATTGAAGAACCTTTTTGTAGACAACATTTTTTATTTTATTAGTTGAACGACATTCATCGTCTCATATAGTTATGATATTGTTAAATAATTATAAGCATTTTAGTTAGACGCTCATTTCATAATAAGATTACCTAATTTAAACATATATGGACAACAAATATACTGTTTTTTATACTACATTAAATATTGACAACTATATCATTTATTCAAATAAAGTTATATAATATAATTTATAGAATGTTAAATGTTATATGGATTTAATTTTAGTATATCATCAATGGAGATTCTTTTTTAAATCATGATTGGTTTATTTTAAATTGATTATAAATATAAGTGCTAGCTTTTATGTTTGTTCTTATTTATTTGGTGGTTGCAAGAACCTTGCATTAGTTTTGGCACAACTTTGAATAATTTTAGTATATCATCAATGTAATTTGGTATATCTTTCAATTATACGAAATATTAAATAATGACATTTCATTACTATTATGATAATTTAGTTTATATATTGTATTTTTACTAATCTTAACGGTCTTATTTTTTCTAATAACTATAACGTTTTTATTAATTGTACTTTTTACAAATCTTCTAATATCTTATAATTTTTATCTTATTTTATAATTTTTCATAACTATGTTATTTTCAAGATTGACTGCCTTAATAGGGTTTTTTTTTCAGTCTATTCAATTTTATATTTCATTGTACAACATCAACGTTTGTATGTATTTTGAAATTTCACTTTAAAAATGTTTAATGTTTACATCCTGATATTAATTTTTTTTAGTAAACCCATGTATTAATTATGGAATATATATCTCATTTTAGTTAACATTTACTTCCTTCATTATATCAAATTCTTCATTAAACGGATATATCTTTAGAAAGTAATAATTATAATGGGGCAGCATTATCTAAGACGTAAATGTTTGATATACTTTTGGAGGAAAAAAAAATTAGGATCATTAAAAAATTTTATATAAAGAAAATACAAATTTAAATTTGTTGAAATTATGGATGAAATTACTGGCAAATATTATTTTGGATGAAGTTTTATTTTGTAAGGTATAATAATATTACAAAATTCGAAATATGTATATTTGTTGTGTAGATTTATAAATTTTATTCACTATATAAAGATAAAAAAGTAGGTTGATATGATATATAAAAACATAATAATTTCAATGATATTTTAAAATCATGTCAAAATTAACCGGATTCTTATGACATAAAAATTAAAAAAATCATAATCATCTCTAATATATAAAAATAATATTTTCGTAATTAATGTAAGTTCCCAATATAGTTAAGTTCTGTTTTATTAAAGGTACGAAATATCTTTTCATGTTTATTTGAAAAGTTTCAGAAAAGTAGTTAGCTGATTTTATGTAATTTGTGACAAAAAAAATCAAAATATATGAATATATATATATTTGATATAGGAACAAAAAAATAATCGAAAAAATATAAAAAACGAAAGAAGGTACTGACATTCTAGTGCACAAGAGCGAATGTTTGAAGCAGTGAATGATGATAAAAGTTATAAGCAATAATAATGATGTTGTTGGAGAATGTTCGAAGAAAAGAAACAATTGAAAATAAGTATGAGCCGCGGATTCAAGGAAAAATCGTATATTATGTGATAACTAGGCGAATGTCCGCACATTGCGCAGAAACATTTATATAACTGAAATCTTTACATGTTTTTTTTTAATATAACAATAATGTTATTGTGAAATTTGATATAATAATTCATATACTAAGGAGATATAATATATTGATTATTTTGAAGACTAAATTAAACGAATGGTCCCTATGGTTTGGGGTGATTTGCGTGCTTGGTCCCTAACTTATCTTTTTAACTTGGAAGGTCCCTACTATTTGTTTTTGTTACGCGCTTTGCTCATACTAATTGTTTTTGTCACGTGTTTGGTCTGTCTTACCTAAAAAGACTATTATTTAAATAAGGAAAAATTATGGGGTAGGTAAGGTAAGGTGAATGGGTGAGGTTGGGGTGTGTTTATTTAAATAAATTAGAAAATGAAGGAAAAAAATAGTCTTTTTAGGTAAGACAGGACCAAGTGCATAAAAAAAACAAATAGTAAGAACCTTCCGAGTTAAAAAAAATAAGTCAGGGACCAAACACGCAAATTACTCTAAATCATAAGGACCATTCATGTAATTTACTCTATTTTGAATTATATGATAATATATGCATCTATTAAAACTGCATAATCTCAATCTTTTGAATGACCTCTACTCGTAGATTACTCATGAATAAAATAAAATATAATATATAGTTTAATGTTATTTATAGTTGTAGTTATTATTAATAAATTTTTTAAATTTATTTACTTAACATTTTAATTTCTATCACTGTAATTATTTAAAACATTAAACAATTTTTTTTGTTTTTAAAAGTAACAATATAATCATATATATATATATATATATATATATATATAGTTATTTTTAACTATTGTCATTGTAAGTTATTTTAAACTAATTATTTGAAAACTTTTAACGATTATAAAAATATCTTTAGGAAATATTTTAGTTAAATTGATATTACAATTTAATTTTTGCATTTAGCACAATTGATCATTTTTAACTATTCACAAAATATTCTTTCGGTTTTTTAAGTGGAACTGAAATTTATATTGAAGTTGACCCTGTAATGTTATATTTAAATTAACAATTTAAGTATTTTTATCAAAACTGTTCAAAAGTTGTAGCTTTAAAATGATAATGGTTTACATACAACAACATATTAATTCTAATAAATTAAATATAATATGTTAAAAGTTAAAGACATAACTTTATAAGTAGAAGTAAAAATATTATTTTAATACTAAAATTTAGTTTATTTATGATTACACTTTAGGTTTGATATTTATTTAACCTTATTAACCAACTTATAATCATTATTAGAGACACACTACAATTTATGACTTTTAACTATTTACAAAATATTCTTTAGGTTATTTAAGTTGAACTAAAATTTATATTTAAGTTGATTATATAAGGTTATATTTAAATTAACAATTGCAGTATTTTATACAAATTGTTCAAAAGTTATAGCTTTAAAATGATAATGGTTTACATACAACAACATATTAGACCTAATAAATTAAGTATAATATGTTAAAAGTTAAAAACATAACTTTATAAGTAGAAGAAAATATATTCTTTTAATATTAAAATTTTGTTTATATATGATTACACTTTAGGTTATATTTATTTAACCTTGTTATATTTATTTAACCTTATTAACCAACTTATAATCATCATTAGAAAGAAATTGAAAAGTCATGGGAGTTTCAAATGAATGTGGTGAAAGGAAAAATGAATGGGAGTTTCAAATGAATGTGCTGAAAGGAAAAATGCTAGCTTTATAAGTATATAATGATTTGAATATGATTTTTCGGTATTAATGATTTCCTAATAGAAATAGATTTTATATTAATGGTTTACTAATATAAACGAATTTGTATTAATGGTTGATATTAATGCATTGACTGAAATGGTTTGTTGGTAATATGCTTTTAAAATTGACCATATTAAAATCTTCATAACCGGAAATTCAAGATTTAAAATATGGAAACTTTTATTGGAGTTAAATACATTCAATTTCAACGAATCTAAGTTATTGTTTGACGATTGGAAATCATTTACTGGAATTAAATACATTCCATATAGGAAAGATGATGTCATCAATTTGATCTAAGGGTGGAAAAAATAAGATTGAAATACATCAAGGGTCCAGATTATTTAAGATGATGTTATAAGGTTTCTCTTTTAATAATATTTAGAGATTTGCATAAAATATTATCGAATGACACATGAGATAAAATAACTTTAATAAACGCTTGCTATATATTGATAGAACATAAATAGTTTTAGGACACCGAAACATAATGAATTGTGGTGTAGAAGTTTTTTATACTATTAGTTCGTGTTCTATATATTTAACCAATGTTTTAGTGTTATATTAACTTGTGCGTTAATTAATGATAAATAGTTTTTTCTATTTCAAAGAAAAGGAACAATCAATTTCAAGAAACAGGGTATAAATATAGTAATCAAATAATTAGGCTTCAAAAGTACCGAAGGAAGTCCACTTATTTGGGCTGAAAGTCTGAAACAAATTTTACAAAAGCTTTCAACCCATTTAATAACATATAATAGTATCAGTACGGTGCACGCAGCACGCTATATATATATATATATATATATATATATATATATATATATATATATATATATATATATATATATATATATATATATATATATATATATATATATATAGGGTTAGGTTCAAATGTTTTCACTATCTATTGTGTGACTGTATGATTGATTCTGGACCAATCATTTTAGTTATTTTAATAAAGTAATTAATGCATATTACATGTTAAAGATATAATAGGTATTAATTACATCTTCAGCATTTAATAAGCATTAATTACTTTTTTAAAATAACTAAAATGATTGGTCCAGAATCAATTATACAGTCACACAATATTGAAAACATTTGAACCTAACTCTCTCTCTCTCTCTCTCTCTCTCTCTCTCTCTCTCTCTCTCTCTCTATATATATATATATATATATATATATATATATATATATATATATATATATATATATATATATATATATATATTAGCCGTTTACCCGTGCCAAACGACGTGTTCAAATAGTTTCTTTCAGAAATTAGCTTATAGAGACTAATAGTTTTTTTTCACAAATAGTTTACAACATCTAATAAGTCAATACACCTTGAGAGATATATTCTACTGAAATAATTGTGTTTCTGATTTTTATATATAAATTTTATTTTGGAAAATAACGTAATTTTTTTCTTACCATGAACGAATATTGTTATTCCTAGAGTGTGGATAGTTCGATTTTTACTAAAACTAAACCGAAGTTGAACATTATTTTTTTGAATTTGGGTATACAAAATTATTAGCTTTTGGTTTCGGTTTCTTGTTTTTTCTATAATTTATTATAGAGTTGTAATGTTTTTGTAGTCACATACATCGTTTATAAACTCACATCATAATATGCTTATGCTTATTCAATATAAGTCACGAAATAATTAGTGAATATCCAAGTGAGAGCACCACAAGTATGTGAATATCCATGTGACAACGACCGCAACTTGCAAAAAATATAAATTAAAAGTCATCGGTCAACAGTTCAAATGAAATAAATAGTAACCATAAAAGAAAAATGAATATACTATATGAAGGAAAGGACAAAATTGCTCATATTTCAACAAACCTATCAAAAGACTATGATATCAACATAAAGAGAAAAATTGTCCAAAGCAAGGCTAAAGTGCAGATTGACTATTCTAAAGCCTATGATATAATACACATTTTGGTCAAAGGTGACATTAACATTGTACTCATGTTAGGTTTTGGCTAAAGGTTTCAAAGTACAGTTTCTAGGAAACATAAGCAACATAAACATAATGCCTAACTTCTAGGTCAAATAAACTCTCACATGAAATGCACCGTGTCCCATATTGGTGTGTAAATGACATCAACATCAGCAACAAATTACATTTGAAGAATATTTTGTACAACTTTAAAAAAAAAGTCTACTCATTCCTCAGAGGATGTTTGTATCATTATGGTTCAAATAACACAACAATATAAAATCAGCTCCTTAGCCTTTTCAATCAAATATGTCATATCACATATATACATATGATGTCATAAAAGTTTTAAATTTATTTGATAAATGCACACATGTAACAAAATTGTCAAAGGTCAAAATAACATGAATGCAAGAAAATATTATATAAAAACACATCTGGTATAAGCATAAACCCATAAACCCATGGATTTTCATGCATAACTTTTCAATTTTCAAGCATCCCAAAACCTGCTACAGATTTAAAGTACGATGTTATTAGTCCACATTCAAAATCAAAACTAAATTAAAAATCACCAATTTTCTATCAGTCCAACATTAAAGTAGGATGCTAGAGCATAAATCCAAATTTTCTATGGGCCAAAACTGAAAACATCATTAATCCATCTAGATAATAAGTGGACTTTCTACTTCTTCTTCAGATCCATGTTCCTCTTCATGAGCCTATAGAATGGTATGGCTAATTCTAACAAAGAGCATTAATCCATCTAGAATACATAAAGTTGAACATTAAAAAGCAATTCAATATAAATACTGAGAAAAAAACTCAAATAATATAATATAAATCAAATCTTTATATGAATAATAAATTAAATTTATGGAGGAGGTGAATGATATTTATAAAATTTCACACAAAGACATCGGATTTTATTGCCACCCCGGAAATTCTGCTACATACTTGATATAAAAAAAATCAAAAACTATCTATAACTACTATATAAAGTTTAATGTTCACATGTTAGATTAAAATATGAGGTAAAGTTCAGGTTATGCTGACATTAATATCAACATCAAGCCTGGAAAGCTTCATGGCACCCAAATTTCATGCCTTGTATCAAGAAAAAAATAAGAACCTACAATAAGGCAAAAGACACTACCAAGAAACTATGAGTAATATTCCTTTAACTTTTAAAACTATGAACAAACATATAGATTAATAGATTACCAGTTTTCCCTGTTTATAAAAAGTTCTTGAGCATTTTTTACTCTAGTTAGGAAGTTTCTACGTATCCCATCTGGTATGGTCATTCTGGTTCCAAAAAAAAATACATGTAACCAACAATATGTTAATAACTGAATCTAGAAAAATGGAGAGGAAGTAAATAATATTGTTATTCCTGTTCAATAAAAGTATATTATGGTTAACCAAACACACGCAATATGGACTATTTATCACATATATAGTTAAAAACACACACATAAAGCTAGAATGACGATTTAGACATGGAAGAAAAAAATGGGCAAAAAGAAAAAAGAAACACAAACCTGTTATAATTGTTATTTGAGCTGCTATTTAGGGTTGGCGAGTGGTGAACGTCGAACCTGTAAGAAAATTCATCAACATAACCACAAAGAAAACTCATCAAAAGAAAAACCTCAGACACATCAATTATGCTCGGATCTGCCAAAAAAAATTTAAAATCGTCAACAAAAACACAAATAATGAAAGAAATGGAAAGATATTGTTTTATCCTAACCAATAATCTAAAAATGCATGAACCTTAGTATGGGAAGTTGATGGCAGTAACAAAAAAAAATCATATTGTTGTAAAAATATCAAAATTTGATCATGTGAACCGGTAAAAGTGTTAGGTTGTAACCAAAAATCTGAATCAAAACATCAATCAGACACAACCTGCAATTGATCATAACATAAGAGATAAACCTAACCTGCAATCGATCAAAGCATAAATCAGACAAAACATCAAGAGTGAACATACAAATTTATATGCCGTGAAATACAAAACATTCAAAGTACCTGTCACATAAAAAATTTAAAGATGTGTGAAATAACCTAACCTGCAATCGGTCAAATCATAAGAGAGAGCATGAGTGACGGTGGTTTGTGTTTGCGCGTAGAAAAACACATACATACAGAGTGAGAGAGAGAGAGAGAGATGGTTATTGATGGTTTAGGAATGATAGCCCTAGTCTACATCTTCCGCTGGTGGGTGTTAACGGAAGCACCTCCATCGAGTTAAGAGAATTTGTAGAGAGGGATGGCGACGACGACATTGATTTTTGTGTTCTAGGGTTTCTAGAGAGAAATTATAGAGATGGACAAAGTTAATCATCATATAAAGAGATGGAGATGAGATAATTGGAAATTTTGGGATTCTAAGTTAATATAACTATATTCCTTATGAATCGTTCTTGTGATACGAATTTGTTGACTAACTATGATTTAGGGAATTCAAATGTAAAAGAAAGACCAGGTCAAGATAAGATAAGAAATATGGGAATCGAATACACACGAATTAAGGTGGTATTGATATCAATTTTTAGGGTGGATCTACAAGGTGGGTGTCTGATGGACGAGAAGATGACGGCTATTCTTAGAGAGAAAAGGGATGGAGAGGAAGGAATCATGGCTTGCTGCAATGTTTGACAAAAGCAAGAAGCAAGAACCCAGTAGGTTCTATTTTTAAGAGAGAGTGTGTGTGAGGTTTATTGGGATGGCGTATGGGGAAAACAGAATCGGTGGTACATATAACAAAATAAGGGAACGCATGCTAGAATTGATGGATATCAGCAGAAATATCACGATTCAACATTGACTCCATTAAGGATTAAAGGGGCTAAGTCAAAAGCGGAAGAGATAAGAGCGGGAGACCTATTCAAAATATGCCTAATTTAATACTTGTTTGACCTGATAAGTTTCATTATTTTTCTAATGCATAAAATGATTGTAAATAACGCATTATAGTTTTGTACGACTTAATTTTCAGCGTTTGACCAAAGATGCTTTATAAGGTTATATATATATATATATATATATATATATATATATATATATATATATATATATATATATATATATATATATGCTTACGTTATTCTATTCTAACTAATTATTGTGCGGATACCGTATGCTTTGAGAATGATGAAAAGAAAATGTTGTTTGATAATATAAATACGTTCAATCTTACATAACTATTGTCATTAACACACATTTTCACTAATTAAATCGTCTATAAGGTTATTATACATTTATTATTATTATTTTCATTTCTGACAGAATGTTATTGGGTTGTATTCTTTCAGAATGAAATGAGTGAAAAACGATGTGTGAAAACAAAAATAAATAATAATTAGCGAGAATGCATGAAAATGATGATATTTTTGTAACGTTCAACGTATTCGCATTGCTAAACAACTTATTCTCTTAATAATTCTAATAGCATACGATATGCGCACAATAATTAGTTAGAATACTTGAACCTAGCCATTATATATATATATATATATACGGGACGGTTCACTTAAGATTTAAAAAAAAAAATTAGAGATCTTGAGATTCAACCACAACCACATATTTCTCATTTGCCGCTCTAACGCTCCAGCGTACCGACAACAGCAGAGTAAGCCTAATCATATATATTTATATCGCAGAGGTTTAATCATATATGATTATACATGTTTATATGTATATGTCTAATCATAAATGATTATACATATATGTCTATTCACTGATTGAGTAATCATATACGATTATGACAGTTGGTGACAGAAAATGTGGTGGTGGCACAGGTGGCGATGGTATAAGTGGCGGGCGTGGCAATTTTGGGGTCGGCTGGGGGTAGTGGTGGTGGCGGGGGCAGTTGTAGTGGTGGGGATGGCGGCGGAGGAGAAATGAACGGGTGACGCTATATAATCGTTTATGATTATAATTGACCCGTCACGTCAGTACGCTAGAGGGTTAGACCGGTAGATTTGAAATATATGGCAAAAGTTGAATCTTAAGATCTCTATTTTATTTTGAATCTCAACGGAACATATATATATATATATATATATATATATATATATATATATATATATATATATATATATATATATATATATATATATATATATATATACTGAGAATGGAGGAATCATTCTCAAAACATTTAGGCACCGGCGGAATGAGTAACGGATACACATGTGTTTTCCAACCAAACATGTTTCTTTAAAGTACCCTAATCTTTACCTTAGTATAGACAAAAACATTTTTTTTGTTTTTTTGATTTTTAGAATGCTACTTTTATCAAAAATCTATTTTAAATATATGAAAATTCATAATTTTTTGTTCTCTATAAATAGACATCCATATTGATATAGTTTTAAGATTTTTTATTTGAGTTTCAATTATCATTATTCATAAGTGAATAAAAACGCATCAAATTTTTATACAATATATCCCTATGTACATTCGTTATTCACTTATTAATAACACGTTATAAAGTTTTCTTACCTAAAATATATATTTTTTTTTACATCATCTTGAATAAAACGTGTATTAACTGTCGTCATATGTCATATTCATATATTAATAAAATATTTCTAAGATTTTTGTTATAGTTCATTTGTTATTCATATATAAATAAATAGTATGTTAAAAAAAGATGAAGTGTTTTGAAAATTTAAACTACTTATTCATATAACAATAACAAATGAACTGTAACAAAATTATGATAAATGTTTTCTTCGTATTTAAATATAACTTGTGAGAAAAGTCAATATATTTTTTATTCATATGTGAATATAACATATGACGAGAGTTGATGTAAGTTGTAAAGAGTTTATTATATATCATATTTATAAATGAATAACGAATGTAGTATAGTAAAAATCTGATTCATTTTTATTTACATATTAATAACGATAGCTGAAAATATAAAAAAAATTATTTTATCTTAAAACTATATTAATATTGATTTCTATTTATAGAGAATAAAAAATCATGAGTTTTGGTATATATTTAAAATCATTTTTCGATAAAATAGCTTCTTAAATATATATATATATATATATATATATATATATATATATATATATATATATATATATATATATATATATATGTTTTTCTATATATATTAAGGTAACGATTAGCATAGTTTAAAGAAATATGTTTTGTTGGAAAACATATTTGTATTCCTTTCCCATTTTCGCTAGATCAACGGAGGATTTTGCGGCTAAGAATGACTGACTGAGAATGATTCCCTTATTCTCAATTTTTTTTTATTTTTTCAATTAAACTTACCTCCACACACACACAAATATATATATATATATATATATATATATATATATATATATATATATATATATATATATATATATATATATATATATATATATATATATATAGCTGAGTTATTGTTCAAACCAAAAAATTTGTTAGAAATTGCGAACTCCAAATTCGCAGTTATGAACTACTCGTTTGCAGCCATATAACTGCGGATAGGCATGCGTCCATAGTCCATATGACTGTTGATATATATATATATATATATATATATATATATATATATATATATGTGTGTGTGTGTGTGTGTGTGTGTGTGCATGTGTTGTAAAAATCGCTTTACGGTGGCTCGACAGTGGACTGGTGTTAAGAGATTAATCGGTATTCGCGGTGATTAATCGGGAACCATAGATTATTAATAAAATATTAAAACTAATCAAAGATTAATATGTTTTAAGAAAAATAAATACTTCAAAACTAAAAAAAAATACTAATAGAATTTGTAATTTGAACATTTGAAAATACGTAAATATGAACATTTTGGTATGATATTTGAATATTTGAAAATTTTGGAGAAAAAAAAATTTTATTCTTTGATTTTTTTTTTTTTTTTTTACTTTTGTTGACCGATTAATCCTTATTTTCCATTAAACACACTAATCTTAGTCAGTTGGAGAACGCCGAGTGATTAATCCACAATTAATCTATGATTAATACCGATTTCTGCAACCATGGTATATATATATATATATATATATATATATATATATATATATATATTAATTAGCAGTAAAAAAACCCATTAAATCTTTTTTTAGCCTAGATGTTGGTTATTAGTTGCTTTTCGTTAATATTTTTTGTATTGATTTTGAAAAATGATGTTTGGATTAAAAATCAGAATATCCATTTTAAAGAAATATCTTGCGGAATTTGTTCATAGAAAACATAATAAATATATTATCAAAGCATTTCCAAAGAAATGTATTTTGTTTATATTAAAATGTTAGGATGTCATTGTCATTACAAATAAATAAGCATAAATAGACCATACATTCATTTACACCAATGAATTACATTTCTTTTAATCTCTCAGTGTAATGTGTCATCGTATCGTTACATGTGATACAAATAAACTTAGCAGGTCAGGTTGGGAAACTTGGTGTGTACATAGGGATTTCAATCCCACAATGTTATATATATATATATATATATATATATATATATATATATATATATATATAGAGAGAGAGAGAGAGAGAGAGAGTTAGGTTCAAATGTTTTTACTATCTATTGTGTGCCTGTATTATTGGTTCTGGACCAATCATTTTAGTTATTGTAAGAAAGTAATTAATGCATATTAAATGCTGAAGATGTAATTAATACCCATTATATCTTCAACATGTAATATGCATTAATTACTTTCTTAAAATAACTAAAATGATTGGTTCAGAATCAATCATACAGACACACAATAGATAGTGAAAACAAAATAACCTAACCCTATATATATATATATATATATATATATATATATATATATATATGATGGGTTTTGGTCATAAGACATCCTATGTGCTCATACAAACCCTAATGCTTGGATCTAGGTTTCTCTATTGTACATGCTTTGAATCCAAGACTATAAACCCTAATTCTAGCATACAAGTAATCATATTAGATATTAGAATAAGTTTATAATGTTACCTTGATTGTTATGTAGCAATAACAATCCCAATTCCTCCTTGAGTCGACTTTGGAAGGCTTAGAGTCACAGGTGTCACTCCTCTAATGGTTCACAAACACCATAAGCAAGAGGATGAAGAGGAGAGAGGTTAGAGGCTGCCCAAAAACGTGTGAAACCCTAGAAGGTTGCTTGTCCACGTTTTTGAGGCATAAGGGGTCTTTATATAGTAAGGCTATTAGGGTTATCTAACAAGGAAACCCTAATTTGGTTGCTTAAGCCCTAAGCAACCCATGGAGCCCTTTTCTTAAAGCCTTGGACAACTTCATATGGGCTTCCCCATTAGAATTCGTCCACCTTATAATAAAAGCAATCCATGGCCCTAATTGCAATTATCTTATAATTACAATTCCAGTCCCTTAAGTTTAATTAATCTCTTTTAGTCACAAAACTAATTACCAATTAATTATTGACTAATATTAATTAAACAATATGATTTCTCCTTTAATATATATTATTCCCATAATATATTAATAAATCATATTTAATACTTTCTCTCCATAATTCATCCTATCAAGTTGCTTTGGTGAAGGCAACCCAAAAGGATCATGCACCATCGGGTCAAGTACATACCAAAATAGTTATGGACTTAGACACTAATCCAATAGTCTCCCACTTGGATAAGTCTAATAACTATTCTGCGTATGACTTCAGATCCTGATCTGCAATCGTAGCTTTCCAAATCCGCTGTCAACTCTGATCATATCAGATACGCGTGTCCTTAGATAAGGGATCATATCCATTCTAGATATCATATGAGATATGATTTCAAATCATTCTCTTTGTACTATATCTCGATTTCCGATTTATGACGACTGACTAATTGAACAAATCAAATTAGCCCTAGCCCAGCCGAGCATTTACGTTTGTCATCACTAAACCATCGAGGGGCCCAAAGATATCGCTTTTATCCCACTTTGGATAAAAGGAACGGATAAACTTTGATACAATGCTTGCTTGTACTCACGCACCGAATCGCACACAACAATATGTTTTATAACACCAAGTTACTAGTGCGTTTACATATTATCAATATGCAACCGATTCGCAAGATACAACTCACACACCTCGGTTTCAAGAATATAAGATGTTATCGTCTCACCAATCACTTGTGATACAATCCATGGAGTGATCCAAGTGAGCGTGGGTCTAATCCAATGCTCAAATCATATTCGTAAGCACTCATGAACGTTGCATCAAACATTTGCTTATGTCTAATACTCTTTTAGACAATCCACACACCAATTCACGACAGTCTTCATTCATATCTACTTCCAACATATGAACGACTGCGGCCCGTTCGAATAATTCGATTATTCTTAATAAACTCAATTATTCTGGAAGTCAAAACATGCAAAGTGAAACACAAGAATAATACTAATCCCATATGGCCTCAAACCTTTGAGTATAAATAAAACACCTTTAATTTATCACCATATCGATTACTCATTATTTGTCGTTTCGGTTAATCAACTTCTTACTTGAATTCCAACACTTGTCCCATGCTCCTAGCATGCACACAATGTTTACCTATGGTTCTTACTTTGTGAAATAGATCTCATTGAATACATTTCCAATCCTTCTCATTTCACAACTCCAAATCCGTTTTTCATAAGTCAAAGAATATCAAATTCTTGCTACTTATAGAATATGCTAGATTCTAACATTCTATGCAACTATCCTTTCGTAATGTTACTGCACCAAAGTCACAAAGACTATTGCCAATGATATTACAAAGTCCTCTATCGGAGATTGTTACAAGACAATTCCATAGACGTGATGTCTCCCACTCAAAGTACATTCTTTGAACATCCTTTTGCATAGAAGTTTCTAATCTAGTCATAGATTTCTCAATATTCAATTCCCAATATGGACACACCTCCATATGTTCCATATGACAACTCATTCTTAATAGAATCTTATCTATTCGTAATGATGTCGATACGGTCCATCCAATATGGAAAGATTTCCATATTTTCCAATACTATACCTCCAACTACTCACAAGCGACCAATTCTCGTCGAACTTTGGGTTGTCCTTTGATAGTTGTTTAATTGTTTTAGTCAAAACCAATTCTAGTCCCTTTTCCCTCTAAATGCGCTCGACATTTGGAAAATTTTAGAATGGTCAAACATTAAAGCATTTGCAATCGATCTCATACCCGAAGCGTATGGGACACGACGCATAATGTTTTATTTGCTATGTGCTCAAAATTCGAATTGTGAAGAGGGATGCCGTAATCATAATCGAAATTTTAAGAACACACTATGTACCCTTGACTAAGTTTATTAACATTTCTCAACCTAATCCTTTAGATTTGAAATGAAGCATAATATTCTCTCCCTTAATTATAGCAAAACAACCTTTCAACTCTTACAACTTTGCAAGATATGACTCTTGTTTTCTATAATTAATATTGCTAACCTTGCAATACTTGCCTTAATCATCATACAATCATAACATTTATGCTCCCACTATCATGATGATTATTATAAAACATAACATTTATGCTCCCACTAGCTTCGACATGTATTCATAAACATCTTAACTTTTAGAAAAACAATACTTATTGAATTTCTTAAGTTCATGTTTTTAATACTTAGTGCTTTGATAATCTTTTATCAAGGTTTCTTGAACTTATACACATTTGCCTTCGATAGTTCATATGTGTGTCTAAACAATTAAGACTAATTGCCAAACCTCACAATTTAAATTATGGAAAGGGATGCCGTAACCATAATTGAATTCGAGAATGCAATTTTACAATCACTATCTTCTTAAATCTTTCTTAGTGAAAGCATTTCCTCACAATCATTTTCATGAAGGAGGAAATCTTATGACACTTAGATTTGAGCGGTGTATGTGTTCCTATCCATGTGAATTTGTCAAAATCAAAGTTTACGACAAATTCAAACTCTTATGGATCGAACTTTCTTGATCTCGATTTCTTGCCTTTATGGTAGCACAGCTGCCCACCATGTCTTCCAAGTAGTTAAGCAGCTCACCCTTTCCTATCAATGTACCTTTCATTGATTAAGGTGATTTGCCTTTTATGCGTTCAAAATGAGAACTCATAGAACTCACATGCATAATTAACTCGATTGGATTGACATAGAATCAAAATAATGTCAACACGATAGGTTGTAAACCTCAACTCGTGTGCTAGTGATGATCGATAAGGTTTATTTGATTTGTTCTTGAAACCTTTCAAGACCATTAAGACTCCCACTGACTCCTTGACATATAAGATTCTCTTGTCAATAAACATTTCTTGACAAACAAATATTCAAGAGTTAGTGTAGTTTTTATCAAAACACTTCATAAATTGGTCCTAGTTGGTCTTTGTCTTATCCAAGACATCACAACTTTCCACATTTGATGAATGTTACAAACCTTTTTAATACTTTTCACTCAATGTCACAATCTTAACTTTAAGACTTGTTATTGGAACGAAGTATGATTGACTTATTGATTTAACCATTTCTTCAATTCTTGATTCCTCTTCTTAGACATACAATTATACTAAGACTCACTTAGAGGATCAATTGAGATATGGTTCTTAATCATTAAGACCTATCATAAAGCATAAAAGGTACTCTCCCATCTTCTTAGAATGGAGAAACTTTTATCTTTCTGCCAACTTGATTCTTCTTATTCGTTCTGCTATTGATCTAAACTCTTTAATCAATTCAAAATTACACTTAATCTTGTAAGTATAATCATATTTACTAAATCTTTAATAAATCATGACAAATATCATTGTTACTCTTATGGTGGACTTGATCAACACGCAACATTGTGTGCTCGATCTCTTAGTCCTTCACTTGACACTTTGTCAATGAATTAGTCTAATTTCCAAATATGAAATTTCTCATTCATCGTGCAACCAAGTTGCGTGAATCCAAATTTCTGTCCAATTGAAACTTTGGGCGATGAGAAACTCTCCCTATTTGGTAAATTCTCAACTTTCCATAAATAACACAATAAGAACCAAATCCATTATTGCTAATAATAGAAACATTTTAACATCAATTTTTCATACACGCCATTGCAAGGATAAATAGATAAAATTTAAAATCAAAATTTATTTTATTGCGGAAAAATTTTGTCCTTACAATGCAACTCATTTGAAAACTTATGCTAATACATCTTTCTTAGCAATCTAATTCTAACTCTAAGTAGTAGCTCAAGAATCTAATCTTCGAGAAATGCGATCGAAATCCATTCCTTTACGGTTAGATTTTGCTCACTTCTTCCCTTTAGCTCCCTTTCTTTTCTTCGATCCTACAAAACATTAATTGTAATCTTATTACATTATGTATTAAGAATCTAGAATAGAAGCTTAAAAGAGTTAGTAAATGGATTTTACCTATATTAGAGCCATACGTTTCGACTCTCCCATCTCTTAGATCTCTTAGGTAAATGGGGCAGCTTCGTCTCCAATGCCCCTTCTCTTGGCAATAAAAGCAAATCGACTCTTTTGGAACAGGACATGGAACTACTTCAGACATCGCCTTTCTCTTATGATCAAACTTTTCGATCATAGCATGTCTTTCGTTGCCATTGTCTATATCCATAGAGGTCTCGAAGGCAGATTCACCAATCAACTTTGCTTTTCTATTGCGCCAAATCATTGCAGATTCAGCAGCAACAAGCATATAGGTGAGATCTATAAGGGTCACGTCGTAGTTCATCATATAGTACTCTCTTACGAACTCACTATATGAGTTGGGAAGTGACTGAAGAACCCAATCAACAGCCATTTCCTCACAGACAACGGATCCCAACATTCTTAACTTATCAATGTGTGACTTCATCCCTAGGACGTGTACACATACGGACTTTCCTTCTTTATGTTTACTTGCCAAAAGGTCTTGAGTGATCTTGAACTTTTCAAGCCTTTGAACTTGTGGGTTAGGGAGAATAATTGGAGGAGGAGGAGGAAGTGAAGCATGATCTCTTGTTCCTCGATCGAATCGTGGAATATCATCTTCATGTGGAATGCTTGTTCCACGGGATTTGAGAAGACCATAGTTGTCGAACTTTGACATCTACAAAACAGGAGAATGAATTCAAGTTAGTTGATAGATTGAGTCCTTGGTAGATCACCCAAATGAAATTCCAAGGCTAGGACCCAACACAATACGCTACAACCTAGAAAAGGAATGTCGTAATCTAGTTGCAGAATATTTGAAGGTAAGTGAATGACGATTCACTAATTTCCACCATGAAAAACGAAAAAGAAATTTAAGTTTTAAATATATGAAAACTCCTAGATCCTTTGAGATACATTGAACTTTCAATGGCATGTTTATATCTCGATATGCCCCTCTTGTTTGTGACTGGGATGCCGAGGATCACAAAGCGGGTGTGAATAACCATGCAAACTACATGGTGCCCTCACATGTTACAGTCACCTATTCGATGTGCCGGTAAACCACACACACTCCACCGAACTATGACAAACATTGAGTCACCCTTTGCTACCTTTGCTTAGACCCATTTAGTGTGCCGGTTAACCACACACGCTCCACTAATGTCTTCGCAAGGGCACAAAGTGTAATTTCATGGAATTGCATCAATTCACTTTTGCCTAAGTAACTAAGATTGGGAATTTTATGAAAACATTTAGTTACTTTAGTAATTCATTATACTTATAATGGAAGGTTTCGTCCTATCCTACCCGTTCGGCTAACAACCTTCCACTAGTCAAGAGTACGGTGGGTAAGAGTGGATACCCATTCAATTGCCATTTTATAGGCAATTTCCTTAAACACCCCTTATAGACTAGCTTCGTGAATGAGGCATACTAACGGTAAGACTGACTTTTACTCATACATATATATAATGTTAGAATTTTAATGTTATATATATAGTATAGGGTGTATTTTATACTTTTAAAATATTAGGTGGTCTAATTTAACAATTATACTTTTAATTCAATTAAATTGTAAACCTAAACTTTTATGGATTTATTAAATCTCTATTAATTATACACCTTAATTAATTAATAAACCATAAGGGTGTGATTTGAACTTTTTCAAAACTATACTAGAGTTTTAGAATTTAACATTCCTAATTAAACTTTTAATCAACTTTTAAATTCCAAAACTTGAGGGCAAGTTTTGAAACATTTCAACACATTAGGGTTTAGAATTTAAATATACATCAAAATTAAACAATTAATCAAAATTTAAATTCCAAAACTTGAGGGCAAGTTTTGAAGCCTTTTTCAAAACATTAGGGTTTCAACTATTTAAATTTCAAAACAACAAAACTTTTGGGTTCAAATTTAAACTATAAAACCTAAAGGGCAAAATATGAAACTTTTCATAACAACAAGGATCAAATAACAAATAATCTAAATTAACAATTAATCACATAATTATCCATATTTGATTTATTTAATGATTTCTTGCAAAACAATTTATCAATTTACTCAAAATAATTAATCAATTATCACATAAGGAAACAATTATCTTATTAATTGATAAATATCTTCAATTAGATCAAAATTATGGTCAAATATATCATATAATAGGATTAATATTGATCTAACATGATAAGGTAACTATCCATAAGCAAAAACAGCAAGAAATCCCGAAATACCCTCCTTCTGACGAGTTGACTCGTCGAGTCAGACTTGGACTCGTCGAGTCACCTTGGACTCGGCGAGTTCAGCCATGGACTCGGCGAGTCCAGCCTCCAGAATGCAAAAAATCGAATTTTTCAGTTACAACAAGCATCAATACAATAGAAACCAATCAAGGCTCTGACACCACTGATGGGTTTTGGTCATAAGACATCCTATGTGCTCATACAAACCCTAATGCTTGGATCTAGGTTTCTCTATTGTACATGCTTTGAATTCAAGACTATAAACCCTAATTCTAGCATACAAGTAATCATATTAGATATTAGAATAAGTTTATAATGTTACCTTGATTGTTATGTAGCAATAACAATCCCAATTCCTCCTTGAGTTGACTTTGGAAGGCTTAGAGTCACAGGTGTCACTCCTCTAATGGTTCACAAACACCATAAGCAAGAGGATGAAGAGGAGAGAGGTTAGAGGCTGCCCAAAAACGTGTGAAACCCTAGAAGGTTGCTTGTCCACGTTTTTGAGGCATAAGGGGTCTTTATATAGTAAGGCTATTAGGGTTATCTAACAAGGAAACCCTAATTTGGTTGCTTAAGCCCTAAGCAACCCATGGAGCCCTTTTCTTAAAGCCTTGGACGACTTTATATGGGCTTCCCCATTAGAATTCGTCCACCTTATAATAAAAGCAATCCATGGCCCTAATTGCAATTATCTTATAATTACAATTCCAGTCCCTTAAGTTTAATTAATCTCTTTTAGTCACAAAACTAATTACCAATTAATTATTGACTAATATTAATTAAACAATATGATTTCTCCTTTAATATATATTATTCCCATAATATATTAATAAATCATATTTAATACTTTCTCTCCATAATTCATCCTATCAAGTTGCTTTGGTGAAGGCAACCCAAAAGGACCATGCACCATCGGGTCAAGTACATACCAAAATAGTTATGGACTTAGACACTAATCCAACAATATATATATATATATATATATATATATATATATATATATATATATATATAAACAATTTTATCCCACCCCGTCGATCCTCACAACAACACGATCTATACTCTCGGATCTAAAATTAACATATTTACCTAATCCATACTCCCGGATCAGGTATGTCTAATCCATGGTCTCGGATCAATAACTATACCAATTCCATACTCTCAGACTAGGGATAATTGACTATGTTTAGTCCATGCTCTTGGATTAATGACAAATAACTATGTCTTCTCCTAGGGGTGTAAGTGAGTCGAGCTACTTATGAGCTACTCGGGATCGACTTGTTAAAAGCTCGACTCGAGATCGAATTAAACGAGCCTGAGCCGAGCTCGAGCCGAGCTTCAGTTAGTAGGCTCGCGGGCCTAAACGAGCTTAAACGAGCCTATATATATATATATATATATATATATATATATATATATATACACACACACACAGAGACACATATACATACATTCATACACACACACACAAACACATACACACACAATTTTATATATATATATATATATATATATATATATATATATATATATATACATGGAGGCTCGTTTAGGCTCGATTAGGCTCGCGAGCCCACTGAATTGTTCATGAGCCGAGCCCGAGCTTCATTTTAATGTTCGAATCGAGCTCGTGCTTCCTCAAAATTAAACGAGTCGAGCTCGAGCTTGGTTAGGCTCGGGCTCGACTCGGCTCGTTTACACCCCTATCTTCTCCATACTCTCGGACTAAGGACAAATGACTATGTTTAATCCATGCTCTCGGATCAATGAAAATCTTAAAGTTCGACCCTCCATGTATATCTCACCCACAATCATAAGGAGATACCACCCGATATCCATCTCAATTAATTTAGGATTGTTCTATATCCTAAATTATCATATATTATCATATATGCTCTAATTAACACATATTTCAGACAATAACAAATATTTCACACACAAAAATATATTTAATATTTTAATCAATACTTGTATTAAAATCATGTTCATGAAAGGGACTTTGCACTCACTTGTTAAAGTGATGATTTTAAACTCGGACAACGTTTCGCTTCTAACAATTCTATTTTCCTTCGGCAAAACCTAGTATCATTACCGCTAGATTTTATTCTAATATTTATGGCGATTATTTACGAGCGATATTGTTTTATAAGTGTTAAACAATACTTTTCAACTGCTATGTACAGACAGGGGTTAGACATGAAACACCAGAGGGCAGGACCATTTTGGCATTATAGCTGTTTTGAAATCCAACAACCTTATGCGGCCTTTCAAACCAGATTCCCCGTACCTCGAGAGTAGTTAAAATATATTATAATAACACTTTGTATATTATATTTTATAATACATATATTGTTTATAGGTTCATAATAACGATATTGAACTTAAACATAAGCTATACATAAAGTAAGGAAAGCATAACTCACTTACTAGGAGGTTTGGCTGGGCACCGGGCTCTGCAGGGGCAGAACATCCGAGTCGAAAGCTCTTCTTCTCGGAGCCTTCTGGCGCTCCGGGACTCGCCTCTTAGCACTTGGGAAGTACTAGGGATTGGAATGGGTTTAGAGAGATGTTTGAGAGAGAAAGAAAGGCTTAGGTGTGAAGAATATGGGAGGACCTCGCATCTTATTTATAGTGGCTGGCTTTAGACTATGTTGGGCGTACTCCTCGAGGTACGCTGCGTGTACTCAGTAGGTTGTGCGTACGAGGGGGAAGTTGTTGGTCATCCGAAGCGTGGCTGTGGGGAGGAAGCAAGGGTTGAGATTAAGCCATGTCACCCTCCTTCGCATCAGCCTATTTCCAACTTCTAAATTCCATAACTTTCGCATACAAGCTTTGTTTTCAACATTCTTTATACCCACGCGTAGATGGCGTCGTAATCTACAACTTTCATCTAGACTTTGTCAGCTAATTTTGACTTTATTTTTAAAGTTATAATTTAACAGGCTTAGACAGGTAAAGTCTGTTAAAAATTCATAACTTTGTCATCCGACGTCCGTTTTTGTCTGTCTTTATATTGTTGAGCTCCTATTAACGAGATATTCAATTCTCGTTTAGGTTGTGTCGGCTAAAAATCGATCGATCTAAAATTCGAATTTCGGCCTGTGCACTACTCTACTAAATCTTAGAAAAATCATAACTTCGGCCCTGTTTGATATTTGTCTGACCGAGTCAGGTCAGACATTTTTGGCTGACTCGGTCAGCCAAAGGTGTTTGATAAACAAATGTTGGGCGTCTGACCCAGAAAACAAGATCTGATTGAGAAAGAAATGGACAATTAGCTGACTGAGAAAGGCATAAAGGTTTCCAATCGTACCCTTAGGCGACTCCCTTTCATTCTTCTGTTAACGTCCCTTTCCTTCTTCTTCTCGTTAACAGATTGAATGCTAGAACAATCCATTTTCAATTCATGTTCCACATACCCTATTTCCATATCTTCAACAGTGGTGTTGAGTCGCCTCACAAACCCTAGATCCAACCTTCCATACATATCATGTGTATTCTTTTTGGATTTTATAGGGTTTCCTTCGTTATCCTCCTAACCCCAACCATGGTTTACATTGAGCCATAACTATACAAATACAGACATGGCCATTTATGGGTTGTAAAGTACTAGACTATCATGACGTATTATTCTTTTTGTTTTAATTATAAGTTTGTTTGATTAGTTTATAGGGTTTCCTTTGTTATAAGTTTGTTTAATTATAAGTTTGTTTGATTAGTTTATATTAGATGATAGACAAATGAAATGAAATCTCTAATAAAATAAACAATGTAACAAAATAGATTATTATATTTCATGATTTTTGTTTACTTGAAAACAATGTAATAAAATAGATTATTATATTTCATTTTAATCATTTATATTTTACCTTAGAATATAACTTGTTAAGAGAGTTTTCAGTATAGCATGGTAAAATGGTCATTTTTCATCGGTCAGCATATTCAGTCAGATATACAATCAAACAACATGTTTTCTTACCCAGTCAGCATTTATTACTCAGACAGACCTTTCTCAGTCAACACTTTCTCAGCCAGCAAGTATCAAACGGGGCCTTCCTCATACAATGTCAGATTTCGACGTTCTTTTTATGCACGATCTTGGTTTAAAGTAGACTAAACCTCTCGTTTAGATCTCTAAGGCTAAAAAGTATTTTATTGCAAAATCACTTTTTACGTCACACAGCGTCGTGTCGGTTTTGTTATGATACTTCGACAGGTCATAACTTCTTCGTTATAACTTGGATTTCAACGTTCTTTATATGTACGGAACCCTTGTGACATATACTATAACATAGTTAAGATTCTTTATTCTAAATAATCTTCTATTAAAAAGTCATTTTTTATGCTTATTTTATATATATATATATATATATATATATATATATATATATATATATATATATATATATATATATATATATATATATATATTGAAGCACATTCTGAATTATGAACTTTAACGTTCATAAGCCAACTTCCACTATTGGCTTAATCGACTTTCTATTTAAAGTCATCGACTCCTGCAAAAATTGCTCTGTGTTGTTCTCCATCACCTTTTGGGAATAATTTTGTTTAGTCCACGACCTTGATTTTTTCCGGTTGTCTTTTCACGAGCCAACATTGAGTCACTCGAGCCCTAGATGGCACAAACGTCTACTTCCCGATGAATCGGTGATACCACCTGATGCAGTTCAGATCGTTACTTTGATACGACCTGCTATTATTCTTGCTTCGATATATATGTAGGGAAGAAGGAGGTATGTCAAATCTATACTCATAACGCTTGACTAATTGAGTAGCCTGCATGTAGGTACATACTGGAGAAGATCGCATAGGATATGGTATTCAGGAGGTGGTATTGTACTTTACATGTGTAGAATGGAGAAGATCGCATAGGATATGGTATTCAGGAGGTGGTATTGTACTTTACATGTGTAGAAAATTACAAAAATGCATTGCTTCATATCGTTGTTATCTGGTTTTCGAATATATGGAACATGATAGCGATGAAAGTAGGTACAAACTTGGACCGGATGGACCCGGAAACCCGGAACAGGTTAACGGGATTTTATTGAAACGGAAATCGGACCGGTATATAGGAACCGGTTCCGGTTCGGTTCCGGGTACGATACCGGGTAAAGTGTGTCTAGAACCGGAAAACCCGGAAACATCAAAGTGGGTAGGTTGGAACCGAATAAAGTGGATTTAGAAACAGAAAACCGGGAAAAACTGGAATGTTTTGGTAATTACTTACTACTTAGTGGTTGAACTTTGAAAATTTTCATATTGATATCCTGACTTTAGGGGACTGTAACTCATTGAATATGAAACCACAATTGATAAAATTATAGTCTAAAATCATGTACAAACTCTAAACTATACTCTAGAAAAAACCGCATGTCAATCCGACTTTAAACGAATGAGATATGCATGTGTTAATATTTTCAGAGAATACAAAGTACAAAAACAAATAGCTGAAAAGTTGAAAATTTTCAGTTTTGATATCCCGACTTCGGGGGACTATAAATCATTGAAAATTAAACCAAAAATGACAAAATTATAGTCTAAACTCATGTACAAACTCTAAACTCCAAGTTGGAGAAAACCACATGTCAATCCAACTTCAAACGAATTAAATATGCATGTTTTATAACTTTCACAGAATACAAAAAAACTGAAAAACTAAAAACTTTCAACTTTGATATCTCGACTTTGGGGGAGTATAAGTCAATGAATATAAAACTAAAAATAGCAAATTTATAGTCTAAAATCATGTAAAAGCTCTAAACTACATGTTGGAAAAATCTGTATGTCAATCGGAGTTGAAATGAATGAGATATGCATCTTTTAAACGTTTCACAAAAATCAGTTTCGGTCCTAAAAGTAGTTCCGGTTCCTAACACCGGTTCCGGTTTTTAGACCCGCTTTACCCGAACCTGATGGACCCAAACCCGGATTACCCGAAACCTGGATAAAGCCAGTTTTTAAACCCGGAACCGGAACCGGTTCTATATATTTCGGTTCTAACGGTTCCGATTCCGGTTCCGGTCCGGTTTTTCGGTTCTAAATCTCATCCCTAGAACATGATCTTACTAGACTTGCGTCATTACTCGAGCCCTAGTTCACATAACCACAGGTACACTTTGGTTCTTTCGTTTTCATCTCAAGTTTTCTGGATACATAATGAATGATAATGGATTCATTCACGACTTTTTTGGATACATAATGTCCTTTGATTATTCTTTTTTGTCAAAAGTCTTTCCTAAGCCTGATATATTGTATATGGATCAGCAAATTTAGTTTGTCTACTGATTATATCGGGTATGAATGTCGGTAAAAGCTACGTCTCAAATATGAGGGACTTGTGTTGACTTCAACAAGGAAAAAAACTTTAAGTTTAACTAGAGAGTTAATTTTTTGGATAAGTTCTGACATTTATTATCCATTGCAATGCAAATATTATTTTTTTCTGTAATTTGCACTTGTTGAAGTGATCTGCCCCATAGCGCAATCCATTTATGCATGCTAATAATTAGGTGATTCTCTTTCTTTCCATTAAGTGTTTTATGGACTAATGGAAGGATCTTATGCTACGTTATTCTCTCCATGTGCCGTTTGGATGAAATGTTTCATTTTTTTTGTTTTTTGTTTTATTTTTGAGAAAATGACGACACATTTGGTATGGTGGAGGAAGGAATATGCAAGGATAAATTTGTAAAAAGTTAATGGGAAAGCCCCTTTTTCTTGATTTTATCTGTTAAGTTGTTTATTTCATTAAGTAAAACTATAGAACTTATATATAGATTACCGAATTAAGACATGTCCCCAACATCTAAGCCATGATCAAATTAATGTTTTGGGATATTTTTTTAGATCTAAATTATTCAAGATGGAGTAACCGTTTCCCTTTGATTTTTAATATATTATTGTTATGCCTTCCCGAGCTATGATGAATTCTCTTTCTTAACAATAAACAATGTAGTGGTTTATATTTCAATTATACGAATGCTTAATTGGGTTGGGTCAGTCCCTTGCATATAGAGTTGGTTGATTATTATGTGTATACATAGTCAATAATGAGAGTTTTTCTTTGTAATGAACAATAGAAAGTCGATAATTGAATTTGTGATATATGCATAGAAATTTGTTTCTTAGTTACTAAAGAGGAAGGGGTATTCAATAGTAGTAACTAAAGAGTAAAACCAGAGCCCAACTCTTGGAAACACTTTAACTACTAACAGTTCTCTATAAACTCCTATTTCTGGGAAAGCATAAAGATCGCAAAAATTCTAAGAATTGAAAAGTGCGGTAGGGTTGGATCTTGATGTGTTATTTTAATGCACTAGTTTTTTATTTATAAAGTCCTATCTAATCTCAACTATTTTTAAACACAAATAGGCAGTGTACCTAGTCGTGAAGTAATATAGTTATGGTAAGAAAGATGTGGAACACAGGGAACGTGATGGTTTAGATCAAATAATTCAAATGTTAATTAAATTAATAACACTAAAGTAAATGATGGTTTTTGTGTAAACTAAATTAAACTAATTTTAACACTTAATTAATCAAAAAAACTAAAGAATGTTGACAATGGTTAGAACTGGTTGGACAATCATCAGAAATGGGTCGTACATCCGAACTTTCTCCAAAGTTGAAATCGCCACCCCATGCTTCGAAACATAAATGGGAAAAATTGGGGTCCGCGTCATGGCAATGATCACACCACGACGTGGTTCCTGCACTTCAGATTGTTCTTGTTCTTCGTCGGAGTCTTCTGCTAGCAACCTCTCCAACTCCTCCAAAAAAAAAAATTCGGATCGAATAGATCATCAAGTGCCTATAACTCATGTTGAAGAATAGAATCAAGGGTATCAATTTAAAAATAAAACTAAAAACTAAAAACTAAACTATAACAAAATCTAATCAAAAAATAAATACTCCCTTCGTCCCATAATTATTGTCCACTTTTGACTTTTGAAGTATTTATTCGTCAACTTTGACCTTAAATAGTTTTATTTGTGTTATATATTATTTTATGAAACTTATAACAATAAAAATACTTTTAAAATACAATCCATTCATATATTTTGCATCAAATATTATGTATCAAAAACAGAAATATTTAAGGTCAAAGTTGAAGAATAATGACTTCAAAAGTCAAAAGTGGACAATAAATATGGGACGGAGGTAGTAATTCAAACTAAACGCAACCGTTCCCCGGAAACGGCGCCAAAAACTTTGATATGTTATTTTTAATGCACTAGTTTTATTTAAAGGTACTATCTAATCTCAACTAGTCTTAAACACAAATAGGCAGTGTACCTAGTCGTGAAGTAATATAGTTGTGGTAAGAAAGGGTGTCGAACATAGGGAACGTGATGGTTTAGATGAAATATTCAAATGTTAATTAAATTAGTAACACTAAAGTAAAGGTGGTTTTTATGTAAAATAAATTAAACTAATTTTAACACTTAATTAATCAACGAAACTAAAGAACTAAATTAAAACAAAAGATAAGAAGTACTTCCACTAGAATATGAATCCCTCGAGTTTCTATGTTTGATTTGTTAGAAGTGCAATGGATTAATAAATTGATTACCAAATTGTAATATGTCCAGTTATCTTTATCGGATTTCCTAGTAGTAATAATTAATAAACAGCTAACACAATTTTCATGCAATTAGTGAACACATAGTAAATTAAATATATTTGAAGTGAATACGGCGCCACATAGGGAACGTGATGGTAAGAAATGGTGTCGAACATAGGGAACGTGATGGTTTAGATCAAATAATTCAAATGTTAATAAGGTGGTTTTTATGTAAACTAAATTAAACTAATTTTAACACTTAATTAATAAACGAAACTAAATAACTAAATTAAAACAAAAGATAAAAAGTACTTCCACTAGAATATGAATCCCCCAAGTTTCTACGTTTGATTTATTAGAAGTGTAATGGATTAATAAATTGATTACTGAATTGTAATATGTCCACTTATCTTTATCGGATTTCCTAGTAGTAATAATTAATAAACAACTACCACAATTATCATGCAATTAGTGAACACATAGTGAATGAAAGTAATATGCCACCGCACCATGATGAAGTGAATACCGCGCCACATACTCATTTCCTTCACGTAGCCTCCAACTTACCATGCACTCCAATTGAGAATCTTCTAATACTTAACACGTCATTGCGATGTGGAAAGTAGATTACAGAGCCATGTGATCCTCTTTTGTACGAATTCCCTTCTTTGATAATTGCTTCTAGGCCTTAGATTCCAGCCTAGCATTTTAGCTCCTTTTTCCTTGACAATGTCTTTGCTGCTACAAAAACGAAATATGAACATATTAAGTATCATTTATAGCAAATAATTACTAAATGTAGTTAAAAATACAAATATATCGCCTAAAGTATATGACTAAATATGGCGATATTAGTCTCCCTATCTCGCTTATTGGTGTAGTAAACTCTGTCTAAACGCGCAATAAATGTATAGTACCCATAGCTGTCGAAGTTGGTGTTGATGGTGTTACCAGAGTGAGAACAGGTTATAATGACAACATTGAGCGTATCGGGTTCCTAGGTGCTTCACTTCCTTCACCAGTGGTTTCATTCACCATTCTTGAAATTGCTTGATGTGTGGTTTTTAGTACCGGTTGTCACAAACCATATAGTGTCAAATGATATGACTCAAATCTCCAGCTTTAGTAACGATTTCAACGAAAATGGTGGAGATATGAAGAATCATAACATAAAAATATTTGTTAGTCGCTCTTTAGGAATGGATTCCTAGAAGAACGCTTCGACGGTCAAGTCAGTGGCTTGGAGTGGTAGTAGTAGTAGTAGTAGTAGTAGTAAGAGTATGAGTGAGTGAGACTTACTTTTTCAGTAAGCAAGGGAGACCTTTTATACCAAGTTGTAACAACTGATTCGTACGGTAGACAAGGGTGTTGAACCAGATAAGGATGAGGCAAGCTGATTGGATGATCATGCTCTTGATCATGTCAGGGCTTATGATTGGTTCAGGCAATAATGTCATGAGCATGGCGTTTGTCACTTATAGTCATTATCTTTGTGGTGAGGCAGGGGTATCCATTGGGGAATTGTGGCCCGCACGAGCTCTTCCTGGTGAGGCAGTCGTCTGTGGAAATGGGGATCCATTCGCCAACTGTTGTCGGGAGTCTCGAGTCGTGCTAGCCACCGCCCTGGCTTTTTGTTGGGGAGCGGGAGCATACCCCTTGGCTCATGCGCCATGAGGTACGTTATCATATATATATATATATATATATATATATATATATATATATATATATATATATATATATGAAAGAGAGAGATAGGAGGGTTTAATTGAAAACAAAAAGCCTGAGGATGAGGGAATGAATATAGGTCACTCATTTCGAATTTGCCGCTTAAGCGATTCAGCGTACCGGGCTACGGATTTGGTCATATTCATATATGAATACGTATATGGATATGCATATTCATATATCAGTAAGTGTCTTCATATATGAATACATGTATTCATATGTGAATAAGTATAGAGGAATTGGTTATGTATATATGAATATGGCGGTAGTGGTTGGTTGCAAAGGTGGTGCTGGTGGCAGAGATGGCGGTGATGATTGGTTGCGGAGTGGAGGTGGTGGATTCATATATGAATACACTGGTATTTATATTTATATATGAATATTACTCATCCTCCATCGGCTCGGTACGTCAGAACGTTTTGCGGAAAAAATAAATGATTGGATGAGAATGATTTCCTTATTTTTCAACTTTTTTTTTTATTTTCCGAATTGAACTTCTCTCTCTCATTATTATTATTATTATTATTATTATATATATATATATATATATATATATATATATATATATATATATATATATATATATATATATATATATATATATATATGATAAAAGATGCAAAATAAACATCAATCTTTGGAAATAGAGTTTTTGTTTATGTTTACAACATATGAAAAATTATGATTAAATAGTTTTTATTATTTATAATTTTAACATTAAATAACTGATATTTCATAAATTGCGATTTTAACTATTATTATATTTTAAATTTATGAATTTGATCTCACAATGAACCAAATATTATTCATCTTTGGAAATAGAGTTTTTGTTTATGTTTATAACAGATTTTTATATTTATATTTTTTTCTAAAAAAATTATGATTAAATAGTTTTTATTAGTTATAATTTTAACATTAAATAATTGATATTTCATAAATTGTGATTTTAACTAATTATTATATTTTAAATTTATGAATTTGATCTCAAAATGAACCATATATATATATATATATATATATATATATATATATATATATATATATATATATATATATATATATATATATATATATATATATATATTTAAATATCTATTTATTATTATTTTTTTATTCCGGTTTTTTTACTTTTTTGTTAATAAAAAATATAAAGTAAAAACTAAAATAAAGATGAACCTTTATATAGAGGTATCCTTCCTAATAAATAAAGAACTTTTTTACACATGTCATCTTTTTTTTAATTTGTCACATATAATTTTCTCATAGTTTTTAATTTATTTGTTCTCCACATGTAATTTGCTTATTGGTTTCATTTTATTTTTAGTGAAAATCATTGATTTAATTAATTCAATTCATTCCTAAAATAAATTATAATAAATTCCATCGGTCTCAACATATTTGTTTTCCTTTTTTATTTTCATTATTTACATAAAAATAACTTTTTTCAATTTAAACTTATTTTTACATAAATTTGTAATATTTTATATTCATTTATATACTTATTCATCAAAACTTTTTATATATATAAAATTATTACTTTTTAAATTGCCTAAAGTTTACAAGTTTATATTTTTTTTTTAATAAACCCATGTAATACACGGGTTTTACATCTAATATTCATATTAAAATTAGAGATATTTATTTTACCGACGTTTAAAAAAACGATTTTTAAGCTAATTATAATGTTTTTTTAATAAGTACATATTTTTTAGAGTAAATTACTCGAAAGGGCCATGTGGTTTGGACATATTTACGCGTTTGATCTCTAAATTATTATTTTTAATTGAGATGGTTTCTTGAACTCAATTCTATTATGTATTTTGTCCCTGAAAAGACACTATTTCCGTTATAATGATATTTCAGATTTTTTATTATTTATTTATTATTCAAAAAATATATTTTATAAAATAATGCATATGGGTCCCAATATCCAAAACGCACTTGTTTCCCTACTCTTGCATCTTCTACTCTGCACCCTTTCATCTTCACCTTTTATCACCTCCGACTGCCTCCTTCATCCACCTCCCCATCGAATCTCCTCACTTCCTTATCTTTACCGGCAACTTGCATCTCCTTAATTTCCCTTTCCATCTCTCTCTCTTCATTAGTGATAGAACCTCAAAATTACCCCTTTCTAACCTATATACCATTGTAATCTTGTGACTCATGATGATCGCCGCCTGTTCCGCCTCCAAGACGGACGTTACCGCATGTGACTGCAACGACAACCTGATCAAACTGACCACCGCTTGTCCCATCATCTCTATTGTTACTCTCCGCCGTCAAGAATCGTCATATCTGGACTCTGTCATCAAGCAATTGACTTCTGCCTCCGTCATCAAGCGATCGACGTCGGTCCCCATCGTCCACTGACCTCTATTGTCAATTTGATCGTCGCTTGTCTCAATTAAGATTATTTCAGTTTCTATTAGTACACCCTATGTATTTTGTATTTTCAAGTATATGAGCATTTGTATAAACATCTGTCTAATTTCACATTTTGTTGCATAAATCCTTGACACTTAGAATTTGATTTCAATTTTGTTCATCTGGTTTAAGTGTATCTACATAAATCTGATTTCAAGTTTTGATCCATGTATGATTTCTGTTTCAATTTCGATTTGGAATTGATAACTGGTTTTGATCCATGTATGATTTCTGTTTCAATTTCGATTTTAGAATTGATAATTGGTTTTTGTTTCAATGTTTGAATCTGATATCTTATATCAAGTTATAATTATAAATACGATATCTGATTTCAAGGCTTAACGATAAATCTAATTTTAGACCTGATTTCAACTCCGGCGATCGGGTGGATGGTGGTGCTACAGGAGAGACGAACAATGGTGTTCCAGTTAGGAAGTTAGGAGAGGGAGTCGTATGAAACGAAAATAAAAGAATGGAGTGGGAAAGAAAGGGTGGGGGGGTCTAGGTAGGGCAGTTAGGATGGAGTATGTTTATTTAAATAATAATATAAATTATAAATATGCAATAAATAAATTAAAAAGGTAATTATAATGGATAAAAATATTTTTTTTATGTTCGTCGGGGACTGGAAACGTAACAAAAATATATAGTAAGGACCATCCAAAGTTTAAAAATAATAATAATAATAATAAGTTAGGGACCAAACTTATAAATTATCCTAAACTACAAAGACTATTTTTGTATTTTTTTTCTATTTTTTAAATATATAATCTTTAGCTTTGAAAATTGTAATTCTTAAAGGAAGATGGTATTGAAAAATATATGAGAGAAAAAATAAAACTAACAAGAGCACTTCGAAAATGAAAAATAGTTGTGAATTATAAAAACCACTCAACGATAAATACTTTTTTCAATCTCAATTTAACCATAAAGCCTTTGATTTTTTTCCTTAAAAAAAATAAAAAAAAGTAAATAAATAGCGGGCTACAAAAGGATTTTCGGATTATATTGGTGATATGGGAAATCATTTTTGTTACTGTCGTAATGGAAGATAGACCGACAATTAAACACTAAAATCAAGATAAATATGTTAAGATGGTTGAAATACTTTTTAGTTGTTTCTAATTAATTTATTTATATAAAATTTTAAACATTTTTTTTTAATATGATAGATAAAAACTTAAGCTTTAGACAATTCAATATGCCTGCTTATATCCTTTCTTGAGTTGGACTGAGAATGACATTTTTTGATAAAAAAAATGTTTGAAATGTATTAAGCCTCAATTAACTGAATTCTAGATTTTTGGATAGGAAAACCCTAGCTATGATAAATAATACTAGTCTAGAAACATATTTTAACTATGTTGATGATAATTTTGATTTTATTCTCAATTCGCTTATATGAAAGGTTCAAGAGTATTCTCAATTTGCATGAAATTATGTGTTTTGTTTTTTATATTATGTTAAAAAAAAAAAAAAAAAAAAAAAAAAGTGATATTCTTAAAAAGTAAAAAAACATTAAAAAAAAAAGAAACTGAAATTAAAAAAAATGATATTTAAGTAAAATAAAAACAGAAAAATAATAAGTTGAAACTATATTTGATTTGGTTTCGATAAGCGATATCTTTTTTAAAAACTCGACAAACCTGAGCATTGAATATTGATCGATTCTTACGACTGCAAAGAAGCGAAGTTATCTAGGACCATGTGGGACCGGTGGACATTGATAACGCACCTACAAAAATGTGTAGGCGGCACGGCATTCGATGCACCCTTGTGTAGTGTGGTCCCACCTTCTAATTACATCTTTGACTATTATTAAAAATTATTTTATTAAACTAAAATTTCATATTTAATATGTAAGATAATATATGTGTAAGGTATTTATTAGAAAATGCGTGGTATCAAATACATTAAAGCCTTATTAATTTTAATAATTAAAAAAATTCTTATTTTTTTTATAAATTCAAACTTTTCAAATTGTTAAAATTTTATATTTAATTTTTTTTAAATAAACTCATGTAATACATGAGACTCACACCTAGTTTACTCTTACTTTACAGATATATTTTTGCTTTAACTTTTTAGTTTTTACCTGTGAAAAAAATATATACTATAAAAGGATGGGATAATGTCTTTAGGTAATTGTCAAAATTTAGTTTATCTAAAAACAATCATTATTACTTATGACGTATCAAATATATGACTTACAAATTTCAATATAAAATTTATAAAACGGTAATATAAAACATTGTTATACAACCAAGATAGATCAAAGTGTATCACAACATTACAAAAATATAAGAGTAAATCATAAAATGCGTGCAAAACTGATCCTAATTAAATTAGTAATGGTATGTTTATCAGGTCATCCGTTATACCCACCACTAACCACTATAGTGGTGAGTGTCACATCATTACCACATTCTCTACCACTAACTTTGAGATACCTACCACTAAACACACAACTTCACCTCATTTTTTAAAATAATTTTAAATAAAAAAATACATAAAAATCATATACATTTTTTAAAATACTAGTTTTTCGTTAAATTAAAATACAAAATCACATTAAATAAAAACTACATTAATTGAAATAAAAAAATAAAAATAACATTAAAAATAAAAAACCTAAAAATATCAAACTTCACTAAAAAAAACTACTCGTTATTCCTACATCGGACTCGAACATACTCTTTCATCACGAGAAAAGGCTTCAAATATTCACCTTCAAGATCGTCCACTTTCATTTTTAAGATTTCTATATCGGTTTTTGTTTCAAGCGTCGATTGTGTTTTTATCATTTTTTGTTGGGATCCATGATTCTTGGATGTGAAAATGTTGTGTGTATTTTGTGTATAGAGGAAGAAAATTAGGGTGTATAGTGTGGTTTTATAAGTAAAACCTGTTAAAATTTATTTTTATTTTTTCTTTTTTGAAAAGTTAGCGGTTCAACGGCTAGAATATTTGGTAAAAGCGGGACGCATTTTGATTGGGTGTTGCTCGTCATTCTCCCCACCACGAACCGCACGAAAACGGCCAACCACGAACCAACAGGTTGGTGTGCACGACCGTTGTCTGTGGCCAACTAGATCACGAGATGGCTCGTGTTATCCATACTGGAAGGTCTCAATCTTAAACTTTGATATTTTTTCGCACATAAAATTCCTTATTCATAAGGCAACTCTACTTATACTGACATCCAACAATTGTATGGTCATCACTCAAACGTGCACGGCTTCCTGAAATGTTAGAAAGCCTAGATTGCCTCAACTGGGCATGGGGTTGTTGTCCGAATGCCCATAAAGGGCAATACACCCGAGGCGATCATGGTTATCCAACTGTTATACTTGAAGCGATGGCCTCACAGAATATGTGGATATGACATGCATTTTTGGCTCAGTTGGCTCCCTTAATGACATCAATGTTCTTAACATGTCTCTGTTACTTGACGACATGTACAACAGGACTGGACCCGACTCCTTTTTTCAAGTTGTTGGAATATCATATAGGAACGGGTATTATCTTGTGGATGAGATTTATCCAGAGGGCGCTTGTTTTGTGGAGTCATTGTCTTGTCCAAATGATCGCAAAAGGTTGAAGTTTAAAAGAGCTCAAGAGCGGACGAGAAAAGATATTGAACGAGCATTTGGAGCTTTGTAAAAACGTTGGCATATTCTTAAATATCTCGTGACGTATATGGAGGAGAAGAAAATGAGCGAGGTGATGTATAATTGTATCATATTGCATAATAATATTCTCGAAGACGAAGGAAATGCAATGTGTGAGTATAACGAAAACGAGATTGTTCCACCAACATAAGCTTTCGAGGTTGGAAGTGTGGGATCCTACGTAGGATCGTTTTTGAGTTTGCAAGATCAAAATCGTAAGATGGGGGGGGGGGGGGATTCTAAGATCCTACAAAATAAAATATAATTTTAATTTTTAATTTTTAATCATTAAAAATATTTTAAACATTCAATTTTTTGTTCAAAAGTTATAAAAACTTCAAAATATTAGTCATAAGTCACAACACAAAATGATAAACGATAAATTGGTAAATGGTAAAAAAACATAAAGTGGTAAAAAAATTATTTGCAAATACGATCCGTTTATGATCCGGATCATTTTTCATACCTAGGATCGTAGGATCGTACGATCCTGCGACCAGGATCGCGATTTTGACAACCATGGCGCGGAGTACATGTCGATGAGGGCATTAGTTCATGATGTTAAGATGCATTATGTTCTTCATAGGTAGTTGACGGAACATATTTAGAACGTCAACTACATCGATCTTAACACGGAACCGATCGACGATTTAGAAGGTCAATTTTTCGATGAAAATGTTCTTTAGGTCTATCTAGGTTTTGTAATTTTAGGTTGTTTGTTTTTAATTTTAAATTCTATTTTTTTGGTGTGTTTGTTGTTTTTTTGAATATTTTATATATATATATATATATATATATATATATATATATATATATATATATATATATATATATATATATATATATATATATATATATATATATATTTAAAAAAGGTAGCATGGCAAGTGTGACAACCCGTGCCTAAAAAATGACAAAGTTTGGCTAAAATATGGCAAATGTGACGTGACGCCTATATGGACCGTGACAAGTGTGACACCACACTCACTAGCCTAACCCCCAATCATTACACCTATTATTTCCATAAATTGTCATAATTATTACATAACTAGGTGTTGAGACTTATGTATTACATGAGTTTATTTAAAAAAAATAAATATGAAATTTTAACAATTTGAGAAATTTGAATTTATAAGAAAAAATGAGAAAATTTTTAAATTATTAAAATTAATGACGCATTAATACATTGAATACATTACATATATAAATCATTTCTGATAAATACTTTACATATAAAATAACAAGTGGAAAATAAAAAATTCAAAAATTTTAGAAAATGACATGTGTCCAAATGAAGGAGAAAAATATATACGACAAAAAGATTTTGATATATTAGGAAGGATCGTTTACTTTTTACCTATTTTTTGATTGAGTGTTAGAAATGTAATACACAATTAATACACAATGCTATCGTTAAGTAATTACTGTTAGCCATTTGTTTTAATTTTCTATTTAAATGATGGGTAGTGATCCGTACATAACAATTTTTAATTATACACAACAATTTTTGTTTTATGGAGTACAACTCCATAAAACACAAATTGTTGTGTATAATTAAAAATTGTTATGTACGGATCAACATCCATAAATGAATTAACAATGTTCAAATAATAGTTTTCAAATTATATCAGATTAAAATATTTTATTTAATTTCAAAACATCAATATCTATACAAATGTAAAATGTTTTATTTGTGACGTATGACTCTTATTATTAGTTTTTCAATGAATATGTTAACTAAGTTAAAATTTATAATATATTTTAACTGTTTATATTTATAATATTTACTAACATATAACCGAAAGGTAAAAGCAAACCCAAATGTAAAAGCAAGAACCAAACGGTGCATGAACCTATTATTATGCTACAGAAAAAACCATAAGATCTATAAATATGTGACTTGTGAGACAAAAGTTTAACATTAGACAAAAAAAAAAAAAAAAAAAAAAAAAAAAAAAAAAAAAAAAATCAAAACTAATAAATAATAATGTAAAAGATTTGAGCCGTTTAATAAGAAAATTAAAGAAAAATATTTAAATATTAAAAATTAATTTGAACTAATAATATAATAATTGCCTTAATATAATGATTAATAAATAATAATCATTAGTTGTAAATATTAAGTTAATAATTAAAATAAAATACTTATGTATATATAATATTAATCTGTTAAAAAAAATAAAATTAATTAAAAGAGTTGGCTAAAAAGACACCTATTTTTCAATATAAACACCCTAATTATATTTTGAAATATTTTTATTGGTTGAAATTGTAATTTTTTCCGAAAAAACTGATTAGAAGTATCTAACTATAGGTTGACTTTTTATGAGGGTCAATGAGTGTTTAAGGGGTGTCATATTGACATCACGTCATTCTTATATACCATTAGATTTATAATCTACCATAATTTTTAGGATAATCATTGCACATTTTAATTTAATAGCCTATTACTTTTTGTAGCTTAATCATGTTTATTAATTTTTATAATTATTTTAATCATTTCATTAACTTCATTATTTAATTATTATATTAATACTAATTATTTCTAGTAATTTTATTATTATTTGAATTTTATTTTTAAACTTATTTTTTACAAGGTTAATAGAACAAAATATATCTAATTTTTTATAAAATAACAGTATAAATATAATAAAAAAGAGACATATTTAGAAAAAGTCCAACAACCGAAGCATTAAATAAGTTTTTATTACTATTATTATTATTATTATTATTATTATTATTATTATTATTATTATTATTATTTTAACTTTAGGCTTATGTTTAGAATGAGAAAAAGACTTATAAAGTAGATTTATTTTCTTATTTAAAAAAACATTTTATTTACTTTACATTTTTTTATTTTATATTTTTAGTCATTTTTTTCTAAAACAACTTGTCAAATATGAAAGTTTTATCAAATGTTTTTAAGATTGTTTCAGAAGAGAAAAAAAAAACCTAAGGTGTTTTCGGAGAAAATGAAAAATACAATGTTTTTTTTTAAATTAAAAAAAAAATACAGTATAAGATCTTTGTTATAAAAGTTAATAATAATAATAATAATAATATACATGTTAATTTTTTATATCATAAAAAGTGTCTAATTTTATTATTTGCATTTTAAAAAGTGTAACAAATAAATTATATTAAATACAGTTTATAAAAATTATAATAATGTATTTGTCTATTTTTTAAAGGCAATAAAAAGAAAATAGAAAAAACATTAGCGGTGGTTTCACAATAAACAAAAAATTGCGTTGTGAGTTTCATAAGAGCATACGGTGTGGGTCATGTTGATTCTTGTTGCTGCTGAGTTAGCAGCCCATAACGCCGTTATAACATCAAAAACACCGCCCCCTCCTTGTTGCGTTTTGTTGTGGTACTTCTTGTTGTTTCCATGACAAGAAGAAACGTGAACACATATTGGCTGCCAAATTATCTCTCTCTCTCTCTATCTCTATCTCTCTCCTCTTAACATGGTGTTATAACACTATGAACACCACCCCTCATCTTGTTGCTTATTATTATAACACCACTTCAAGTTGCTCATATCATATCCTCTAATAGAATATTAATCGTTATAGATAAAAAGAAAGTAACTAAACACGTACATATTCATAAATTTTAAACTAATATTAGACTAGACTTGTGATTGTGTGATGTAGGGTGAAATAAGTTAGTCTGTAAACGAAATTCCCTAATTACTTTTACAAACAACCAAACAATGATCGCCCAAACAATAATTGATTAATTATTAGTATATAATTTTGCAATATATAATTATTGAAAGGTATGGTAATTAAAAATGCAATGATTAAGGGGTACCAATAATAATCCTCATGACTTTAATCTTTATGTTTAGTTAAGGGTCTTATTAGAATGAAGGGAGCGGCTCGCCATACCCCCTCGCTAAGCCCTTGTTAAATAATCGTTATCACTCCATGTTGGCTCGCTAAGGCATGCACTAGTCTTGGCTCGTCATTTGCTTCACGAGAAGAAATGAAAGAAGAAAGTACGGCAGGTGGTCCCCATTTGATTAATTCAGCTTTATATGTTTGCAACTCCAGCTTTAATAACTTGTACCTTAATTATAATTTATTTTATTTAAATAGTTAAATAAAAAGTTATTTGATTTAAGAAAAAAAAATGTTTATCTTTTAACCACATCACCAATCCATATTATCATATTATGCTTCCGTATATATAAAAATATGACATGACAATGTTTTAACACATGCTACCAAATGTTACCACTCCCACTACCCTTATGGACATACCATCCTATCTTTTTTTTAGCATAATCGTTGGTAGACTCTAACCTAGTATCATAATTATTCGTTATATTGTTTTCTGAAAAAATAATTTCCTCTCTTATCTTTTTCTTCTTTCTCTTATATATATATATATATATATATATATATATATATATATATATATATATATATATATATATATATATATATATATATATATATATTCAAATGTTTCTCAAATCTATTGTGTGTTAAAATGCACAAATAAGAATTTAATACAAAATTAAATTATTATTTAATCAAATGAAGATAGATATTAAATGATTTCCATAATTAAATGTATATTAAATGATATCCATACTTATAATTGTTTTTTTGGAAACTAATTAAACTCGTTATTAGTATCAATAATAATATTCTTTCAAAATGAATTCGTATATAAGAGAATGAGTGTATTTTAGCAGAATAAGAATGTATTCTAATAGAATACACTCCCGTACTTCATATTCCATGCATCTTTATTGTATTTTAAGTGAGTGAGTCCTGAAACAAAACACGAACCCATACATAAAACCTAGATGCGAATTCATTGTGAAAGAATCTTATTTCTAACATTAATGAAGAATTTAAGTATTTTCCATAAAAATACAATTATAATTACTGATATCATTTAATATACATATAATTATAGAAATCATATAATATCTATCTTTATTTAATTAAATAGTTATTTAATTTTAGTAAATTACAATTGATGCATTTCTAACACACAATATATATAAGAAACACATTAACCTAACCCTATATATATATATATATATATATATATATATATATATATATATATATATATATATATATATATATATATATATATATAAGTTGACGCATCAAATTGAAAAAAATAATAATAAGTAGCAAATTGGATTTAAATTCATTTGGAGTAGCAACCGAACAAAAAAATTGCATGCTTTTTCCATGTAAAAGCAAGAATAAGAAATAAATAATAAAAAATAAATATTACAATAAAGACTATTAATATGAATTTGATTGTTAGTACATTTCATTAACTATATATATATATATATATATATATATATATATATATATATATATATATATATATATATATATATATATATATATAAAAAAAAAAGTTGACGTATCAAACTGAAAAAATTATAATAAGTAGCAAATTGGATTTAAATTCATTTGGAGTAGCAACCAAACAAAAAAATTGCATGTTTTTTTCATGTAAAAGCAAGAATAAGAAATAAATAATAAAAAATAAAAATTACAATAAAGACTATAAATATGAATTTGATTGTTAGTACCTGGCATTTCATTAACTAATAATATATATATATATATATATATATATATATATATATATATATATATATATATATATATATATATATATATATATATGAGGGTTCAATTGAGAAAAAAAAAGGTTGAGAATGGAGGAATCATTCTCAGCCACTCATTTATTTTTGTCGCAAAAGCCTCCGTCGTACCAGCAGAAATGGGAAAGGAATAGACATGTGTTTTCCAACAAAACATGTTTCCTTAAAACTATGCTAATCATTACCTTAATATATACAAAAACATAGTTTTTCGTTTTTTTTTTAAATTTTTAAGAAGCTATTTTTATCGAAAAATGATTTTAAATATACCAAAATTCATGATTTTTTGTTCTCTACAAATAGACATCCATATTGATATAGTTTTAAGATAAAATAAATTTTTTTTTTTATATTTTCAGTCATCATTATTCACAAGTGAATAAAAATGAATCAGATTTTTACTACAGTAAATTCGTTATTCAGTTATGAATAAAAACTCTGATTATTATTATTTTTTTTGTACAGTTTAAGTATCATTCATATATGAATATAGCATATAATAAACATAGTATATTCATGTTTAAATATTAGACAATGCATTTAGTTATGAATATTACATAGTATATTCACTTGTGAATATTAGATGGTATATTCACTTTTGAATATTAGATAATATTTTCATATCTAAATATTACATAGTATTACGTGGTATATCACATGTGAATATTACATAGTATATTCATTTATGAATATTAGATGATATATTCACTTATGAATATTAAACTGTATATTCACATATGAATATTACACAGTATATTCACATATGAATATTACAAGGTATTTTCACAAATATATATAATTTTTATAGGTTATTCACATATGAATAACATACAGACTTGCATATTTGTTTTTTTGTTTTAATAATTATATACTGAGAAAACATATTCATATATGAATATAACGTGCTAATTTAGTTCATGCATTGCATCAAACAGTTGGAGTGCATACAATTTAACTTTTTTTAAAAATGTTAAAAACATGATATTTTGACTATTTAAATCTACAAAAGAGTAGATTGATAGAGAATTATATGAAATTTTTCAAAAAAAAAAAAAAAAACGATTTGATATTTTTCTAACCTCAGTTTTCAAGTTTTATTTGATAATCGATGTTGAATGAATGATATGAAGTGGATTTTTGTTGATTATCGATGATGTTGATCTAATAACACTGGGAGTATAATTAATCATAGATGTTGAAGATCTGATCGTATTCAAGCACAATTGAAGGTTGAATTAAAAGAACCAAAAACGAATTTTTGTTGTTAACTGTTGAATCGTGTTGTTTATTGACGAAGATCGATGATTGATTAGCACTGGATGATCTTGATGATGGTTTAATTGAAGAAATCTGGATGATTGTTGAAAGTTGGAGAAGAAATTTGGATGATGAACGATGAATGGGTTTGAACTACAGATACTTATTTGAGATTGAAGGTTGTTCTCATATTTACAAGTTTGCCACCGTGTCTTTTTATCCTTGAATAAAATGAGTGGCTGAGAATGATTCCCCCATTCTCAACCTTTTTTATTTTCTCAATTGAACCCATCTCTCTCTCTCTCTCTCTCTCTCTCTCTCTCTATATATATATATATATATATATATATATATATATATATATATATATAGAGAGAGAGAGAGAGAAAGAGAGAGAGAGAGAGGTGGGTTCAATTGAGAAAATGTAATTACGTATCTTTTGTCATTTCATTAGTTAATACTAGATATTACATATATTTTATTGATTTGTATATATTGTAATAAACCAACTAGTTGTTAAAATTTTATATATTACGTAACAAAAGTTTAATATATTTTGTTTTTTCTTATTAAATCTTATATTTACGTTTTTTCTTGAAAAACAAAATATTGTTTTTTGTTTTGTTTATTTTATTTGATATTTTTAATTAATTTTTTTCAATTTTTTTTGGCAAATGTTAAATGTTTTCTTAAAAAAAAATTTAAGGCTGTTTCAGAAAAAATAAATGGTTAGTAGATTTTTGAAAAATACAATATGTATCATGAAAATATATATATATATATATATATATATATATATATATATATATATATATATATATATATATATATATATATAACATATAAAATCTTTTATTTTAAAAGTTAATAATAATACCATACATGTCAACTTATTACATTGTAAAAAATGAGCAAACCCAATATTTGGTTTAAATTAGATAATTTCAAATCTAATTTTAATGTAAAATTTTAAACGAGGGGGCTTTATGACATTTTCCTAAAAATAACGAGGCAAATGGTGGTGAATAAGCAGAAAAAGTAAAAGCACATCAAAAATTGAAAAGGAAAAGAAATGGGTTTACATGGGTTTATATGGTGTTTTAGGGTGCCTTACTGATTAAATGGGGTGTCTTTTTAGCTAACCCTAAAATAACAAACAATATTATATATATAGGATTAAGTTATTTTGTTTTTACTATCTATTGTGTGAATGTATGATTGATTCTGGACCAATCATTCTAGTTATTTTAAGAAAGTAATTAATAAATATTACATGTTGAAGATATAATGGATATTAATTACATTTTCAACATTTAATATGCATTAATTAGTTTCTTAAAATAACTTATATGATTTGTCCAGAATTAATCATAAATGCATACAATAGATAGTGAAAACATTTGAACATATATATATATATATATATATATATATATATATATATATATATATATATATATATATATATATATATATATATCATTGTTTTTGTATCCGAATAACCATTAAACACATTTATATTTAAACATATAAACACACCTCTATTTCTATTTAAATTTATATAATTATCAATCATGTGATTTGACATTCAACTTGTGGTTAAGATATTATCTTTCCAACAAAGGTGATATTGTTGAACCAAAGGATAATTTGAAAAATAAAATATCAATTCTTCTTTTTCATACCAGCCATTTATTGTCGTCTTCTTGAAACTAATATCATTTTGATTTTTAAAGTGACTTACATCTTAATGATCTTATATGCTACATAATAGTATCTTATTATTGAAAACTAAATAATTACATCAAGTTTTGTAATCGTGAAGTCACATTTTTTTTTCCAACCAAACAATCGAAACACTTTTCAATAGTATGGTGTCATGCATCATGTGTCTTCTATATACCACTCGTAAACAAAGGGCTAAATTGATATTTCCAATCGGAAAATCAAATCCATAGTTGAGAAGACAGTGAACACAAATCGTAAAAGCCTATACCTTCGTTTGAATGATGCTTTGTGGACATACCGAATTATCACTTAAATGATGCATTTATGTATGTCTTTTTACCACCTCATCTTGTATAATTGGAAGATGATAAACTTATACAAGATGAGGCGGTCCTTGACAAGAAAAAGTCTTTGTGGACATACCGAATTATCACTTAAATGTTTTCACTATCTTATATATATATATATATATATATATATATATATATATATATATATATATATATATATATATAGAGAGAGAGAGAGAGAGAGAGAGAGTTAGGTTCAAATGTTTTCACTATCTATTGTGTGCATGTATAACTGATTCTGGACCAATCATTTTAGTTATTTTAAGAAAGTAATTAATTTATATTAAATGCTGAAGATGTAATTAATATTCATTATATCTTCAACATGTAATATGCATTAATTACTGTCTTAAAATAACTAAAATGATTGGTCCAGAATCAGTCATACATGCACACAATAGATAATGAAAATGAAATAACCTAACCCTATATATATATATATATATATATATATATATATATATATATATATATAAAATACAACTTCATAAATGGTTCTTTTGTTTTCCATAAATCTGAGATATAATATTTAAGTTCAAAAATCCTTACATATGGTCACTATGGTTTTAAAACTTTTAACAAACAATTCTTTTTGCTCACTTCGTCAACTTTTGACCCTTAACTGCAATTTGATTAAAAATATAAGAGGACATTTACGTCATTTCACTACCACAATGACCATTTATGATGTTTTGTCTTATTTAAAAATGAAATATTTATTTAATATACAAAGGGTCTCTCTCTCTCTCTCTCTCTCTCTCTCTCTATCTATCTCCTCATCGGTCACTCTCAATCTCTCTATTTCTTTTCTTCTCGTGATACACAAAAAAACACACATATTTTTGTTATCTGTGTGCTCCCTCTTTCCCTCTTGTCTCAATCAGTATAAAGAAAACCTAACAAGAAAACAATTTTGACTTGGTAACGATGGAGCCAAGGTTTTCATATGTATAATGTTGGAAACAAAAATATTCCAAACAACACATACTTCACACATAGATAGATACACAGAAAATCAAAAACACTCAAAATTGAGCATCGATTCACACTATTAATTATATAATTTCAACTATGATAACTTTGGTTGGAAGTTTGATCGGTATACTTATACAAACTCACTGAAACAAAGGCTTTGTTCTTTTATTGCCATCATCATCATCATTCATCACCAACACAAACTCACCAGAACCTGTTTATTGGAAATTTGCTTGATGTATAATTGTCTTTGTGCTTTTGTTGCTAATTTATGATCTACAACTTACCCCTCATTGCGTGTTGAATAGAGAGAAAATGGAGAGAGAGGTAGTAATCGTCTTTTTTTGTAAAGATCGCTGTTGCACCAGGTTCTGAAGTCTAGGTTTCGATTTCAACATAGAAATCAAGCAAGAACCAACCCAAATCAGTTGCTTTTTAGGTTTTGAATTTGATAATAAAGAAAGAACAAACCCAAAATATGATTGGAAACTTGTAGTAGTAAGGTTGTCATAGATGATGTGTTATTTTTAAATTAAAAAAATCCTATCGAATCTCCACTAGTTTTAAAACACAAATAGGCAGTGTACCTAGACGTGCAGTAATATAGTACAAGGTAAGAAATGGTGTCGAACTCTCGAGGAACAAGTATGATTTTGAATCAAATTAATAAGCAAATAATTAAACTAAAGAAACAAGTTTTTTTTCCTGATTTTACAAGTTCAGAAACTTAAGTTATCAAATTCAAACAACTAAGCAAACAATGTGACTTTAAAGTAGTATATTTGAAATACTTCCATAGAATTTGAATCATGTTGGTTTTCCATTTTTGATTCGTCAGCTTGCAATAGACTAATGAGTTGGTTATTGAATTTTATGAGTAGTTATCTTGGTTGGATTTCCTAGTTTTAATGATTAATGAACAACTAACTTAATGATCATAATATTGGTGAACACATATCACTTAGGTAAATTCGAACTACTAATGATGTGATTTAATGATTACTTATCAATGATCATGACATAAATCAAACATATCATGGATAACTATTATACTCTAACACAATAAAAATTACCGATTAATATTACCTAACCCTACGATTTGATAAATCTATAATCCTAACAATTTAATGATAATAAACAGTTAAGAATCAGGCTCATGTAACTAGATTTATCATCTAAATCACACATAACTCACATGTACGTTATAAAAATCATAACTTTAACATGAAAGAGAAAGAATCAATCGAGCACAAGTATAAATCCAACTCACATAATCCAACCAGAAAATTCAAAACATATTAACTAGGGTTCATCTGCATCTACTGAAAGCAATAAGGTTTTGAATCTTGAATCGTGACTAGAAAACAGAAATTAACAAATTCAGAATTGAAATACATTATATAAAACAAACTGAAACAAGTAAATTGATGAATTCCCATCGTAGCCATAATTCGAATGCCACCTTCAACACTATCGAAGAGCAAACAAACCAATAGTGTGAATGCCTCTAATGGCTCACACCCAAAACTCTAGAAACCCTGGGATCGAAATATAAGAGAGAAGACGATACATCCCGAAAACCCATGGGGCCATTTTTCATTTTTAATAATGTTACATTCAAAATAAATCATTTGTTCAAAAACCATTATTCATAAACTAGAGTTATAATGAAGATAACGTAGAATCTCGAATCATAAAGTTGTTGATGTGTGTGTACCATCCCGCCTTCGCGATCCAATAAGTAGATGCAAAAATATTTAATCCACAATTGTAAGAACAAAGCTTAGTGAGTTCCCCAAATATCTCATACAACACAACATATAACAACAACATTGGAACTATTATAATTTATTATATTTTTGAATTTTGGGCAGTGCCACGTCGTGGTGAAGGAATCCCACGACGTGGCAATGGTCGTTGTATCATGGGTTTTAAATGGCCGTTACGACATGACAGCCTAAGGCCACGACGTGGAAATTGTTTAATGAGAAACGCTAATTTCCAGGGTTTGTGCCATATTTAAGGTAATGTAAGGGCCATGGTTGCTCACCCTCAACCTCCATCTCGCTCTCTCAGCCTCCAAGCAAACCCTAACCTACATTTTTGCTTTTTAAGCCTTGTGTGTTGACTTTTGGGGATTTAAGAAGAAGGAGGTGACTTCTAGGCCTGGATTCAACGACAACTATTCTTACCATCTTCTTGTACATCTTCTAGACTCTTGTAAGTCCCCAAGTTCCAATATTTTTCGTTTAAAGTGCATAGATCTAGGTTTCTGTGCCTTAATCTTCATGTCCTTGATTATTGGGTGGTGAGATATCATAAAGTTGCAACTTTATGAATATCGATGTTATTTTGGACCTTAGATGCTTTGGATCTAGAATAACATTGATTTTTACCCGTGCGCGTCACCTGGAAATCGATGGTTGTGTTATATGTATTGTGGAATTCCGACATACTCTGGTTTATTTTCAATATGGTGTTCACATGGCGATCAGGTTCAAGATCGGGAGAGAGAAGCCAGGATAGGCCATGGATGATCGATGACCAGATTTAGGAGGTCATCGCCATTGAGGTGGTTACTACTTTTTGAAGATCTATGTCGGAGACATTTGTGTCTATCAAGATCGCTATGATCAAGCTTTTTAATGAGCGATAAGTTGCTCTTACTGAGGCTACCACTGCTGCAACTACCCTAGTTGTCGCTGTTGTGGGGATTGGTGGGGAAGAGCCTTCCAGTATCTAGACTTCGACAATATGAAGCCCCCGGATTTCGATGGAATTCAGGATCCTATCGTGGAGATGAGATGGTTGTCCGATGTTGAAGGTTGTTTCTTCACATGCTCTTGCCCTGCTGACCAGAAGGTCGAGTACGCCTTGAACCTTCTCCGATCAGGTGCGAAGGATCGGTGGAGACTGGTGACTGACTCATAGACTCCTGAGTAGAGGTCTCCTGTGACGTGGAGAAGTTCTCCGAGTTGTTTCTCACAAGGTATGTCCCCATGGTGGAGAAGGAGAGACTGGCCTAGGAGTACTTGGATCTGAGACGGTGACAGATATCACCAAGATGTTACCGATAGGGCTCTTCTCTTCCCTAAGTTTGCTGCTTCTGAGCAAGCTCAGATGACCCAGTACTTGAGCATGCTCAAGACAGATATCCGCCAGTTTGTGTCCACCCGACGGTATGGTTCATTTACGGAGCTAGAGGAGGTCGCATGGAGCCGGGAGATCGAAATGAAGCTTCAGTTTGGGGAGCTGAGGCAGGCCCCTGTCCAGTCACGGCTAGTGGCGAAGTGACTTAAACCCGTGGATTCGAGATCTAGGGGATAGAGGGGTCGCACTTGCGGAAAGTGCGGCAAGGTTCATGAGGGTACTTGTCGATCATCTGTTGGATGCCACAAATGTGGCAAGGAAGGGTACTTTGCGAGGGATTGTCGCCAGTTAGCCCCAGTACCAAGCACCAAGGTTTTTTACCACGGTGATCAGGTTGGCCTTATGAAGGTCAACTGTTTGTTGCTTGCTGCTAAGCCGACATATGATCCAATGCCAGCCACTATGAGGATCACCGATGGACGCCAGGGTAGGGCGGAGTCCCCAAGGGCTCGAGGTCATGCTTTCCAGCTCACTACAGAGGAGGCTAGGGCGACACCAAACGTCGTTACTGGTATGTTTCTATTTATAGTATGTCAAGTTATTTTATGTTTTGCTTATGTTTATGATTCTCTTAGGTACCTTCTTATTGAACTCTTTTCCTGCTCTAGTGATTTTTTCCTCGGGTGCGAGTTTATCTTTTATGTCTCAGATATTCAGTAGGGGATTTGAAATGTCTCTTGGGGAGTTAGAGTGTTCATTGCGGGTATCTATCACCAATGAGCACGAGATTTATGCATCCAAGGTTTATCAGGGTTGCGTCCTGGAGATTTTTGGGGCGCCTTATTCCTATCCTCATGGGGGATGTGTGTGTAATAGTAGGGATGGATTGACTGGGCATGTTAGGTGTTATGATAGATTGTAAGGGTCAGCGGGTGGTGATTCGAACCCAAAGTGGGGGAGAACTGGTTATCTATGGAGAGGGTACCAAAACTAGGTCAAATTTTTGTTCCGCTGTTAGGGCTCAAAAGTATATTTAGCATGGTTGTATGGGTTATCTCGCCTATGTGGTTGATACTCAGTTTGGGAAGTAGGATTTAGTTTCTGATGTGCTGGTTGTTAGAGAGTTTATTGATGTGTTTCCGGAAAAGTTACCCGGTGTGCCTCCCGAGAGGTAGGTTGAGTTTATGATTGATTTAGTTCCAAGTGCAGCTCCTATTGCTAAGGTATCATACTGATTGGCATTGCCTGAGATGCAGGAGTTGTCCTCTTAGCTTCAGGAACTATTGGGAAGAAGTTCATCAGACCGGGCAATTCACTGTGGTGAGCACCGATATTGTTCGTCAAGAAGAAGGATGGTTCACACGGGATGTGTATTGATTATCATGAATTGAGCAAGTTAACGGTGAAGAACCGTTATCCCCTTCTACAGATTGATGACCTCTTTAATCAGTTGTAGGCTTCATCTTGGTTCTCCAAGATCGATTTGAGGTCAGGGTATCATCAGGTGAAGGTTAGAGAGGAGGACGTGGAGATGACCGCGTTTCGGACTCGTTATGGTCATTACGAGTTCGCGGTGATGCCATTTGGGCTCACCAATATGCCTGCAACATTTATAGATTTGATGAATTGGGTGTGCAAGACGATGTTCGATCGATCAGTTATTGTTTTCATTGATGATATCTTGGTGTATTCCAAGACTAGGGAGGAGCATGAGGAGCACCTATGAGAGCTTCTAGGGGTTTTGAGGCGAGAACGACTGTATTCCAAGTTCTTGAAGTGTGAGTTTTTGTTACGAGAGGTTAAGTTCTTGGGGAACCTCATTAATCAGGATGGGATTTTGGTCGATCCAGCTAAGATCAAGGCGGTTATGCAGCGGGAGGTCCCGAAGTTTCCTTCTGAGATCAGGAGTTTCTTGGGATCAGTAGGGTATTATCGGGGATTTATTCAAGACTTCTCCAATATTGTAGTACCCCTCACTTGTCTGACGAGGAAGGGCGTGGATTTCCATTGGGGGCCTTAGCAGTCGACTACATCCGAGACATTGAGACAAAAGTTTTGTGAGGCACCAGTGTTGACCCTCCCTCGGGGTGTTGAGGATTTTGTGGTATTTTGTGATGCACCCATCACTAGTTTGGGAGCGTTTCTTATATAACATGGGAGAGTTATTGCATATGCTTCTCAGCAGCTAAAGATGCATGAGGTCCATTATCCGACTCATGATTTGGAGTTGGGAGATGTGGTTTTTGCTCTCAATATTTGTTCGCATTATTTGTATGGGGTATGGTGTACTATTAACACAGATCGCAAGATTTTGACATATCTCATAGATTAGCTGTAACACTTGGTTCTTTGCACTTTTCAGTCTAGACCCTTGAGGGGGGGGGGGCAAAAGTTTTTCGGATTTAGCCCCTAGGGGGAAAAGTGTTAGTTTCAAGATAGATGGAGTACATTGGGTGTACTCCTTGTACGCTGGGCATACTCATGGAGAAGGATTGCGAAGCTCGTCCACGTACGCTGGGTGTACATGGAGTACGCTTAGCGTATGTGAGCTGAACAGAAACCCTATTTTAAGGGGTTGTACCCAATATAAACCATATATTTGCCTCTTTTGATCACTTCTTGGCCAGCCTCCACATCTTAAAAACCCTAATTCATTCCATAGCCATTGGGTGGTGCTTTAGAGCTCTTGTGAGGCCTTTATGGGGGATTTTGTGCATCTAGAGGGGGAAATAGAAGCTTGAAGACTCATTCATTGGAAAGAAGCATAGAGATCCATAGTTGGCTCCATCTTTTGGTGACTTTTGAGGTATAAAGTCCCAACCTTGATCCTTGTTTGATTAGATCTCTTCATGTCATGGTTTATACACTTTTGGTCCCTTTTTGGTTAGTTTGATAAGCTAAGTTTTTTGTGGGGTTTATCCTTTTAGATCTAGGCATATAATGAGTTTCTAAGCTTAAAGGTGCAAGCGTTATGGTGTTTATGGTCTCATGCATGCATGAAGTCGTCTATTAAGTCCTTTTGAGCTTTAAGAGCTTTATCATGCCATGAATGCACATAAAGTTGACAACTCTATGTGGTTAACCACTTAAAGGAAGTCAAATCTGAGCGTGGGTCATGGTCTTAATTGATTAGGAGCTTAGATGGGAAATTTCGCCAAGTTGGTGAGTACGTGGGGCGTACAAGCATGTACGTTGCGCATACAACCCTTTAAGTAGTATGTTGAGCGCATAGGCTAAGTACGCCTTGCGTACTCAACTGGTTGGGTTTCTTTTGGATTTTGGGCTTTTGGACAATTGGTTTGGGCCTTAGACTTGGCCAAGTTAGAGGAAGGGTAAAAAGTTCTTTTACCCTAATTTAGACTCTTAGTGTGAGTCGGGACCAATTATTAATTTGATGTTATTTTGATATTTGATAGCGCAAAAATTTTAGCGGATCTGTAGTCAGGGATTTATCTATGGGTTTTAGTTGTTTGAGGTGATTCTCCTCACTATACTATGGGTCGAAGGCACCAATGTCATCCCAATGGCATACGTATTGCAGAAAGACCAAAGGGTGGCCCTTGACACTATTTGAAAGACCCGGAGGTGGCTCCTGTCAACTCTGTATGCAAGACCAGGGTTCAGACTCTGGCAATTAAGTGGATATATAGTTACTTGTAGATTGTATGCTAGTTGTCTTTGTGATGCTTGCATGGAAGAACAGGAGGTAGCTCCTGCCACTTGTCTATAAGACTTAGGGTTTTTGGCCCCCATCCTAACAACGAAAGTCCACAATACAGATCGTGGCATAGTGGCAAGACTATGGTTGGCACATAAAACCTTTTATTGCATGTATGAGTTATTTGATATGTATGTTATGCATGGTATGTGGTATTTTGGGGAAACTCACTAAGCTTTGTGCTTATAGCTGTTATTTACAGTTTCAGGTTCTTCTGGTTCAAAAGGGAAGGGCCCGGCTTGATTGCAACACATACACCCATGTTTTTCCGCAACCTTGTGATTTTTGGATTGTACTCTGATAACTGTTTTAATAAAATGCTTCTAAGTGTTTGAATAAAAGATAGATGGGTGTTTTGATTGTATTAAAATGAAATTTTTACCTTGATATTTTGGGATGTTACAAGTTGGTATCAGAGCCTTGGTTTGAGGGATTCGGGCATACTCTCGGGTGTGCCAGAACTCAACCTGAGGGTTTGGTAAAATTTTCACAAAATAAATGTTTTATTAAAGGGGTTTCTAATAAAAGAAAGGGGTGTGATGCTTGCAATTGGCTGAGCTCAAGTTAGTGGTTCCCAAAATACCCATACATGTTTATTATGTTATATGATTATGAGAATTGCATGCTAGATTAGGGGATAAGGATCCGCTCAGGATTTTATGATAGGAGTGATGCCTTTATATGCCTGATTGTTTGAGCTTTTAGGATTGCATGCTATTATGGTTTTCAGATAAGTGGATATAATGGCTTGATTAGTGATATGCTGATTAGATTTTCCATTTCTTGAAAGCTACTTTCGTTTTGCTTTTTGGGACTCTTAGTAATGTGGACCACCTACTAAGTGAATATGTTAAGTCACATGTTGCAAAGGTTAAATAATCTAAGATTGATGGATTTAGCCCTATTGCGTAGCTCTCGTTTGAGTCCAGCTATTCTTGGGATGAGTCTTTTACTCGAAGGGTTATCTAATCTCTATTGCATGTGACTATATTCATGGGGTAGTTAGTCGACATTGGTGGGAGTCTTTCAATAGTTGATGGCAGGGTGAGGTCAGGGCACTTAGGGAGTGCTTTAGTGGGTTTAGTTGTGTCGTTTAGCGATCATATGGAGTATCAGTTTGAGAAGGTGACTTAGAGGATTTGGGATTATTCGTGAGGAAAGTATGGATAGGTTTGGAACGTAGTATTGGGCCCGTACTACTGAAAGCACAAGATCCATAGTCGAATCAGGAAGAATCTAGGAATCCTATAGGGTGAGGATTCTTGGGTATGTTCTGATCATGTGCATGTTGTTTTTCAGTATGGTGATGAGCAATCAAGAAGGAGGTTCGGGTTCTGGTTCTGGATCAGGTGCAGGTACTGAGCCGATTAGCGAGCAGATGCAGGAGTTCATCTCGTCGGAGATTACTTGGGGGATTTTGGAGCAGACTCCTGTGATCTTTGGTTCAGTCAAGGAGGGGATTATGGAGATTTGGGATTACTGCTTAGGCGTCTATTCGTTCTGAGGTTATAGCTATTGTTGGAGCTCGCACTCTCACTTTCCGAGAGTTCCATGCTTGTGGAGCTCCCGTGTTCTTTAGGGAGAAGGACCCCATATTTAGTAGGAGATGGTTAGCAGATATGGCTAACGCGTTCATGACGAGTTTCTGCCCTGAGTGGTCGAAGGTTAGATTTAATTCTTGTCTTCTAAAAGATAGAGCTCGAGATTGGTGGGAAGAGGTACACTTCGCCTTGGGAGGTGAATCCCTGCAGACGATGACTTGGGATGTGTTTGTGACCCAATTTAGGGCCAAGTTCGTGCCAACTATTGAGGTACAATAGTTAGTGAAGGAGTTTCAAGACCTTCGTCAGACTACAAAGATTGTGGTAGAGACCATAGCCAAGTTTCGAGAGAGGGCTTTATTTGTTTTGTAGTATGCATCAGATGAGGAGATGAATAAGGTAAGGTATCATGATATGATGAGGGATGATATCAAGGAGTTTGTGAGTATATCGGGGTAAAAGACCCTGAATGATATGATTTCTAGAGCCCGAGAATAGGGGATTGATTTGGAGCACCTAGGGAAGATGGGGCAAGATAAGGTGCAGGCAGCGAAGGGTCCCGTAAAGAGACCTAAGACATCAGATTAGTGATTGAGGGGCCAACATGGTTGGGTTCAGTGCAGCATGTGCGGGAAACTGCATGATGGGGTTGTTCGTTCTAGGGGCATGGGATGCTACAAGTGTGGCAGAGTAGGTCATGTCAGCAGGGATTATCCTCAGGGTACAAGCCCGTAATGTTTTCACTACAACCAAGTGGGCCACAAGAAGGTCGTATGTCCGATGTTGAGGGGAGGAGCAGTAAGTGCACCTTCTCCGGTTACTTTGAGGATCACTGATGGTAATGAGGGTAGGGCAGGAGCCCCAGAAGGGATGATCTAAGCATTTCATTGTCAGGCAAGGGAGACCCGGGTTCCATCAGGTGCTATTGCAGGTATGTTATCTTTTGATTTCTTGTTGGTCATTATCAATATTTATATTTCTTGGGAATTTTTGAATCGGTTTAGCTAAGCATTATCTTTGGTGAAATTCTCTACTATTTTTCCGGTTATATCATCAAGAATTGTTATATGCCATTTTGCATGCCATTAATCATTAGTAGGTTACATCTTGCTGAATGAGTTTCAGTGTGTTCGGTTGTTGTTTAAGTTATTTGTTGGGATCAATTTAGGGGTATTGTTTGGAAGGTCTATGGTTAGGATCAGTGGGTTAGTTCACCAGTAAGGTTAGGGTTCAGTCGTTTTAGCATTTGATATGGTGGGATCGACGATCGTCTATGGAAGGACTTTTTGGTTCAATCACTACCGTTGCTAGGGAAGGAACAGTATCAAGGAGATGGTGGTGTCAGTTGCATGGGTTTGGCTGGTCATTAGAGGTACCAAGGAGGTTTATCAATCGCGAGGGTTACAGTCATTGTCACCAACATAAAGGACTTAAGGAATTGGGTGTTGTATCATGGGAAGCAATTGGGGTTGTCGGATTCTCTAAGGTTTCAGGGAGTGTTCATTTGGATTTCAAGAGTTATGCGGTCTTTGGGTTTGGCTAGTGATGAAACACTAATATTGGAAAGTACATGTTGTCGGCGGTTAAATCATAAGGAGGCAAGATGGATTGGGAATCCATCAAACTTCATGGGCTAGGAGAGCTTCGACAAATCCAAGTGGGGGCGAATCGTTCAAATTTCCAGAAGATGAATAAGGTGTGAAACTAGGATGAGTTTCACATCCCCGTCGGGAGGGAAGATGGCTCAAGTAGCCATCGAGATTGAGGATTGTGTAAGTTGGGAGTTCAGGAAACTTCGAACAGTTGGTTGGCGTCTTCTGGGTGATGGGTAGCAGGCTTATTGGTGGATCCAAATTGAGGGTTGTGTTAGGGCCTCTCTGCTTCTTCTTCTCTAATTAAGGCTTTGGGGTTCGAAGCATGATCCGAACATCTATTGGGGGTACATTCTAGTGGGTGTTTGACTCAGGATGAGTATGAATGGGTTAATAGATGAGTAGTAAGACCATGGACGATGGTCATGGAAAGATATGAGTGTTGTAAAGCTGTGGGGTGGCCCGTAGCATTCGCTAGGTTGGTAGATTGTGTTGGAGTGTTGTAAGATTGCAGGGTGTCCCGTAGCATTCACTAGGTTGGCAGATTGTGTTGGAGTGTTGTAAGACTACAGGGTGCCCCGTAGCTTTCACTAGGTTGGTAGATTGCGTTGGAGTGTTGTAAGACTGCGGGGTGGCCCGTAACATTCACCGGTCCTTGTGTAGCGATGAGGGCATGGCAAATCCATGATTTGGATGGATTTATTCAGATAGATTAGACTAGAGTAGGTTAGGTGGTAAGACTATGGGAAGGCTACATCATTTATGTAATTAAGGAAGTGGTGGGCCGTTTGAGGTTGGTTGTGCTATAAGACTACACCTGGTCATGTAGCATTCACTATGGGCATTGGGTTTGGTGGCATCAGTTTTGATGGTTAGTTATGACCGGTTGGATCAGAAAGGTTGTTGGAGCCATAGTGGCAAGATACATAGGGCAATTATTGGCAAATGAGGTCTTTGTTCGGAAGTTGCGTGGTGCGATTGTGTGTCCTTTGACTCAGCAACTAGGTGGGAATTCGTTGAAGCGGTTAGTTCGCAGGTAAGTTTGGACCAGGAAGGTCTCGGATGCTTTTGGAAAGCAGCTAGGGGCATCAAGATGAGTCGAGGCGGTATTAGTTATTTGGGATTCGTGTGTGGAGTCGTTTGTTATTCGGCGAATATTCTAATCACTTGCGGCTTGTGTTAAATAATCATAGAGTAATTGATTCGACTATGCTGTGTGGCCCTCATTTGAGTCTAACTGTTGCAGGGATGAGTCTCCTACTCGAAGTATTATCAGAGCCTTCTATCAAGTAAATTTGTTCTGCAGAAATGTATGGTCATGGAATTTTTTCCAATAGAAGCATCAAGTTAATCAAGGGTTGGAAGTGTTTTGTTTAGTTTTAGAATTCAATGTGGATTTGGTTTGGTAGTGGATTAGTGTGGGTGGTCTTTCGGGGAGTCATACCAATTCGAGATTTCTGATCTCGGGCAAGGTAGAAGGGGTTTCCTTCAAGGGACTAAGGATTCGTTTATCATTGGGTTTGGAAAGTTTTGCTAACGTTGGGCTCGGTGGCCTTGGGGAGGTCGGTGTATGTTCGGGGTTGTGATTGCATTCCTCAGTCTGTCTAGCGTGCTGGGGACGGTAAGGAACAATTTTGAGGACAAAATCTAATTTAAATGGGGGAGAGTTGTAACACTTGGTTATTTGAACTTTTCAGTCTGGACCCTTAGGAGGTGGAAAGTTTTGCAGATTTAGTCCCTAGGGGCAAAAGTGTCAGTTTCAGGATATATAGAGTACGCTGGGCGGATTCATGGAGAAGGATCGTGAAGCTCATCCACGTACATTGGGCGAACGTGAAATATGCTTAGCATACGTGAGCTGAGTATAAACACTATTTTAAGGAATTGTACCTTAAGCCATATGTTATCCTCTTTTGATCATTTCTTAGACGGCCTCCACATCTTAAAAACACTAATTTCTTGCATAGACGTTGGGTGGTGCTTTTGAGCTCTTGTGAGGCCTTTATGAGGGATTTTGTGCATCTAAAGGGGGAAATAGAAGCTTGAAGACTCATTCATTGGAAAGAAGCTTAGAGATCCAACGTTAACTCCATGTTAAGCTTAAAAGTGTTAGCTTTATGGTGTTTATGGTCTCATGCATGCATTAAGTCATCTATTAAGCCCTTTTGAGCTTTAAGAGCTTCATTAAGCGATGCATGCACATAAAGTTGACAACTATATGTGATTACCCACCTAATGGAAGTCATATCTAAGCTTGGGTCGTGGTCTTAATCCATTAGGAGCTTTAATGGGAAATATGGCCAAGTTGGTGAGTATGCGGGGTGTACAAGCATGTATGATGTGTGTACAAGCCCTTTAAGCAGTACGGTGAGCGTACAAGTTGAGTACACCCCACGTACTCAGTAGGTTAGGTTTCTTTTGGATTTTGGGCTTTTGGACAATTTGTTTAGGCCTTGGCCTTGGGCCATGTAAGAGGAAGGGTAAAAACGTCTTTTACACTAAGTTGGACTCTTAGTGTGATTTGGGACCCATTTATTAATTTGATATTATTTTGATATTTGATAGCAAAGGAATTTTAGCGAATCTCTAGTCAGAGATTTATTTGTGGGTTTCAGTTGTCTGAGGTGAGTCTCCTCACTATACTATGGGTCGAAGGCACCAATGTCGACCCAATGGCATATGTATTACTGAAAAAGAAAGGGGTGGCCCTTGGCACTATATGAAAGACCCAGAGGTGGCTTCTTGCAATTTTTATGCAAGACCGGGGTTCAGACCCTGACAGTTAAGTAGATAGTAAGTTGTAGATTGTATGCTAGTTGTCTTTGTGATGCTTTAATGGAAGACCAAGAGGTGGATCCTGGCACTTGTCTATTATACCCAGGGTGTTTGGCCCTCATCCTAACAAGGAAAGACCACGATACGGCTCGTGGAATAATGACAAGACTATGGTTGGCACATAGCACATTTTATTGCACCTATGAGTTATTTGATATGTATGCTATTTATGAAAAGTGACATTTTGGGAAAACTCACTAAACTTTGTGCTTATAGTTGTTATTTATGGTTTCAAGTACTTCTAGTTCAAAAGGGAAGGGCCTGGCTTGATTGCAATGCATACACCCATGTTTTTCCCCAACCTTGTGATTTTGGGATAGTACTCTAATAACTGTTTTTGTAAAATGCTTCTAAGTGTTTGAATAAGAGATCAATGGGTGTTTTGATTATAGTATAAATGAAATTTTTACCTTCATATTTTGGGATGTTACATCATCTGAATCTGAATATGAGATAACGTAGGTGGCTTGACTTGGTCAAGGATTATGTCTGTAAGATTCTGTATCGCCCTGGGAAAGCAAATGTGGTCGTTGACGCTTTGAGCCGCAAGACGGCTAGTTCTACTATTGAAAGTCTGTGTATGAGGATATCGATTGATTCTCCGCTTCTTGAATTGATTAGGGAGGCTAAGACTGAGGGAGTCAAGAAGGAGAATTGGAAACAAGAGAGACTCACGGGTGAGGTTGACAAGTTCGCTACTGACAGTCGTGGATTATTGACCCGGTATGGACGGATTTGGGTGCCAGATTTTGGTGGGGTCAAGCAGACTATGATGGAAAGGTACACAAGTCCAGATTTTTGATACACCCCAAATCCACCAAGATGTATCAATATTTGAGGCTAGATAACCTGATATGTTGAGAGGTGCATGACTTGCCGGATGGTCAAGGCCGAGCACCAGAGGCCGCATGGAAATCTGCAACCATTAGAGATTCCTATGTGGAAATAGGAACAGATCACTATAGATTTCATCACCAAGTTACCTCGGACGGCTAAGGGATTCGACAAGATATGGGTTATCGTGGACCGTCTAAACAAGAACGCTTACTTTCTAGCCATTCAAGAGAGTTCTTCGACCGAAAAATTGGCTGATTTGTATGTGCGATATATTGTTGCTCGACATGGTATTCCAGTCTCCATTGTATCTAATCGAAATGTTCGGTTCAACTCTCATTTTTGGCAAAAGTTCCACAAGGAACTGGGTATGAGGTTGCATCTTCGCACTACTTATCATCCGCAGACTGACGGTCAGAGTGACCAGACCCTTTAGAAACTTGAGGACATGTTGAGAGCCTATGTCATAGACTTCGCTGAGAGTTGGGACTCCTACATTCCCTTAGGTGAGTTTTCTTACAACAACAACTATTACTCCAGTAGCGGTGCCCCGCCTTTCGAGCTTCTCTACGAGAGGAAGTGTCGTACCCCAATATTTTGGGGAGAGATTGGTCATAGGATCATGGATGGGATTGAGGTATCCTACAAACGTCAGAGTTTATTCAGAAGATTAGACAGAGGCTGCAGGCTGTTCGGATTCGGCAGAAGAGTTATGTTGACAAGCGTCGATCTGATTTGGAGTTTCAGGTCGGTGACATGGTTTTATGAAGGTATCACACTGGAAGGGTACATATGCTTCAGGAAGAGGGGTATGTTGGGGCCCTCATATATTGGGCCATTTCGGGTGATTGTTTGGGTTGGTAAGGTAGCTTACAGACTAGATTTTCCTGAGGAGCTCAGTCAGATTCACAACACATTCCATGTTTCGCAGTTGCAGAAGTGTGTGGCTGATGACTCAGTGGTTATACCTTTGGATGATGTTAAGGTTGATGATCGCCTGAATTATATTGAGAGGCCAATGACGATTTTAGATTAGAAGATGAAGGCCTTGCGCAACAAGGTGGTATGTTTGGTCAAGGTCCAGTGGCAGCAATAAAAGGGTTCCGAGTGAACCTGGGAACCCGAGGCAAAGATGAGGGAGCTTTACCCAAAAATGTTGCGACATCAGACATTGAGGACAAAGTCTGATTCAAGTGGGGGAGAATTGTAACATTCAGATTCTTGGAGGTTTTATAATTTATAATATTTTTGAATTTTGGCAGTGCCACGTCATGGTGAAGGAATCTTACGACAAGGAAATGGTCATTGTATCACGGGTTTTAAATGGGCGCCACTTCGTGGCAGCCTATAGCCACAACATGACAACTGTTTAATGAGAAACACTAATTTCCATGGTGCGCGCCATATTTAAGGGAATGTGAGGGCTACAGTTGCTCACTCTCGGCCTCCATCACACTCTCGCAGCCTCCAAGCAAACCCTAACCTCCATTTTTGCTTTCTATGTCATGTGTTTTTATTGTTGGGGATTTAAGAAAAAGGAGGTGACTTCCGGGCCTGGATTCAACAAGAAAATCTTCTCACCATCTTCTTGTGCATATTCTGGACTCTTGTAAGTCCCCAAGTTCCAAGCTTTTTCGTTTAAAGTGCATAGATCTAGGTTCAATGCCTTAACATGTCCTTGATTTTTGGGTGGTGAGATCTCAAAAAGTTTGCAACTTTATGAATCTTCAGATCATTTTGGACCTTAGATGCTTTGGATATGGAATAACATTGAGTTTTACCATCATGCATGGAAGATTTGGCCAAAGACCCTCATTTTGACATAATACAGTCCAAGACACACATTGGACATGCATGTCTAGAAAGTATGGATTTTTATGTTGATATTTCATGCTAGAAACGTTCTAGAAATGGGGATCTAGTTGTCTTCAAGAGAAAGTGTTTAATGGGTTAAGCCAATCTTTGTTCTTGCCCTTTTAGGTTTAGAAATGGGGATCTCTATCCCTTAGAGAGTCTAAAGGGGGTAAAGTTAGAAAATTTATCCACTTGGACCTTAGAATGGACCAGATCTAGACTTTAGAGCTCTTAAGATCAAGGAAATCGATTGAATCCATTAAGTTGTTTGGGAGCACAGTGCCCACGGCGTGGACAAGGTCCCCACAATGTGGTGGCTGGGCTAAGTCTCGTCTATATTGTTATTTAGTAGCCATGGCATGACCAAGGATGGTCATAGAGTTACGGAGGAAAAAAAAACCGTTTGCACTTTCTCTCTCTTCTCTTTCTCTCTATACTCGCTCTCTCTATCTGACGCAGTGTTCTCGGAGTGATTTCGTCGGTGTTTCTTCATCGGTGAGCTGTTAATCTCATTGCTGAAGTATCTTCTCATCTATTTTCGTAGTCTCAATGGGAGCATCATCCAAACCGGATCGATTGAAAGATGTGAAGGTGAAACCTCCAGAAAAAAGTGTTGCGGTCCGGTATAGTAGATCGGATGTTGATGTGAATGAAATGGTTCCTCCTGGTGTTATTGAGAAGACTTCTGCAGCTCTTTATAGAGCTCAACGTAAACCAACTGTGACGGGAGCTGTTGCTACTGGGATTGGGAAGGCTAGATGGAAGATGGAGGGTAAAGCTTTCAGAGTTAAGAATCGGGCAAGGAAAGCTATGGATCGTGCATCTCCAATGGATGCGGAAGGGTATATTGAGGAATTTGAGACTGAAGATGAAACGAAGCGGGAATCAGGGAGTGAAGGGATATGGGAATCTGACTCGAGTAGTCAACTAATAGCCAATAAGGAGTATCAAAATAAGGAGGATATGAAGGCTGAAGGTAATCAAAATTTAGCTGGGGGAAAGCAATCTATCTGTCCTGTGATTCAGATACCTTCAGGTAACACAGCTCTATTGACTAAAAATTGGGAGAATCCTTTAATTGGGGGAGATTTGTTAAGCCCTAATTCTGAAATGAATGCAATTACTAATCAAATGAAGATTGTTAATCCTTCGATTGTGGTTAGTGAGGTTACTAGATCAGGCCCTGTGGGTAATGTTGTGTGTACTGCTGATACTACTTTTAAGGGCAAGGAGGATAAAACTCAGAAGGATAATACTAATTGTAGCAATGTTTATGAGGAATTTGATTCGAAGGTGGGATTTACTTTTCTTAATGATCTTAAGAAGAAGCAAATGGAGATGGATAAAAATTTGAAGACTATTGAAGCTGAGGTGAATAATAATGGAGATAACACACTTGAACCTAGTGTTTACCAGGATGAGAATGGGAATTTGATAAATATGAAGGAGGATATTAGTGAATCTGAAAATGAGATGGCTGATAGAGATGTTAGTGGTCCACATGTGAAGGGATTGAATTCTGTGGGAACTGTTATTAATAGTATTAACAGGGATCCCTCTTTACTGGGGCCTGCTGGGAAAGGAAGGGGGAAACCTGAAGATGATAATAATGGGAAAGGGAAAATTGAAATGTCTTATGCTGGAGCTTTGAGGGGCACTATGCATAAAGGGAAGTTAGAAGTGAAGTATATTCCTTCTGGTGATGGGAGAGAGGAAGGACCAGCTGTTATTCCTATTGAAAATCTGAAAGTAGCAAGTTTACCTTATGCTAATACCTTGTATGGGTATTTGATTGATAAGAAAGTTTCTTATCCTGCTATTCAAAAAGAAGTTAAAAGGTTATGGAAGAATATAGGGCTTGAGGATATGTTTATGAACAGTAATGGGTTCATCTTCTTTAAATTTTCCAGTGAACAGGGAATGCAAGCAGTGTTAGATGGAAGCCCTTGGCTAATATTCAACAATATTCCTTTATTCTTACAAAGGTGGAGACCTGGTCTATCCCTTTCTAAAGCTAGACATGATAAAGTACCAGTATGGGCTAAAATATATGACCTTCCTTTGGAGGTGTGGATTGGGGAAAATCTTTGCATTATAGCTAGTAAATTGGGAATTCCTTTGGCTTCTGATTCTTTTACTGAGGAGATGTGTCTTCAGCGTAAAGGTAGGAATGCCTATGCTAGAATATTGGTTGAGATGTCTGCTGATAAGGAGTGCAAAAGGAAGATTGGAGTTACTACATGGGATTTTGTGAAGAATTGTGCTGTTAATCAGGAGTTATTGGTTGAGTATGCTTGGTATCCTTCAAGATGTAATCACTGTAAAGTGTTTGGGCATACTGATAAGGTATGTATGGCAGTGACTAATGAAGAAAATAAGATTAAAGAGGGGAATGATTCTGGGAATACTCAAAGATCTAAAGGTAAAGGAGTGATGGATAGTGAAGGATTTGTTGAAGTTGTCAAAAAAGGAGGTAACATTGGTGCTTCTTCATCTAAGTCTTTTGGAGGTGCTGGGAATATTGGGGGTAGACAGCAGCAAAACTACCAGGGCAATTATGGGAATAATTATAAAAGATCTAGTAATAGAGGAAATGGAGGTAATAAGGGGGGAGTAGGGAAAGGGCGGAATGGGAAATGGGGGAATACTAGTGTAAGCCATTGGAATTGGGATAAGAACCAAGCGTTTGAAGCTTCTACTGCTAAAGAAAAACATGATGGTGGTGAGGTTCAGGATAAGGAAAAGATTACTGTTGGAATAACATCTGAAGGGGTTTATAAAGTTAAAAATGTCAATAGATTTGAGGTCTTAGGTTCAATGGTGGATGATATTGTGGAAAGTATGGAAGAAGATGTTATGAACATGAATCAAGGGGTTTCTGATGTGATTGATATTAATGCCGGTGATGGATTGCCTCCTGATATTGGGAAGGATATAAAGGGATCAGAATTGAAGATGAGTGCAAACTTGGACCAAAGGAATGCCAATAAAGATGAGAAAATTGATAAGGGGGCTGCATCAAAGGCAGATTTGGGGGATGCTGTCAATATCATGAAAATTATCCAATGATGAATTTTGGAGCCTGGAATATAAGAGGTCTAAATAAAGTGGTTAAGCATAAGGAGATGCTTGAGGTTATTAAAAATAATAATTTGGATATGTGTGGTATTTTGGAATCACATGTGTCTGTTTGGAAGCTGAAGAAAATTTGTGACAAAATATTCAAGAGATGGGATTGGGTTTCTAATTGTAATTCTTGTGTCGGGGGGTACTAGAATTATAGTTGGATGGAATGTTAATAAGTTTGACCTTATGGTGCTTGGTCAATCTAATCAGGTGCTGCACTGTATGGTGAGACATTTGGATTCCAATGAAGAATTTTATGTTTCATTCATTTATGCTGCTTCTAGTTATTTGGAAAGGAGGTTCATGTGGAGCAGTCTTGTGAAACATAAAATTGTGGTGGATAATAAGGCCTGGGTGATGCTTGGTGATTTTAATGTTGCTCTTAAGCCTTCGGAATATTCTGAAAGTACGTCCAGAAGTCCGGAAGGGGTTGATGACTTTATTGAGTGTATAAATGTTATTGAGGTGGAGGATATTCAAGGTACAGGGATTCAATTTACTTGGACAAAATCTCCTTCTGGGGAACGTGGGTTACTCAAGAAACTTGATCGTATCATGGTCAATTTTAAGTTTTTGGAGAAGTTCCAGTTGGCTCATACTATATTCAAACCGTATAGGATTTCTGATCATAGCCCAACAATCTTATCTATTCCTTGCTGTAAACCTAAGCGGTCTCATTCGTTTAAATTTGTTAATTTCATTGCTGATTATGATGAATTCCTTCCTATAGTTGAGGAGGTATGGAGATTAAAGGTTGCTGGAGGATTCATCTTTAATGTTACGCAAAAGCTCAAGCTTTTAAAGAAACACTGTCGAAGGCTTTTCTGTAATTCTTATATTTCAGGAAAGAAGTTACAATTATTAAGAGACAAATTAAATAATTTGCAAGTTGATATTGATAATAATCCGCATAATTTGTCTCTGAGGCGTGAGCATGCCAAGTTGTTAATGGACTATAATATGGCTTGTGAGAATGAGGAGAAGTTTCTATCGCAAAGGGCTAAAGTTAAATGGTTGAAAGAGGGTGATAGAAATACGAGTTTTTTTCATAAAATTGTCAAGAGCCATGTAAATAAAAATCGAATTTCAGTGATTATGGATAAAGAGGGTAGATGGGTGAGTGGGAAAAATATGACTGAAAGATTTGTTGGTCATTATAAAGCGTTTCTTGGTTCGAATTGTAGTACAGGGGATCGAATTTTGGATAGTGAATTATTTGTTAATAAAATTGATCCAGGTGTTGCCATTGAAATGATAAGAGTTGTGTCGGATGATGAGATAATGAGAGCTATGTTTGAAATTGAAGATAATCGAGCTCCGGGTCCTGATGGGTTTTCATCTAAGTTCTTTAAAGCTTCTTGGAAAGTGGTGGGTCCTGATGATTGCAGGGCTGTCAGGGAGGTGTTATGGGTTGGGAAGATTCCGAAGTGTGTTAATGCTACCAGAATTATACTTGTCCCTAAGGTTGAGTTCCCTCGAAAAGTTACTGATTTTAGACCAATTACTTGTTGTAATACCTTGTACAAATGCATTAGCAAGGTTATTGTCAATCGGATTCGAAATTGCTTAGGGATGATAGTTGATCTTAATCAATCGGCTTTCATACCTGGGAGATCTATTTTGGACAGCATTCTTCTTGTTCAAGATTTGATGGCGAGATACAATAGGAAGGATGGCCCTCCTAAGTGTGCCCTGAAAATAGATATCCATAAAGCTTATGACACTGTGGATTGGAAATTCCTGAAGCAAGCTTTGATTGGGTTTGGATTCCATCCAGTTATGGTCCAGTGGATAATGATGTGTGTTACTTCAACTTGGTTTACTGTGAATATTAATGGAGAGGACAATGGGTTTTTTTTAAGGGAAGAGAGGCTTGAGACAGGGTGATCCCTTATCTCCCTATCTGTTTACTCTTGTCATGGAAATATTTAATCTTTTGTTGAAAAAAAATATTGAAAATAGTCCTAATTTCAAATTCCATAGTAGATGCAAATTCCAGAAAATCACTCACTTATGTTTTGCAGATGACTTGTTGATGTTTTGTCATGGTGATAGTGGTTCTGCTAAAGTGATTAAGAATTCGTTGGATTGTTTCAAGGATCTTTCTGGATTGAGTGCCAGTATGAATAAGAGCCTGATTTTTTTTTCAGCTGTGTTGATCCTGCTGTGAGGTGTACTATTAATAGTATACTTCCTTTTGATGTTGGGAAGTTTCCGTTCAAGTACCTGGGTGTGCCGTTAACAGTTAATAAACTGTTTAGAATGGATTGTAAAGTTTTGGTTGATAAAGTTAGAATGCGCATCCTAAGTTGGAAGCACAAGTGTTTGTCTTATGCCGGAAGACTTCAACTTATTGGTTCTGTTTTATCAGCTTTGCATGTTTATTGGGCATCGGTTTTTAAGCTTCCTGTTGCCACTATTTCTGAGATTGAGAAGATTTGTAGGGGTTATTTGTGGAGTGGTGGTGATCTTGTGAAGGGTAAAGCCAAAGTTAAGTGGAAAATGGTGTGTAGTCCAAAAGAGAATGGGGGTTTAAGATTGAAAGACCTTAGAAGATGGAATGATGTGTTGTTATCCAAACATGTGTGGAATATTGTTAATAATAAGAAGTCTTTGTGGGTGAAGTGGGTCTATAAGTTTTACTTGAAAGAAAGGAATTTTTGGGATATTCAAGTTAAAAAGAATTTCTGCTGGACTTGGAAAAGGATTTTAATTGCTAGGAACATTGTTCGTCCCCATATTGTTTCTTGTATTGGATCCGGTGAGAACACTTCCTTATGGCATGACTGGTGGCACCCGATTGGGATTTTGAGTATGTTAATCTCGAGGAGTGAGTGGATTACGGCGGGTTTCAATGATATGTCAAAAGAGAAGGATATTTTTGTGAATGGCCAATTGTGTTGGCCGACTGATTGGCTGGAAAATTACCCTGGTTTGATGGATTGGCCTTTGTTTGTTAATAATGAAGGAACTGAAGATAAGATAATTTGGAGAGATAATAATGGAATGTGTAAAAGATTTTCTTACAAGTAGGTGTGGTCGGATGTCAATTTTTTTGGGCCAAAGGTTCCTTGGTTTCACACAATTTGGTTTAGTAATAACATTCCAAGGAATGCGTTTATCCTTTGGATGGCAATTTTGGGTAAATTAAAGACTCAGGACAGGCTGCTAAGCTGGGAAATTAAAGGTAATCTGTTTTTCCCTTTATGTTTGAAGGTTAATGATTCCCATGATCATTTATTTTTTAAGTGTGATTTCTCTAAGCTTATTTGGGAGTATTTCTCTAATACGGCTGACATCAGGGTGAGTTATGGTAATTGGAAAGAGTTTATTTATAAGTTTTGTGAGCAGTTGAAGGGCAAATCTATTGGGGTTTTTATAAAGAAACTGGTTTTGGCAGGTTGTGTGTCGCATATTTGGCATGAAAGAAATATGATATTCTTTAAAAATAATTTTAGATCCCCATTCTCTGTTACCTGTTGTATTGAGAAAGAAATTCAATTGAGGTTATTGGAGTTGAAGTATGAATCAAAAGTTATTAAGGAAAAAGTGTGGAGATGTTGGGGTATAGATAGAAATAATGATGTTGATAATGGGAATAAGGATGATGAAGTCTAGAAACAGGGTGGGGCTGGTTGATTAGGTGAAAGTTAGGAAGAATGGGAATTGGTTGTGTTGCGTGATATGGCTGCATGTTTGGAGTAACAGATTGGAGTTTTCCTGTGTTACTACTAGAATTGACGGTTTATGTTACTGGTTTGGGAGTTTGCTCCTGAATTTAGTAACTTGTAACTGTGGGAATTATTATTTGGATATGATCTTTGTTGAGAATATTCAAGTAATGATTCCTGGACATGTGATTGATGCCGTGTCTAGTATGCAACTGTTTGCGAATCTTGACTGGTTCTTCTGGTGGATTATTCCCTTTTGGTTTAGTGTGTTGTACAGGTTTCTGTTGCTGACTGTGCAGACCTGGGAAGGGTGGTCGATTTGTGTGGAGAGTATGATAGATTATGGGAGGAGGAGCAAGTCTTGGACTGTGTTGCTGAGAAGTAAAAAAAGGATGTCTGATTGCTGGAAGCATTGGAATAGCAGTTGGAGTGTGTTTTTATGGTTGCTCTTTATTCATAGGGATGGAGAGTTGTGTAGTTATAATTTTGTTAAATTTGGTGTTTTTGGTAGTTTAACTGTTTTGTATTGGTTGTTGGGTTGGGTCCTAGGATTAGTCTATTGGACAGTGGGTTTTTTTAAGGGCCTTTCCCCTTGCATTAACTTTTTTGGTATGATGTGGGTTTGGTGGTGCAAGGGGTTGAAGTTACCTTTTTTCCCACATCAAATAAGTCTTTGGACTAATTTTAGGACTTGTAAGGGTTTTTGGGGTAAAGTTGGGAGTTTTATGAGGATTAAGAAATGGTTTGGTAGTTGGTTAAGGATTGGTTGGTCTGGTTAGGGTGTGTTTGTATTTTTGTTTTTTTGATGTATTCTTTTATTTTTTTTTAATAAAGTTTGTTGAGCTTTGGCTCTTTCAAAAAAAAAAAAAAGGATGGTCACAGAGTTGCGACCTGCTATAGTTGAATTTGACTTTGACCATTGACTTCGAACAAGTTTGACCTAGGGTATTATGGGTTTTTTTAGTAGTATTTGAGGATGGTCACTATTTAATGAATAGGTGACGGGTAGAACTGAGATTCAGAGCATAGACCTATTCAAATATTTGTTTAGACTGAGAGGTGAGTTTTCCTCACTGTACTTATGGGTCAAAGGTACCAAGGCCGACCCATTGGATTAAATATCCTAATATGTTGTATACTGCTATGCGGAGATATGTGGTTACCGGTTATGTGATTAGGCTAGTAGATCTTTAGGAATACCTGTGTTGCTGTTTTATGATTGATAATGTTTATACAGGTATGTTACAGTTTATTGGGTTGAGGCGGTCTAGTCAGGCTGAAGGCCCGATGTGGCGGTCCAGTCTTGCTGAAGACTATATATGCTTGATGTTTTTTATTCGGAGTTTGAGATGCTTTTATTATTGAATTACACTTTTGAAACAATTTTTTGTAAACATTATGGTTTTGGATTGTTGTTTTTGAGAACTTAAAATTTGTTGTGATTTTTGGATGCTAAAACGCAACATAAAAATTATGGGTCTTCAGCAACCATGGGGACTATCAGCAGTACCGGTGGCTAATAAAACTCCTTAAGGATGAACAGCACACGTCACAAATTATCAGCAATCCTGGGGACTATAAGTTGTCCTATAGACTTATAACAGTACATGAGTTATCAACACTCAATTCGCATACAACAATAATCAACATATAAGAACCAACTTGTCAATATATAACACCACACAATCAAGTATAATGAGAAGACTCACCTCACAATTAGCAGCTAAACTCCATGGCTCTCTCTCAGAAAGATTGGTTCTACATGGCACCTAATAGAAATAAAGAGTACCCTCTCAGCCTGAAATCCAAAACCCTTAGTGTGACCAAAAGTCAACCATGGTCAAAAAATAAAATCAGCCAATGCTCACGTCGTGACCACCCATAGGTCACATCATGACTGGAAAAAGGACAAAATATTTATGAACACCACGTCTCACGACATAACAGGATATTGCTCATGTTGAGATCAGCTATGGCCAACATTGAGCATTAAGCTCTTAATCCCTTAATCCATTCCTTGAGACTTTTAAAAGGGTCCCCTCAACCCTAAGGACCATAAAAATCGAGCATTTACATTCCTGAATGTCCAATGCATGAATTGGACACCAACTAGGTCATAAGAGGGAAAAAATGACATCAAGAATCACACTTGGAGTCTAAATCAATACCATATCTCGGATCTGAACTCGTACTAAAAGGAAATGCCTCGATGACCCATAAAATTCCTAACTTTGTGGATCCCATGCATGCTACCAAACCTATCCATAAAAATGAAAGCATAAACCTTAGATATGGCATGCATTATATATAAATATAGAAGCTTTTTGACATAAAAGGGTCCAAAAGCACTACAAGGTAATGAGGCAGGAGCTTGATTGCCAAAGGACGAACCCAAGGAGTCTTCTTCTTCTTCAAAGAGCCAAAAATCACTAAATTAGCACCAAAAATCACCATGAAGAACTAGGGTTAGCATTTCTAAGATTTAGAGAGATGGAAGCTAAGAAATGAACCCTAATACCGAGTTTACGACGCTTAAATACATGAAAACCGTAAAAGATCATGGGCTTGGGCTGCAGTAGTGCTCACGTCATGAGAATGATCCAAAATGCGCTTTCTTGTATTTTGCTTGTCACGTCGTAACCACCCAATGGTCACGTCACCCTACTCAATTTTCCTCAAAAATCAACCTTTCTACTCCTTGAAACCCTAAATCGATCCATCCTAGAAAACAGGTGTTGCAGCTCTCCCCTACTTAAATTAGATTTCACCCACGAAATCTACCCTAATCAATCATTCTGAAACCGCCTCCTCCTAAATCCCCTCGGTGAATCTTCCATACCAACTACTTCTTACTCGATCGATCGCCACCCCGGATGTCCGTATCAGCGACTGATAAAGCCAGAATTTCCAAAACTAGGCACGTACGCCAAACCTGAACAGAGACTTCCCAAGGGTCAAAAGTAACATCCACTGATCGAGAAAGAAAATCAACACTTTAAAACCAACCGATTTGAGAAAAGTTGTCTCTAATGCTCATAACTTAGATTCCACGAACATGTCTATCTCCTTGGCAGACAAGTCCTCGCTCAGCATTAACCATGTAGTCCGAAACTCAAAGGCTTGACCCCATACAAAAGCATGCCCAACCTTACGATGTCCTACTAATAGCAGAAGACAAGAATTCACTACTAACTGCAAAAACTACCAACCTCGCTTATTGCCCTCAAAGTGAGAAAGAACAAGAACACCTAAACTAGTCAATATATCTCCCCGCCGTGGTTCAAAACACTACATTATGCCATGGATATAATTAAACAGAAAAACAACGGTTCAACCATACCCGATCCAAAAATCAAATATCATGATTGGGGTCCTTAACTGAAAACCCGGACTTATTGACAAGTCTTCTCTAATGATCTTCCCTTACGAGCGCAACCATGAGCAATAATAAAACTCGTGTGACACTTAAGCTCCCAAAACAACACAAGTATCCCAATATCTACAATAACTCCCTAGGTCTTATAACCCCCTGCACAACCGACCCTTGTTTTTCCCAACCAGCAAACCACTAACCTTATGCCAATCTAAACAACTATGGGTTATTAACAATCTTGGGACTTTTAGTAGTCATGAGGACTATCAGCAGTCTTGGAGTTATCGACAACTCTAAAAATACTCATAACAACCATCAGCTTCTAAGACTCGTCTAGAAGACTCAGCAGGTCTAGCATACACACCATAATGACACGGGGATATAATTCACACGATATTTCATCAAAACGAACACAAGTTCGACATGAAAACTCCAACATTGAGTTATCAATAACGACCATGACCTTCCAAGCAATTCAACACTTTGCAACTACCTAACTCAACCTGCTGATCACCGAGACATTAGTGGTGACGCTCTACTGCTCAAAAACTCACCATAGCTACATTGAAACGTCCCAAAAGTACAACCCAATTTTTTTTAAATCATTATTAAAACCATAGTATCATCGCCATAGTATAAAATCATAAAACATGTGTCTCAAAATATCATAGTATCCATCAACATGCCAAAATCTTATATCAAATATTAGAGTAAATCTCCCAGGCTAAAGATTGTGGTATGTGTCATGCGATCATCCCGATCCCTTCCCTTTACTAGCTGAAGTACCTGAAATCAAAACTAAAAACCGTAAGCACGATGCTTAGTGAGCTCCCCCAAACTACCATATACCATACAAATAACATACAACTAGGAGATACGGGCCCCACCCTCACTCTGCTATCTAGGAGATTCGGGCCTCGCCCAAACTCTGTTGTCTAGGATATTCGGGCCCCACCCATACTCCTCTGTGTAGGAGAATCGGGCCCCGCCTACACTCCACTGTCTAGGAGATTCGTGCCCCACCCACACTCCGCTACTAACATGCATACAAGTGTCACATAGACAACGAGTATATCTATCAAGCAATCACATAACTATACTCAAATAATACTATGAGATTCAGGCCCCACCCACACTCGACTTCTCGGAGAGTCGGGCCCTGCCCACACTCAGCTACTAACATATCACATATACAGACTGACCTTAGTGACTTTGAATCGTTCCTACTAAAAGGGAACTCGCCTCGCAAGACTAACCGCTGAAAACTCAAGTGAGGAATCCCTGTCTGCTGCTTCGGTGACTCTCGGACTATCAATTCCATAACAACACTTAATCAAAATATAATAATCCTTCTTAGGGTAAAATAACCATTTTACCCCTGGTCAAAGTCAACATCCTGGTCAAAGTCAAGGTCAAGGTCAACTCCCAGTCAACCTTAACTCGTCAAGTCATCTCCCAACTCGGCGAGTTCATGAACAACTCAGACACGTGGTTAACTAAGTTAACTCGTCGAGTCCCTTAACAGGCTCGTCGAGTTCTTCCAGTCATAAAGATCGGGACAGCTCGCTTCAACTCGTCGAGTTCCCCTATCTGATGATCCATCCCAATGGATTAAGCTCCTACCTTTCAGATCTATACTCCAAACTTCATCTACATACTGGAAATACACTCTTAAGGGTAAAGTTTCCAACTTTACCCGTCCTTAGTCCCTCTTTATAGGTTTAACCCAAACCCTAACTCTTTGACTGACCACACCCCTACAGATTCGGGTCCTGCACTTCCTCCCGTAGAGCATCTCAAAGTGAGGTCGGTCTATGCTGACATGGTAACTGTTGTTATACAAAAATTCCGCTAATAGAAGATACGTATCCCAACTGCCAATGAAATCTAACTCGCATGCACGTAGCATGTCTTCGAGAGTCTGTATCGTCCTCTCGCTCTGTCCGTCTATCTGAGGGTGGAAAGTGTTGCTAAAGTGGAGACGAGTACCTATCTCCTCGTGAAACTGCTTCCAAAATCTGAAAGTGAAACGGACATATCGGTCTGACACCACCGAGACAGGCGCCCCATGTCGTGCCAATATCTCGTGCACATAAATTCTATCCAACTTCTCGGCCAATATGCTCTCCTGGGTCGAGATAAGGTGAGCGCTCTTGGTCAACCAATCCATGATGACCCATATTGAATCTACTCCACGTGCGGTCCTGGGAAGCTTGGTAATGAAATCCATGGTGATATCCTCCCAATTCCACACGGGATGTCTAGTGGCTGTATCTTGCCATGTGGTCTTTGGTGCTCGACATTGACCTTCCTGCAGGTCAAGCACCTATCTACATACCATGCTACATCCCGCTTCATGCGGGGCCACCAATAATCAGGGCGAAGATCTCGGTATATCTTCGTCGCCCCGTGATGGATGGAGAACCTTGACTTATGGGCCTCATCCATCAGAACCTGCCGCACTCCGCCCCAGTATGGAACCCAAACCATCCCATGTAGGGTCAACAACCCTTGGCTGTCATAATTAAATGAGGTCACTCGGCCGACAATCCTCTCACACTTCTAGCGCTCTTCCTTCCGGCCCTCAACCTGCGCCTCCCTAATATGCTCCAACAGTGGAGTGATCACCATCATCCTCAAGCATAAATCTCTACTTGAAGCCGCTACCTCCTTATGGCTTAAAGCGTTGGCCACCACATTGGCCTTGCCCGGGTGGTAAAGGATCTCACAATCATAATCCTTTACCACATCTAACCACCGACGTGTCCTCATGTTTAGATTTAGCTGATCCATGAGGCACCTCAAACTCTTGTGGTCCGTGTAAATAGTACAACGGACCCCATAGAGGTAGTGTCACCAAATCTTGAGGGCGAATACCATAGCCCCTAGCTCTAAATCATGCGTCCGATAGTTAGCCTCGTGAGGCTTCAACAGTCTCGAGGCATAAGCTATCACATGACCCCGTTGCATCAAACACTGCTCCCATGCTTGTGATCAAATCATCACAGTAGACTACGAAGTTATCTACACCCTCTGGCAGAGTGAGAATCGGTGCCTCGCACAACCGCTACCTGAGTGTCTTAAAGGCTGCCTGCTACTCAGGTTCCCAATGAAAAACCACCGACTTCTAGGTCAGTCGGGTCAACAGAACTACAACCTTGGAGAAGTCCTGAATAAATCTCCTGTAATACCCTTCCAGACCCATGAAACTCCAAATCTCAGTTGGAGACCTTGGAATCTCCCACTTCATCACGACCTTTATCTTGGCTGGATCGACTAGAATACCCTTCTCGTTGACGAGATGCCTGATATGTGTATTTTTATATATATTTTTTATGCACTTTATCTTAATATTTTGGCCTTATTTACTCTATTTTTGAACTAAAAAGTACTCATAATACTTTAAATTATGTTTTGCAGCTATTTGTTGTCGATAAAGCACAAAAGAAAAGACTGAAGCGGAAACCGGGTTTAGAAGCTAAAAGAAAGAAAAGAATGCTGAGGTAGCGAGTACGCCCCGCGTACACCTTTGCACCGGATAGACTTGATCGCGTGATTATCTAGAGTACGCGCTGCGTAATACTAAGTACGCCCAGCGTACTTAGGTCGGCCACAAAGATTATAAATGTCGATTTTTAGCTAACCAGGAAGGGGGATTCGACTTCTAACCTAATTTAGTCGACAATTAACTTCTGTTAAGCTGTTTTGAGGGTCTAGAAGGCGGCCGGAAGGCCGTTAAGCTAACGTGAGCAGAGATCTGAAGGATTGGAGAGCGGATACATGTCGGTAATCGTATGGATTGCTAACGTGACCATGTTTAGCACTTCCTTATGGTACTTTTTGTATTTAGTTTCTGATTTGGGTGTAAAAACCTTTTACTTTGTGTTTATGATTGAATGAAGTTTTGATTCTTAGACTAATTGTTATGATAAATAATTTATTTGTGTTTAATTTATCTTGCCAAGCTTGTTCAAAGATCCTCATGTGTTAATGATGATTATTTGCTGTTAATTGTTAAGTGAATTAAGTTGTATGAAAATCTGCTTGATTTGCTTGTCTCTTATGATTTTTGATGACCATTGAGATTATAAGACTAGAAATAACGAATGTGAAACTAGGATTAACTTGGGAATAAGTAAGTTAATGTGTGAGCCTTGTTTGATGACCATCAACAAGAGGTTAAATTGAATTAATAATTCGATTAACTATATTTACAAGTCTTGCTTGATACGAACTAAACACTAGGAAGCATGTTAGTTTAATCAACTGATCACTGTTTAAATTGACTTGTTTGCTAAAGGATTAGTTATAGTGAACGCGAATCTAATCATTTTAGGAATCGGTGAACATGAATAAATGAATTTGTGTATGCAATTGTCTATGTTTTTAAGGTGTAATTTATCTAAACCAAAGTACCTGAAAAGATTTGATTCCTTGTTAGTTTATCGAGAGTTGTTATTTGCTAGTTTGAGATTTATTAAACCATTTTCTTTATTATTTTCGTGTGACCTGTAACCTATAACCAAATATATTAAATTAATCCACCGTTCCCTGTGATCGACACCCGACTTACCTAAGCTATACTGTAATCTGACTAGGTACACTGCCTATAAGTGCATAGTTAGTCTAAGTTTGTTAGGTCATAAATATTAAAATTAGTGGGTACTTTTGTGCACATCAAGTTTTTGGCGCCGTTGCCGGGGAACGGTTTGTCATTAATTTAGTTTATTTGATTATTCGTTATTTGTTTTTAGTTAGTTTTTTTTAGTTTGATTTTCGATGATATCATTTCATTTGTCGGGAAGGTTCTTGTTTTTATTTTGCAGGAATTTTGGATTGTACACATTGCTTGACTTTACTTTTTGCATGGGTTTCGTGATTGCAAGCGATTAGGGAATTCTTGACCTGCTTAGCCTACTACTTTGTTGATTTGTCCAACTCAATCCATGAGGCGTAGTATAGCAAGGCGTATTGTGGTGGTTAAGTGGAAGACCGAGCTCTTGCTGTTCTTGACTAGTTAGGTCACTTCTTGTTCCGCTTTTAGTTAAAGGTGCAAGGAAAACAAAGGAAATATTCTAACGGGTCCCGAAAGTGGGTGTTTTCGCAAACCAATTCTTGCATGCAAAGGTTTTTGATCAACCATTGTTGTTTGATCTTGACAAAGATAAGTGATTATGACATCTCAATTTTTTTTATCACTCATCGTGAAGTCATCATTAGCTTAAGAAATTAAAAAGAAAAAAATAAATAAGTTTTAAGTCCCTAGATGAAATGATTAAAAAGAAAAGGAAATTCAATTAAAAGAAGAAAGGAAAATTTAATTACGCCCCGCGTATGTTTAATTACGCCATACGTAATAAGACCCGAATCGCGGATGAACATCTCAGGGTGTTGGGGTTACGCCCCGTGTACCCTTGAGTTACGCCCCGCGTAACACGGCGACCAGGTATATCTTTTGACCCTTTGACTTCTTCTTTATTCTTTTCCCAATTTTCTCTCAAACTTGCACTGTGACGGCTAAGAGCTCCTAAACATTTTCGATTGTGCTTCCTTTCTTGTAAAATTCGACACACGGGTAAGTTTTTCGGTTACTCAAAGGCTTTGATTTGTGTTTAAATTGATAAAATAAGCTGCATTGTGCCTTTGTTCGAAATCTAGGGTTCGTGTATTTTTCGAATTAGGGGTCGATTTCACACATTCGTGTTTGGTTATGGCTTAAATGAACCGATTTCGAGCCATAGACTAAACCCTAGGACCTAAGTCGGTCTAAATCCCGTCCCAGCTCCATCGATTAAAGCTTGGGGTCGCACGCCAAGCGTACGCCCGAAAAGAAGAAAAAAAAATCGATTGAATGCCTGTGAAGTTTTTCTGTTTGCCAATCTTGAATAAATTAGGAACTAATAGGGGATTGAGTTATCTTTTTGGTCATAAGTTTAAAGGGTGGCTTCGATTTTTTTTTGTTTGTTTTCTACTGCCTTGAACCTCAAGGTTGGTTCCCCATGTGTTTGACCGTACCCCTGTGATTTCGAGTTCTTGACTGACTTCATAAAATTAATATTTTTAGGGAGGTCCCGATTTTTCTAAGAGACAAAGAATTTACAGAGATTGATTAATATTTTTAGGAGGTCCCGATTTTTCTCCTAATACCTTTGGACCACGCGATGTTTAAAAATTAATTGTGTTGATGCCCCTGCTGTGTTTATTTGGATACGGATTATGAATTTAGCACAAGAAAGGGACTGGGATCAGGACACAGAATTACAAGCCTGGACATACGCCCAGCGTAATGCCATATCCACCCCCATTTTTTTTTGGTTTAAAAATCTATTAATGCTGCCATATTTTGTTGGTTTTATGTTTTTGTGTTAATATGTGCAGATTATGGCTCGAAGGACACAAAGAACCAACCCTCCCGAGGATGTGACCGATCATCGTTTTTTACAATTTCCGCAAACACTGAGCGATGCTACCAGGGCGCGTTATAGCACCAACTTGAGCCTGCTTCTCACAAAGGAGATTGATATTGCACCCTCTTTCGACTGGGAGTTGGCTACCAGGACTGGACTCGCTGCATTGATCCAGGAATTTTTGCAATACACACACTCGGACGCGAGTGGTGTGGATTTGTTTGTGTGTCAGGGATGGGCGCGTTTGTTCAGGATCCAGGAGCCGGTATATCAGGAGTTTTTGCTGGAGTTCAATGCTACAGTTTCCTATGATCCTAGGAAGGCACTCGATGACAGGACAGCCTTTGCTTTCAGACTGGGAGGAGTGAGCCGGGAATGTAGCGTGATAGAGCTTGCGACTCGGGTGGGTATTTACACAATCGATGAGACGAGGAGTGTTCACTTCCCGGCATTCCTTGTTGGTTGTCTCATGGATCGGCCGGAGGACTATAATGAGAACACATTTTGGGCCGAGATTACGGGAGGAGTTTATACACCATCTACCGCTCGAGGGGGATGATTCGGTCTACTACATACCGAATGTTGCACCGGTTGATTTCTATGTCTCTCACGCATCACAAGAATAGTGAGAGAGTGCCTTCGACGGACCTGTATTTCCTATGGGCACTAGTTACTCCAGGGAGGCACCTGAACCTTCCAGTTGCTTTAGCTGCATACTTGGGACGGAGGGCCAGGGGACTTCGGGGAGACAGCCCGATATGCGGAGGGCATTTTATCACACGGTTAGCTCGATCATATCAGTTGATGACACGTGAGATCACGAGATCGATGGTGTTTCACGACATGAGGCCGATGAGTCTTCAGCTATTGGAGTCGATGCGTGTATTAGAGCGGGGTGGAGATGGTGTTTTGAGGGTTCGAGCAGATGATGTGGCAGATGAGGAGGGTGCTGCCGAGCCACAGCCGAGACGGGTCCAGCGGCGTCGACCTGCTCCTCGGGGAGCGCAGCAGGGACCTGAGCCGGAGATCGATATACGCTACTTAGCTCAGGGCATTGATCGTCTTGACTTGAGGGTCCAGAACCTTAGCGAGTATGTTGCATATGTGGACATGCAACAGCAGTGGTATGGGAATGCATTGAATGCATTCTTTGCCCATCAGGGATTTCAGTATTCGGTTCCCTTTCCACCACCATTCCAGTCACGATTTGACGGGGCCGGTACTTCTGGGACACAGCCACATGATGATGGAGATGACGAGTGATCCTTTTTAATTTTGTTTATTTGTTTTGTGTTATTTTTAGTTTAGTAGTATTTGGTATGTAATTAAACTTTGATTTAGTTTGTTTTACTTTTGTTTTCCATGTTGATGCTCTTTGGTTGTTTAGATTTCTGCAGAATATTCGCCCTTAGGAAGCTGGCAGTAAGTTCAGCAGCTAGGTCCGACTGTTGCTACAGAGAGCCATGTGAGAGTTCAAAGGTTATAGTCAAGACCCACAATTTGTCATAAGTGTGGGGTGCATCTTTATTAGAGTTGTATGTCGATGCAAGGAAGAAATATCGTTCCGACTGTCACGACGTGGTTGACACTTTCCCACGTCATGGTTATTATACATTGCATCAAATTGCAATATTTTTTTTTACCACATTTTCGAAGATGGCGGTCTTGATTTTATTTTTCGGCAAATTTAGAAGCAGCAGTTCCAGTTTTCAGTTTTTCAGCAATATTTGAAGCAACCTGTAGCAGACCCATTCGATCTCGCCACAACTACCCAGGGGAGTCTGTTCCTTTTTCTCCTTTTTTATGTTCTTAATTTGTTTTAGCATACAATGAGGGCATTGTATGAAATAAGTGTGGGGTAGGGGGTCGGTAAAAGTAAATTATAAAAATGAAATAATAGTTGGAAATTGCTAGATTTAGGGAAATTTAAAAATTTAGGGAAATTTAGTTTAATTTAGAAAAATCTAGTGATAATTTAAAATTTTGCTAATATTGTATGAGATGATCCGATGAGAACTCAAATGTTTAGTTGAGCCAATATATGTTATAGTGCATTTGTGGCCTCCCTTATTTTAGTGAAATCATGGAACAAAAACACAACCCCGCTCGGTTTGAGGGATGCAATATGTTTAGCAGCCTAAACCTGAAATGTATCCAGGAAAATTATTATTGTTAACCAATAAAGGTTGAGGTTGAGCGCCTCTGCTTAAGCATGTAGGTTTTGAGTGAAAAAGTGAGTTACATGTTAAAAAAAAAGAAAAAAAGAAAAAAGAAAAAAAGAAAAGAAGAAAGAGAGAATTACGAGTAAAGTTTGAAGAATTTTGGAGCAAATAAAGTGAAGATCAAAAGATCAAAATTCCAAGAAATTCAAAAGTTGAAGATACCAGAAATCAAATCAAATAAGGTGGTGAATTCAAAGAAATCAAAGATCAAATTATCAAGAAAGTGAAGAATTCCAAAAGAGCTCCATAGTGGTATCATAAATTGTAATTCTAGATTATGTATGCTTAGGTTGCTCAACTAAAAATACCTTGAGGTTAGGAGGTTTTCTGCGGATGGATTCGGAGGGTTGCATAAAATGAGCATTGTTCGGAAAAAGTGGGCAAGTGTTTATGAAGATTGTGAATATTTAAAGTATGGGGGGTACTTAGGAAAATTTTAGACACAAATGCATGCGTTGAGGTCTTGGCATAATGGCCGAGTTTTAAATGGATTGTTTAGTGCAATATTGGTAAAATAAAAGTAAATTTGCTTGGGGGCAAGCAAAGGCTAAGTGTGGGGTATTTTGATATGTGTATTTTTATATATATATTTTTTATGCACTTTATCTTAATATTTTGGCCTTATTTACTCTATTTTAGAACTAAAAAGTACTCATAATACTTTAAATTATGTTTTGCAGCTATTTGTTGTCGATAAAGCACAAAAGAAAAGACTGAAGCGGAAACCGGGTTTAGAAGCTAAAAGAAAGAAAAGAATGCTGAGGTAGCGAGTACGCCCCGCGTACACCTTTGCACCGGATAGACTTGATCGCGTGATTATCTAGAGTACGCGCTGCGTAATACTAAGTACGCCCAGCGTACTTAGGTCGGCCACAAAGATTATAAATGTCGATTTTTAGCTAACCAGGAAGGGGGATTCGACTTCTAACCTAATTTAGTCGACAATTAACTTCTGTTAAGCTGTTTTGAGGGTCTAGAAGGCGGCCGGAAGGCCGTTAAGCTAACGTGAGCAGAGATCTGAAGGATTGGAGAGCGGATACATGTCGGTAATCGTATGGATTGCTAACGTGACCATGTTTAGCACTTCCTTATGGTACTTTTTGTATTTAGTTTCTGATTTGGGTGTAAAAACCTTTTACTTTGTGTTTATGATTGAATGAAGTTTTGATTCTTAGACTAATTGTTATGATAAATAATTTATTTGTGTTTAATTTATCTTGCCAAGCTTGTTCAAAGATCCTCATGTGTTAATGATGATTATTTGCTGTTAATTGTTAAGTGAATTAAGTTGTATGAAAATCTGCTTGATTTGCTTGTCTCTTATGATTTTTTATAACCATTGAGATTATAAGACTAGAAATAACGAACGTGAAACTAGGATTAACTTGGGAATAAGTAAGTTAATGTGTGAGCCTTGTTTGATGACCATCAACAAGAGGTTAAATTGAATTAATAATTCGATTAACTATATTTACAAGTCTTGCTTGATACGAACTGAACACTAGGAAGCATGTTAGTTTAATCAACTGATCACTGTTTAAATTGACTTGTTTGCTAAAGGATTAGTTATAGTGAACGCGAATCTAATCATTTTAGGAATCGGTGAACATGAATAAATGATTTTGTGTATGCAATTGTCTATGTTTTTAAGGTGTAATTTATCTAAACCAAAGTACCTGAAGAGATTTGATTCCCTGTTAGTTTATCGAGAGTTGTTATTTGCTAGTTTGAGATTTATTAAACCATTTTCTTTATTATTTTCGTGTGACCTGTAACCTATAACCAAATATATTAAATTAATCCACCGTTCCCTGTGATCGACACCCGACTTACCTAAGCTATACTGTAATCTGACTAGGTACACTGCCTATAAGTGCATAGTTAGTCTAAGTTTGTTAGGTCATAAATATTAAAATTAGTGGGTACTTTTGTGCACATCAATGCCCAAGGAACTACACCTCGCGCAACTAGAACTCACACTTGGAGAACATTGCGAAAAGTCTCTCCCTCCTCAGTGTCTCCAGCACCTCTCTCAGGTGCTCCTGAGTCTTGGAGTAAACCAAGATATCGTCAATGAAAACTATTGTAGACCGATCCAACAACGGTCTTCACACTCGGTTCATAAGGTCCATGAACATGTTTGGAGCATTGGTGAGCCCAAACGACATCACCACAAACTCATAATGACCATAGTGAGTCCTAAAAGTTGTCTTCTGCACATCATCCTTCCTGACTCGCATATGGTGATACCCTGACCGTAAATCAATCTTGGAGAACCAAGATGCTCCCTGAAGCTGGTCGAACAAATCATCTATCCTCGGAAGTGGGTAACGGTTCTTCACCGTTACCTTGTTCAACACCCGGTAGTCTATGCACATGCGATGTGACCTGTCCTTCTTCTTCACAAAGAGGATCGAGGCTCCCAATGGTGAACTGCTCAGCCTAATAAAACCTTTGTCTAGCAGCTCTTGCAGCTGTGTAGACAACTCCTGCATCTCGGGAGGAGCCAACCGATATGGTATCTTGGCTATCGAAGCCGTACCAGGGACCAGGTCATTCCTAAACTCAACCTGTCTCTCCGGAGGTATCCCAAGCAGATCCTCCGGGAATACGTCCGGGTTGTCTCGCATTAACGGAACATCGTCCACTGTTGCCTTACCCTTATATCGGGTATCCATAACATAGGCGATATAACTTGCACACCCTTGCTGAAGGTAGCGCCTAGCTCTCGCTACTGAACATAGAGTCAACCTATGTTGTGGCCTCTCGCCCTGAATCACTAACATTCCCCCACTAGGAGTCTGAACCCTCAGTAGCTGATTCTCGCAGTCAATCACTGCCCCATTGGGGCTCAACCAATCCATACCCACTATAACCTTGTTCCCTCGCAGAGGAATAGGAACCAGATCCACTAAAAACTGCTCTTCAAATAACTATATCATACATCCCCTGTGAACCCTCATGACCCTGACGGTCCTGTCATCTACTATCTCTACATCAAGTGGGCAATCCAGCTCCCTCGGAGCTCCTGTAAATCGCTTGCGGAGAGCGAGCGACACAAAAGATCGGGTGGCACCCGAATCAAATAATACCAATGCTGATATACCGTTCACTAGAAACGATCCCGTAACAACATCAAGTGTTGCACATGCCTCCTCTGTTTTCAGCTGGAAAGCTCTACTCTTCGCCACTGGCGCCTCAGCACGGCCCTGTCGGCCATCTGTAATCCTCAATGTAGCAGTAGTGGGTGCTGCCACTTGTCCTACTGATGCCAAGCTCGGACACTGGGACCACTTGTGGCCCCTTTGATTGCACTGGAAGCAAATCAGATCATATGTTGTAGTGGTGGTGGTGGTTGTACAGTCCCTGCTCACATGACTCGTTCGGTTGCACTTAAAGCAACCAGAACTACCCGCCCTACATGGCCCATCGTGCCCCCTGCTAAACTTGCTGCAGCGGCCTCGACCCTGCTGGCCCTTCCCTCAAGAATCTGTCTTGAGCTTTTTGCCCGAACCCTCCATACCAGATGCCACATCGGGTTTCCTCCTCCTCTCCATCTCTAAGTCAATCTCTCTCTAGCTCTGGAAATCATATCCTCCAGCGTTTTGCAGCTGGATCGGATCACAAACTGGCGAATGTCACTCCTCAACATCTCCTGATATCGGGCCTTCTTCATCTCCTCGTCCGCCACATATTGTGAAACAAGAAGCTCTCTCTTCCTAAACTTAGCGGTGATCTCCATCACCGTCTCAATAGTCTGTTGTAAATCCTGAAACTCCCTAGCAAGCTGTTGCACCTCTATCATAGGTGCAAAATCGGCTATAAGCCTAGCCGAGAAGTCACCCCATGTCATTGCGTCCAACACGACATCATCCCCAATAGCATGCCCGACCTCCTCACACCAGTCATGTTCCCTGTTCTTCAGAAGACAAGACGCTAGTCTAACCTTGTCCCCATCGGGACATCTGCTGGTGCGAAATGCGTTGGTGACATCAACCAACCATCTAGTACTTGCAATGGGGTCCCAAGCCCATGATAGTTGGGAGGTCCACATGCTCTGAACTCCCGGAAAGTGAGTGTGTGCGACCCCATCATGGATGCCACCTCAGTGCGGAAAGCACTCAATCTATCATCCATAAGCTCTAGGATACCCTCCTTGATCGAGCCGAAGACCACAGGAGTCTACTCAAGAATACTATATGTGATCTCTGAGTAGATGAACTCCCTAGTCTGCTCGTCTAACTGCTCAACCCTAAAGCCTGAGCCTGATCCCTCACGGGCACCTGAACTGCCAACTGCTGGTCTAGGACGTAAAACCACCATTCTAAAAAAGCACATTATAACAAACATCAGAATACTAAACATAACTCGGGGGATCTCATACACGAAAAGTTCCATGGATTCATCTTAGCCTTCCTTGGTTCAAGTACGGCTCCTCTGCTTTCAATAGAACGGGCCCATACTACCTTCCACATATATCCGTACTTTCCTCAAGAGCTGCCTTGACTCCTCCAAGTCCTTTCTACTACTATTGATTCACGCGCTACTCTCATCCTAGGCTTGCCCTAGGGTAATCACCATCCCACTCTTCATCATTAGCTGCATAAGAATTCCATGCTTTCTTCCCTTAACTAGCGCGCGAATACTATTACATATCACTCAGACTAGATAATTCTTCTAATCAGAGATCCTACCCTACAACGATTGGACTCAAACAAGAGCTGCGAAATAGAGCTAGACCTAACCTTTTGAAACTATTTAGTCCTTGCAGTATGTAATTTAGCATATTTGTTTACTAGTTAGTAAAAGAAAACTGGAACTCCTAAAAGTACAAAGCGAGCAGCATTCGAGCATTGGGTACACAAATGGACTTTGGAGAGAAATGGAATTTTTAGATCAAATGGACAAGGCATTTGATTCCGTCAATTGGAAATACCTCATGTCTATTATGAATCAAATGGACTTTGGAGAGAAATGGACTTATTAGATCCAGGGCTGCTTGGAAAATTCCCTTGCCTCTATTTTGCTCAATGGCTCCACTACCAAGGAGTTCCCTATTTCTAAAGCAGTCCGATAAGGCGATCCCCTCTCTCCATTTCTTTCCATCATTGTAATGGAGGGGCTCAATATTGCTATGAAAAATTCTTGCCAACAATCTTTATTTAGCGGTGTCAAAACTCCAAATGATGGTCCCGTCGTTTCTCATCTTTTTTACGCCGATGATGCCATGTTCATTGGTGAATGGGAAGTTCTAATTTTTATAATTTGGATCGTATTCTTAGGTGCTCCCACACCGCTTTAGGGCTAAGAGTTAATTTTTTCAAACCCAAAGCCTATGGAGTGGGCGTTTCTGACACCGAGATTGATCATTGTTCTTGCATTCTTGGTTGCGAAAAAGGTTCTTTCCCTTTCAAATATCTTGGTGTTCCTGGAAATCTAAAAACCTCTCTTTCGTTGGTCGCATTAGTTTAGTTAAATTGGTGCTTAGTAGCTTACCCATTTACTATTTCTCTTTATTTAAAGCTCCCAACTCTGTCCTCGTTCAGCTAGAAAGGCTTAGAAGACGTTTCTTGTGGGGAGGTAATGAGGATAAAAATAAAATTCATTAGGTGGCTTGGAAGGTTGCTCCCAGGCCAAAAAATATCTGGTGGTCTTGGCATTGGCTCGTTGTCATATTTGAATTTGTCCTTTTTAGTGAAGTGGTTATGGAAATTCTGAATTGACAAAGATTCGCTTTAGGGAAAAGTTGTTTGTGGTATCCACAATTTCATATGAAAAATGTGAAGTTTTGGGCTAAAAAATCGGTTCCTGGTGTGTGGTACAATGCTCTGAAGGTTATTGAGGAGCTTGACGAGATGTGTATCAGTTTTGATTCCATTTTTGGTTATATGGTGGGGAATGGTCAACACACTCTTTTCTAGATTGACAAGTGTGTGGGGGGCAATTGTTTTGCTTCCAAATTTCCTTTGTTGTGTAAGTTGGATCAAAAGATATTGTGTTTGGTGGTGGAAAGGATGGAATGATAATGCTATTTGGGCTTGGAAAAGACAGCCTAAGGACAGGGGTGAACTCCTTGAGCTAGACCAACTTAAAGGTATTATCTCTCAACTTTCATTGACCTATATGGTTGATTCTTGGAAATGTAGTCTTTCCTATGATGGGTTATTCCATGTTCACAACTTGAGGGTGGTTATAGACAACATCTTGACAACTTCTCTCATGAATCCCACAGTTTAGATTAAGCTTCTGCCCATAAATTGTATCACTTTTGTTTGGAGAGCTTGTTGGGGGCGCATTGCTACTCGGGTTGAGCTGTCGCGCAGGGGCTTTATTTTCGTCTGCACGCTGTGTTTGTTGTGTGCTAATGGTTTAGATGAGGCTGGTCAATTTCTTTTGAATTGTGATTTTTCCACTGAGGTCATAGGATAGACCCTTAAATGGTGCGTTATTCCTTCCTATAGGTTTTCCTCGGTGTCTGAATTTATTAGTTTTGCTACCATGTGGGGGAATTGTCTAAAAAATGTAAAATTCATATACCCTTTTTCTATGGGTTTTTGTAATGTCTATGGAAGGAAAAAAACAGTCGTGTTTTCAACAAGGTGCAAGCGAAACCTGCTACTATGGCGGACAATTTTTACCTGATTGTTTTCAGTTGGGTTAAAAATAGGGGAAGTTCATGATTGTAATTATGTTAATCGGTGTTGTAACCCGTTTAACATTTTGTAATTTGTAATTTTGTTTCTCCCTTGCCTTGTCGTTGCTTTTGGGAAGTGGTTTTATAATATTCGTTGTTTCCAAAAAAACAGAAAAAATGATTTGCCTTATTCGAAAGGTTATCGTTCCTATCGGTTCAGAAAACCATCCCCATGGATTCGATAATATCGACATTCTCGTCGGTAACCACGTAATTCATCCTATTTTGTAAATCTGGTTTCCCTTCCCAATTACAATCTCCAAAGTCCCGCCACTTTGTTCCTATTCATCAATCGGTGTAAGATTCACACCGATGATCTGATAGTGGTGGACATCAATCTGATACATCGACGGTTGTGGATGGAGATGAGTGGTGGTTTTTGGATGCAGATGGAGCCGGCGAGAGGTTTGGAGAAAAAGAGAGGTGTCTAGTAAGAGATAGGATACAAGGAAAAAAATTAGATATTTAATAACTCTCTTACCTAAATTAATCGATTTAATTAAAAAATAATTAATAGATTATTATTTTAAATTACTATAATGTGCTTTTAGAATGATTGGCTCACATTAAGTTATACGTTTACACAATTATTGTCAACTTACATATGATTCTCTCTCTCTCACTCACTCTCTCTCTCTCTCTCTCTCTCTCTCTATATATATATATATATATATATATATATATATATATATATATATATATATATATGGGTATGTTATAATGTGGATGTACAATTATTGTGTGGACGTGTGAACAATGTAATTCTATGAAAATTTCTAAGAGAATAAGTTGTTTAGTAATGCGAATATGTTCAACCTTACAAAAATATCATTATTTTCATGCATTCTCACTAATTCTTATTCATTTTTGTTCTCATAAATCGTTTTTCACTTATTTTCATTCTGCCAGAATACGACTCAATAAACATTCGACAACATTCTGACAGAATGAGAATTAATAATAAAAAGTCCATAATAACCTTATAGATGATTTAATTAGTGAGAATGTGTGATAATGAGAATTGTTATGTAAGATTGAACATATTCATATAATCAAACAACATATTTTCTTTTTCATTCTCACAGAATAGCATTTTCCACACGTCGGCACAATAGATGTTCATACACATTTGAACCTAGCTCTCTCTCTCTCTCTCTCTCTCTCTCTCTCTCTCCCTCTCTCTCTTTCTCTGTAACATCCCAAAATTCAAGCCCAAAAATTTCATTTTTGATTAATTAATTCATAAAACATTCATTAAAAAATATTGTATAAACACGTCATCTTAAAACCAAGTATCATATTTGAAACCCACAACCATGAACAAATGTCATATCAGAGTACAATCCCAGAGAACACCATGCGGAAAATCATATGTGTGTGTGATGCCATGCTACGCCGCCGGCTCCTTCCCCTTAGATGAAGAGGTACCTGAAACCAAAAACTGAAACCGTATGCACAAAGCTTAGTGAGTTCCCACATCATACCACATACCATACAGTGCTATCGGTATCTTTCAACCGGTAATCATCATCGGTATCTTTCAACCGTTAATCGTCATCGGTATCTTTCAACCGGTAATCATCATCGGTATCTTTCAACCGGTAATCGTCATCGGCATCTTTCAACCGGTAACTGGGGACTATTCAACCTCCTACCACTAACATACAATAACAAGATATAATCATACCGTCAGGCATATCCGGGTACTGACCTACCCCTCGGTTCTATGGACCACTATCAGGGAAACTATCCCTATAATGTAACATATCATACAGATATAACTCATAACCAAACGCATGCCAGACCAAGATAAATTATCACAAAGACAATTATCTTCTAAATACTCCTCAATGGTGGGCCGACATTGTGGCCTTAGACCCACCCTACTGGAAGGTAACTCACCTCGTAGCTGCTGAACTGCACGGGAATCCTTTGACTGCTACCGCTGCTGCTCCGGAAATCCTCCGGCTATAATTCCCACAAAACACTTAGTCAGAAACTGACATCTACCTTTAGGGTAAAATGACCATTTCACCCCTTGACATAGTCAAAGTCAAATTCAACTTCCAATTGACCTGACTCGCCGAGTTGGCTCGCCAACTCGCCGAGTCCCTATCCTTCCATCAGACCTCATACCCGTCTCTACTCGTCGAGTTAGGCGATGACTCGACGAGTTTTCCTTCTAAATGAACACGGACTGAATCCACATCCGACTCGCCGAGTTGTATGAACAACTCGTCGAGTTCATCATCAATTGATACTCATGTCCTGCCCTGACTCGCCGAGTTGAATGAACAACTCGTCGAGTTACTCTTCATCCTATGAACACGTTCTGTCCTAGACTCTCCGAGTTGATGAACAACTCGCCGAGTATCATGAAGATTGTCTTCGACTCGCCGAGTCCGTTCATGCACTCGCCGAGTACCATGAATTCCCATAACACTTCTCTTAGTCCAGAACTTTGGGTCACTCCCCGGGACTCCTAAAACCCTTCCACACTCAACTGGTCTTTATGACCCTCACTTATATGGGACCAAAACCCTTGGACTCGCCGAGTCGATCACATCCCTTACTAAGAACTTCGATTTCTGATGTACAACACTTAATCAAATGATAGATCTAGGCCCCTAAACTCGATCTAGCATGTAAAGTTACAAACTTTACGTGCATGCATGGGACATTAGAGCTTAAAAGGCTCTAAAATGGTTCTTTTGTTGCATGGGGCCTTCCTTGGTGCAAAAGCAACCTAGATCTGACTTGTGACTCATAAAATGACATGATTCAGAAGCCCAATCCCCCAACCATGTTTGCAAACATGGTTGGCCACCAAAAATGGCTTATAAAAGCCCTAAATCACCTCAAAGAGGGATCTAACAAATGAATGAGCAAGGTTTAGACTTTATACCTTCCTAAGACTACAAATGATGAACCAAACTCGAATCCTTCAGTCCGCTCTTGATCCTTATATGCTCTTCCTTCTTCCTTGAGGTCAAAACTCACAAGAATCACTCAAAAAGCCTTAGATCTTCAGAAAAACGGCTAGAGTTTGCTATGAGGAGTGTTTGGGAGCATAAAGGGGGAAAGGAGGCTGCAAAAGGTCTTTTAATTAGGGTGCAAACCCCTGGATTAGGGTTTTTAGCCAAACAGCGGCTACTCGCCGAGTCCGGGACCCGACTCACCGAGTCCGCAGCTTAAACCCCGCATCTCATCCCGCTTCTACTCGGCGAGTCAGTCCTTCGACTCACCGAGTCCAAGGCTAAAATGCAAAAATAAATGAAGATTTAATAACAGAATACATACCAAGAACCAGGTGCTACAAATTTCCCCCACTTATTTTAGACTTCATCCTCGAAGTCTGCCGCTCGATCCTGAAACAGCTTGGGTTAGTGCTCCATCATCTCACTCACCGGCTCCCAAGTCCACTTTGACCCCTTCAGGTGCTGCGATTGCACCTTCACGAGTTCTACTCTTTTGTTCCTCAGGTCCTTCGACTTCTGGTCAAGGATCGCTACAGGCCGCTCGATGTAATTCAGGCTGCCATCAACCTGAATGTCCTCCAAGGGTACCACCGCCGTATCGTCCACTAGGAATTTCCGTAGCTGAAAGACGTGGAAAGTGCTGTGGATCTGACTGAGTTCAGCTAGCAGATCAAGCCGACACACCACCTTGCCCACCCGGGCTACAACCCTGAATGACCCGATATACCTTGGGCCCAACTTGCCCCGCTTCCTGAATCGGATGACGCCCTTCCATGGCGACACCTTCAGGAGAACCATATCCCCGACCTGGAATTCCAGGTCTGATCGACACTTATCGGCGTAACTTTTCTGCCGACTCTAAGCAGTCTGAAGCCTGCTCCGGACCTGCTGAATCATCTCTGTCGTCTTGAGCACTACTTCGGTGCTCCCCATGACTCTCTGGCCAACCTCGCCCCAACTTATCGGGGTCCTGCACTGTGACATCCCCAATTTTCATGGCCAGAAAAGACCGATTTTGTTTATGGTTTATAAAAATCAGAGTACTTCATTTCATAAAGATGTTGCGGAATTTGTTCCCAGAAAAACACGATAAATACGTTATCAAAACATTTTCCAAGAAACGTATTTTATTCATTTTACAATGTTAGGGATGTCATCGTCAATACAGAAACATAAGCATAAACGGAACTTACATTTATTTACACTAGTGATCTACATCTCTTTAATCTCTCAGTGTAATGTGACTTCGTATCAACACCTGTGATATAAATAAACTGAGTGGGTCAGGTTGGGAAACCTGGTGAGTACATAGGGTTTTCAACCCACAATAATATAAGTATTATGTTTAAACAATCAAACAATCAACCCAATTACCCATCCCCATTATCTTCTTTACTCTTAAGGATTTATCCTAAGAGTCATCTATCCTGCATTCGTTTATTCCGAAGTCCCTTACTTCCAGGGTTATAGGACTGGCACTAAATCCATAGCTGCCAATGTTCGTTTGTAAAGCACTAATTCCATAGCTGCTATAGTCTACTCATCAGGTACTAAATCCATAGCTACCAGTGTTTATCTAATAGGTACTAAGTCCATAGCTACCAATTCCTAACAGGTACTAAATCCATAGCTACCGGTGTTTGTCCAATAGGCACTAAGTCCATAGCTGCCGATGTTTATTAGGCACTAAGTCCATAGCTGCCAATGTTTACTCACATCATCTTTTATCTCTCATCATTCATCTACCCATGTCATGCCCAACATATTTGTATATATAACATACGTATACAGTTTAAATCCTTCAAAACATGTATAAAACGTTCATCCAACATAGACAGCAAGTATTCAGATAATATGCACACATAGCACGTAGTTTATATAAAATACTTCATATCTATGTGTAAGATGAAAGGGACTATGCACTCACCTGATTAGGTGGTGATTCCGAATTCAGACAGCACTTCGTTATCTCAAAACAATTTTCCTCGACAAAACCTAGTATCAATACCACTAGGGTTTAGTTTTTAACGGTAACCGCGACTAATTAATAGTCTAGCTATTATTACTATTATATAAGCGTTAAATAACACTCAATATAACTCATAATAATAGCCCAAATAATTATTTTAAGGTCCTAATAATGTTACTATAATTAAATAAAATCTATATTAAATATAGTATAGGCGTAGCTTACTTACAACAGGTTTTTATTAAAAACCGGGCTTCGCTGGAGCAGCGTTTCCGAGCCGAAAGCTTTTCTTCTCGGAGCCATCGGGCGCTCCGGGGCTTTCTTCTCGTGCTAGGGAGGTTCCCTAGACTTGGGAGGGGTTTAGGGAGGCTAGAGAGAAGTTAGAGAGAGAAAGAGAGGCTTATGGTGTGAAGAAAATATGAGGAGTTCACCCTTGTATTTATTGGAGTTTTATAGTAAAGTAGTCTCCAAGCTTCATCCGTAACTTTTGTATACGAGCTCCGTTTTTGTCTGTCTTTTTACCATTGATTTCCTATTAATGAGATCTTCAACTCTCATTTAGACCTCGTTGGCTAATTCTCATTCTATCTCGGATTTACAAAACTGTATCGAATTCGCCGCGCTCGAAAAGTAGAGACTAAGCTTCGTCCATAACTTTCGCATACGAGCTCTATTATCGACGTTCTTTATATCCACATGTTGGTATTTACGAGTACTACAACTTTCATTTAGATCCCGTCAGCTAATTCTCACTCTATCTCAGATTTACAAAACTGTATCGAATTCGCAACGCTCGAAGAGTAGGGACTAAGCTTCGTCCATATCTTTCGCATACGAGCTCCGTTTTCGACTGTCTTTTTATCGTTTAACTCCTATTAACGATATCTTCACTTATCGTTTAGATTATTTTGGCTAAAAATCGACCGATCTAAAATTCAGATTTCGGGCTGTGCACTGCTATGCTAAATCTTAGAAAAATCATAACTCCCTCATACGAAGTCAGATTTGGATGTTCTTTTTATGAACACTATCGGTTTAACATATACTACGAATTTCGTTTAGATCGCTAAGGCTAAATCTCGCTCTATCGTAAATTCACTATTTACGCCTCCCGGTATCGTGTCGGTTCCGTCGCGAAACTTCGACGAGTCATAACTTCTTCGTTATAACTCGGATTTCGACGCTCTTTATATGTATGGAAACCTTTTAACATATACTAAAACTTGGTTGAGATTATTTATTCTTAATAATCTTTTGTAGAAAAGTCGTTTTCGACCCCTATTGCCTCTAAATTGACTAGCCCGGATCTACGGGCGTTACATGCACCTTCTCCCATACAACATCTCGAAGGGAGGACGCTCAATACTCGCATGATAGTTGTTATTATATGAGAACTCTGCCAACGGGAGGTAGGTATCCCAACTACCTCCGAAATCTAAAACGCATGCCCGCGACATATCCTCTAGAGTCAGGATGGTCCGCTCGCTCTGGCCATCCTTCTGCGGGTGAAAAGCGGTGCTAAAATGCAGACGAGTACCCAGTTCATCATGAAACTTCTTCCAAAACCTGAAAGTAAACCGCACGTCTCTGTCTGAAATCACTAAAACTGGCACTCCATGCCGCGCCACCACCTCCCTGATATACATATCGGCCACTTTCTCGGCCGAGATGCTCTCCTGAATCGGAATAAAGTGGGCGCTCTTGGTCAACCGATCCACGATGACCCATATCGAATCCACCCCCCGCGCGGTCCTGGGATGCTTCGTGATAAAATCCATCGTAATATCCTCCCATTTCCACAACAGGATATCCAATGGCTACATCTTGGTGTGTGGTATTTGATGCTCGACCTTGACCTTCCTGCAGGTCAAGCACCGCTCCACGTACCATGCCACATCCCGGTTCATGCAGGGCCACCAGTAGTCCAGACGAAGATCCCTATACATCTTCGTCACCCCGGGATGAATGGAGAATCGGGATTTGTGCGCCTCCTCCATCAGGACCTGGCGCATGCCTCCATGATAAGGGACCCACACCCTACGGTGAAGAGTCAACAACCCTCGGCTATCATAGTTGAAGGAGGAAACCTGCCCCACAATCCGCTCACTCTTCTGATGTTCCTCCTTCATAGCCTCCTGTTGAGCCTCCCGGATCCGCTCCAGAAGCGGAGTCACCACTGTCATCCTTAGACAGACATCCCTAATCGGCGCTGCCTTGCGGCTTAGCGCATCGGCCACGACATTGGCCTTCCTTGGATGGTAGAGGATCTCACAATCATAATCCTTCACCACATCAATCCACCGACGCTGCCTCATATTCAGATTTGGCTGGTCCATGAGATACCTCAAACTCTTGTGGTCCGTGTAAATCTTACAACAAACCCCATAGAGGTAATGACGCCAAATCTTGAGGGCGAACACAACAGCCCCCAATTCCAAATCATGCGTCAGGTAGTTTGCCTCGTGAGGCTTCAGCTGCCTCAACGCGTAGGCGATGACATGCCCTCTCTACATCAATACCGCTCCCAAACCTGCGATCGATGCATCGCAGTACACAAAAAAATCCTCCATGCCCTCTGGCAGGGCTAAGATTGGCGCCTCGCACAATCTCTGTCTCAGCGTATCGAATGCGGCCTATTGCTCAGGCCCCCAGCGATACACCACCGACTTCTTAGTTAGTCGGGTGAGCGGAACAGCTATCTTGGAGAAGTCCTGAATGAATCTCCTATAGTAGCCTGCCAATCCTAGAAAGCTCCGAATCTCATATGGAGACCTCGGAACCTCCCAACTCATCACGGCCTCTACCTTGGCTGGATCTACCGAAATCCCGTTCTGGTTGACAAGGTGCCGAAGAAACTGCACCTTGCGCAACCAGAACTCACACTTGGAGAACTTAGCATACAAGTTCTCCCTCCTCAAAGTCTCTAGAACCTCCCGCAGATGCTCCTCATGCTGCTCTCGCTTCTTGGAGTAAACCAAGATGTCATCAATAAATACTATCACAGACCGATCTAACATCGGTCTACACACGTGGTTCATGAGATCCATGAACACGGCAGGAACATTGGTGATCCCAAAAGGCATCACCACAAACTCATAGTGGCCATAACGCGTCCGAAACACAGTCTTCTGCACATCCTCCTCTCTGACCCTCATCTGATGATACCCTGAATGCAAATCAATCTTGGAGAACCAAGATGCTCCCTGTAGCTGGTCAAAGAGGTCATCAATCCTCGGGAGTGGGTAGCGGTTCTTCACCGTTACCTTGTTCAACTCCCGATAATCTATACACATCCAATGCGACCCGTCCTTCATCCTCAATAACAGAATCGGGGCTCCCCAGGGTGAACTGCTCGGTCTAATGAAACCCTTGTCTAACAGCTCCTGCAACTGTGTAGACAACTCCTGCATCTCTAGAGGAGCCAACCGATACGGCGCCTTGGCGATCGGAGCCGCACCAGGAACTAGGTCGATCCTGAATTCCAACTGTCGTTCTGGAGGTATCCCAGGCAAATCCTCGGGGAATACGTCCGCAAACTCCCGTACCACATACGCGACATAACCTGTGCAACCCTGTTGGAGGTAGTGCCTAGCTCTTGCTGCTGAACATAAAGCTGGTTCTCGTTGTGGCCTCTCGCCCTGGATTACTAGCTCTCCCCCGCTTGGGGTCCTAACCCGCACCAACTGCTGCGCGCAATCGATCACTGCCCCATTAGGGCTGAGCCAATCCATGCCTATAATCACCTTGTTCCCATGCAATCGAATAAGAACCAGGTCTACCAAGTAGCGCTCCTCAAATAACCTCAACACACAATCTCGAAATACCGTCGATGCCCGCACCGAACGGTCATCGGCAATCTCTACCTCCAGAGGGCAATCCAACATGCCCGAAGACTTGGAAAATCTCTTGCTAAGCGCAAGAGACACAAATGATCGGGTAGCGCCTGAGTCAAACAATACCAGAACCGGGATGCCGTTCATAATGAACGATCCTAAACAGAGCACATATCAATAACACATTCACAACAAGAAAAAAAAAGATCAGAGGGACAGAATCATACCCGTCACCACATCAGGTGCAGCGCGTGCCTCCTCGGCTATCAGCTGAAATGCTCGGATTCGCACCACTAGAACCTCTGTCTTGACCTTCCGGCCCTCTGTAACCCGCGTCGTCGCTGAGACCAGTGCCGCCGTTGGAACTGCTGCTGACGCTGTTGTCAATCTCGGGCAATTAGCCCTTTTGTGGACCCTCTGATTGCTATGGAAGAAAATCCGGTCTGTCATATGTACCGCAGGGGCGGGGGCAGTATAATCCCCGCCAAAATGCCCCACCTTGCCACACTTATAGCAGCCCGAACCCGACCCAGTGCGACAAGCTCCCTCGTGTGACCGACCGCATTTCCCACATTGGTCCCGTCCTGCCTGACCTTTCGGCCTACCATCAGATCCCTTGGGCTTCTTCCTCGAAGCCCCGGTCGTCAGCCCCTCCACTGCCTTCCTCTTCTGGACGTGCTCCAGATCAATCTCCCTCTCCCTAGCCCTGGCAATCATGGAATCTAAGTTAGAGCAAGTTGAAAACCTAACATGCTCCCGAATGTCAGCTCGTAGCAGGTCATGGTAGCGGGTCCTCCTCATATCCTCATCACCCGCATACTAGGGCACCAACAATGCCCTCTCCCAGAACTTGGCGGTGATCTCCGCCACAGTCTTCGTAGTCTGTCTCATATCCAAAAACTCCCTAGCCAGTCGCTGAAGCTCCACAGCTGGCGCAAACTCCGCCATGAATCTGGTCAAAAAGTCCGACCAAGTCATAGCCTCAACAGCCGAGTCTCCCAATGAGTCACCAACATATTCCCACCAATCCCTAGCCCTGTCTCGCAAGCATCCTGCTGCATATCTCACCTTCGACCCCTCTAGGCAGAAGCTCGTCAGCTGCGCAGACTCAATGTCTGCGATCCATCTCCAAGCAGCAATAGGGTCCTTCACCCCATGGAAATCTGGCGCACCACTTCCACGAAAGTCCTTAAAGGACAGTGTGCGCGTACCCACCTGGCCAGATGCCATATCACTCCTGAATGACCGTAGACGATCCTCCATTAGCTCAACAATCCCTTTCTTGATCGACCCAAAGATGATAGGGGTCGACTCAAGGATTCCTCTCGTGATCTCAGACGCAATGAACTCGCATAACCCGTCATCAACCTGCTCGGATCCCGAACCCGAGCCTGATCCTGATCCTGATCTGGAACCTCCTGCTCCAAGTCGTGTGGTCACCATACTGAAAATACACGCATAAAGGTCAGGATCATACATATACTCGAGAGATCTAACACACTCTCCAAGGTTCCCGATTTCATCTAGGCCCTCCTTGATTCGAGTACGGGTCCTCTGCTTTCAGTAGTATGGGCCCATACTACCTTCCACATCTACCTGTGCTTTCCTCAAGGATTGCTTCGACTTCACCAGGTCCCTTTACCGATACCCCTTTCCACTAACCTCATGCTAGGCTTCCCTAGGGCATTCTCCGACCTACTCTCCGCCATCAGCTGCATAGGAGCCCCTACCATTTCCCCCTAACTAACTTGCAGGTACTGTTACATATCCGCTCCTTAGTTAGTTGGAAATAGCCAGACCCCCTTAGCACAAAGCAAGCAGCATTCGTGCATCAAGTAACCAAATCAGGCATAACCTATACAAGCCATCCTACTGCTGACTAAACGGTCCTAGCATACAGCTCATACAATAGGCATATAAGGCATCCTCCTAGATCCTTAGTCCTATTCTAGCATGCAATTATCAGAATCATATATCAGGCACACAAGGGATCTTCCTAGATCCTTAGTCATATTCTAGCATGTGATACTTAATCAAAGCCATAAAGCATAACATAACATGTATGGGTATCTTGGGGAAAACTTACTTGAGCCCGGCCGGTCGCATAACACCTTGTCTTTCGTAAAATCCTTCCGTTTAGATTTTTAGAAAGCCATGAATTGCAAAAATCTTTTAGCCCCTTAGTTTGAGTCAAGACACCCCCGAGGGCGTATCTGAATCCCTCAAACCAGGGCTCTAATACCAACTTGTAACATCCCGAAATTCAAGCCCAAAAAATTCATTTTTGATTAATTAATTCATAAAACATTCATTAAAAATATTGTATAAACAAGTCATCTCAAAACCAAGTATCATATTTGAAACCCACAACCATGAACAAATGTCATATCAAAGTACAATCCCAGAGAACACCGTGCGGAAAATCATATGTGTGTGATGCCATGCTACGCCGCCGACTCCTTCCCCTTAAATGAAGAGGTACCTGAAACCAAAAACTAAAACCGTAAGCACAAAGCTTAGTGAGTTCCCCCATCATACCACATACCATACAGTGCCATCGGTATCTTTCAACCGGTAATCATCATCGGTATCTTTCAACCGGTAATTGTCATCGGTATCTTTCAACCGGTAATCATCATCGGTATCTTTCAACCGGTAATTGTCATCGGTATCTTTCAACCGGTAATCATCATCGGTATCTTTCAACCGGTAATCGTCATCAGCATCTTTCAACCGGTAACTGGGGACTATTCCACCCCTACCACTAACATACAATAACAAGATATAATCATACCGTCAGGCATATCCGGGTACTGACCTACCCCTCGGTTCTAAGTACCACAATCAGGGAAACTATCCCTATCATGTAACATATCATACATATATAACTCATAACCAAACGCATACCAGACCAAGATAAATTATCACAAAGACAATTATCTTCTAAATACTCCTCAATGGTGGGTCGGCATTGTGGCCTTAGACCCACCCCTATTGGAAGGTAACTCACCTCTTAGCTACTGAACTACGCGGGAATCCTCTGACTGCTGCCGCTGATGCTCCAGAAATCCTCCAACTATAATTCCCACAAAACACTTAGTCAGAAACTGACATCTACCTTTAGAGTAAAATGACCATTTTACCCCTTGACCAAGTCAAAGTCAAAGTCAACTTCCAGTTGACCTGACTCGCTGAGTTGGCTAGCCAACTCGCCGAATCCCTATCCTTCCATCACACCTCATACCCGTCTCTACTCGTTGAGTTAGGCGATGACTCGATGATTTTTACTTCTAAATGAACGCCGACTGAATCCATATCCGACTTGCCGAGTTGTATGAACAACTCGTCGAGTTCATCATCAACTGATACTCATGTCCTGCCCTGACTCGCTGAGTTGTATGAATAACTCGTCGAGTTACTCTTCATCCTATGAACACGTTCTGTCCTTGACTCGCCGAGTATCATGAAGATTGTCTTGGACTCGTCGAGTCCGTTCATGCACTCGCCGAGTACCATGAATTTCCAGAACACTTCGCTTAGTCCAGAACGTTGGGTCACTCCCCGGGACTCCTAAAACCCTTCCACACCAAACTGGTCTTTATGACCCTCACTTATATGGGACCAAAACCCTTGGACTCGCCGAGTCCAAGAATGGACTCGCCAAGTCGATCACATCCCTTACTAAGAACTTCGATTTCTGATGTACAACACTTAACCAAATGATAGATCTGGGCCCCTAAACTCGATCTAGCACGTAAAATTACAAACTTTACGTGCATGCATGGGACATTAGAGCTTAAAAGGCTCTAAAATGATTCTTTTGTTGCATGGGGCCTTCCTTGGTGCAAAAGCAACCTAGATCTGACTTGTGACTCTTAAAATGACATGATTCAGAAGCCCAACCCCCCAACCATGTTTGCAAACATGGTTGGCCACCAAAAATGGCTTATAAAAGCCCTAAATCACCTCAAAGAGGGATCTAACAAATGAATGAGCAAGGTTCAGACTTTATACCTTCCAAAGACTGCAAATGATGAACCAAACTCGAATCCTTCAGTCCCCTCTTGATACTTCTATGCTCTTCCTTCTTCCTTGAGATCAAAACTCACAAGAATCACTCAAAAAGCCTTAGATCTTCACAAAAACGGCTAGAATTTGCTATGAGGAGTGTTTGGGAGCATAAAGGGGGAGAGGAGGCTGCATAAGGTCGTTTAAATAGGGTGCAAACCCCTGGATTAGGGTTTTTGTCCAAACAGCGGCTACTCGCCGAGTCCGGGACCCGACTCGCCGAATCCGCAGCTTAAACCCCGCGCCTCATCCCGCTTCTACTCGGCGAGTCAGTCCTGCGACTCGCCGAGTCCAAGGCTAAAATGCAAAAATAAAAGAAGATTTAATAACAGAATAGATACCAAGAACCAGGTGCTACACTCTCTCTCTCTCTCTCTCTCTCTCTATATATATATATATATATATATATATATATATATATATATATATATATATATATATATATATATATAGAGAGAGAGAGAGAGAGAGCTAGGTTCAGGTGTTTAACCTAATTATTGTGTTATTGTATGCATAAATGTGGGCCAATCAAAATTAGATAAAAATTAAATAATTAAATATATAAATAAGGGTAATTTAGTCATTTGTTTAATAACTTCCAAAAATAATCCCTATAATCATGGTATCTCTCCAGTTTAAATCTCATTCCCCTTTTTATCTAAAAACCGATTCTGAAAACCCCAAGTTGAACAAATCGACACCTCGACCCTTTGTGGGGTTGCCCTTCGTCGTCACTTTCAAAACTCCTCGTTCCACCGATTCCGTCGTATAGAAACATCGACCCACAAAATTTACCAGAAGGCCACCACCATATTCCTGTTTTTCCGGTTGCTGAGCACCACCATCATCTTCATTGCCGATAACCACACCATCATCTTAATAGAAATTTAGTTACCATCCCTACAAAACCTTCGTTCGCGCCTATACCCTTATTTCACCGTATCCATCATCGCATCAATACCATTGGGGCTCCTTTTTCTCAATTTCATTCGATTATTGATTAGTAATAGTAGTAATATCAATGGAGGTCGTTGGCGTTGCACTCCATCAGTCTCCAAGCTTCTCTTTGAGCGGTGGCGATGCCTTTAACTCCCTGCACGTGCACTCTATTCCGAAGATGAAACCGGCCAGATCTTTCTGTCTTAAACAATCATTCAATGTGAAGTCCCTTGTTGCATCCGTGGGTTTTGATGAGTTTTCCGACAAGAGCCACCAAACACATGCTCGATTCCGAGACCCATCTCATAGCGAATCAAGATCTAACCTTTGCTTTCGAATTTGAGGTATGTTTGAAGAAATAGGACACGGAGAGGGTAAGTATGAAGAAATAATTAAGGTTAGAATTCAAAATCGGGGTTCCTTTTTCTCAATTTAATCCGATCATTGATTAATGTATGTATCGATCTATTGATTTGATTTCATGCTGCAGGTGAGGGACGTTATGAAGAACTTGAAATAATTAAGATTAGAATTCAGAATCGGGGTTCCTTTTTCTCAATTTCATTCGATCATTGATTAATGTATGTATCGATCTGTTGATTTGATTTCATGTTGCAGTTGATCTTACGCGTACACTTAAAGCTTGCAAAGAATGGATCTTTAAACTTACTGTTGGTGAAATGTGCAACAGGTAAAATTTATCTTTAATAACTTTGAATTTGTGAAAAAGAGGATGAAATATACGTTTTAGAACTTGAAAATTGGATCTTTTTTTGATAAATATTAGAAATGTGTTGTGATTATAGGAACCCAAGAACCATAAGTGCAGAAAGAATGGTTGTTGAAGCAATGAAGAAGATGGAGGCTCCTCCATCCCCTGTTCAGTTCTTGCCTGTAATCGATGAAGACAACAAGTTGATAGGTATTGTCACACTACATGGATTGGTGTCAGTTGGTCATTAAAGGATATATATATATATATATATATATATATATATATATATATATATATATATATATATATGCATTACTTCTTCATTTGTATCATGTAGCTATTGAGGAATGCCTATAATCGTATATTAATATTCTTTTGATTTATTGATTTTTTAGTACTCTTTAGAGATGTATGTGTTTCTAAGTAGATCAATCATGTTGAGGGTTACACAAAATTTCCCACCGTGGTTTTAGTTGATTTGAATGTTTTGGGTTTCATTGGTTGAACACAAATCATGGTTGTTTTGGTTGCTTATTTGACAGATGAATGCTTCAACTGAATTGAAAGTTATTTTCATGCACACCAAGTGCTCGCTAAAATGTTTCAACTGAATGGTATTTCTTCATTTATAGCATTCTATCAGAAAAGAATGTTTTTTATGATAATCATGAACATAATATAATTATTGGTAAATGAATTCCAATTCTATCAGAATGGAATCACGAATTTCAATTATGTTGGAATTGAGTATGAATATTTTCTCACTAATTTATTCATTGTATTTGTTTCTACAGAAGCTGATGCTTGAAGAACGGACCACGAAATTTGAACGACGCCTCTTAGCAACATTATTCTTTTAGAATGTATTAGTGTTTTTGTTAGATTTTGATGTTTTTTTTTCAGATTTGATTTTTTTTAGTTTTATTCTTTAAAAATAAATGTATTTCTTAGCAATTGTTACATGTATTCTATAAGAATTAATGCAATTTTTGTTTTAATTCTTCAATTGATGGTTCAAGAATTTTGTTATTCTACAAGAAATTTTGTTATTTTTGAACGTACTCAAACATATTTTGTCAGAATGTCCGAACTAAAAACCTTATAATTTGTAAAATCGGATTTTAAAAATTATTAGAATCTTTGATCCCTTAAAATATGCATATTTCCTTTATTAAATATATGTTAACTGACTAAAATACCCTTATAGTTAAATTAGATGGTATTTTTCAATTATATTTAATTAAATAATATGTATTAATCACTTTCTTAAAATAAGTAAAATGATTGGCTCACATTTATGCATACAATAACACAATAATTACTTTGAATAGAAAAACCTAAGCCTATATATATGATTTTTTTTACAATGATTTTGTTGTTATTCACTAAAATTATTATATAAGTAAATTTTTTATTTACTTAAAAATGAATCGTGAATGTGTTTAGAATTTTTTTCTTGTAAATCATCTTATTTTTTAATCTTCTAATTATTCATTTCGTTTATTCGCTAAAAAATATGTATATAGAGAGTTTTTACTTTCTATAAAAATTTTCTTTCTTATTTGATCTTGGTTTATATATATATATATATATATATATATATATATATATATATATATATATATATATATATATATATATAGGGCTATGTTATTTTGTTTTTTACATTTATTGTGTGCTAGAATGCACCAATAGGATCTTAGTAAATTAAAAAATTATTTAATTAAATAAATATAGATATTAAATTATTTCCATAATTATATGTACATTAAATGATATCCATAATTATAATTCTCTTTTTATGGAAACTAATTAAATTCGTCATTAATGTCAGCAATAACATTCTTTTAGAATGAATTCGCGTATAAGTTTTTATATATGAATTCGTATTTTGTTTCAGGAGTCACTCACTTAAAATACAATAAAGTTTCATGGAATGTGAAGAACGAAAGTGTATTCTAGTAGATTACACTCTCATTCTGCTGGAACACACTCTCATTCTTCTAGATATGAATTCATTCTCAAAGAAGATTATTGTCGATATTAATGACAAATTTAATTAGTTTCCATAAAAATGAGTTATAAATATGGATGACATTTAATATACATATAACTAATACTAAATTCTTATTGGTTCATTCAAATGTGAGAAACATTTGAACCTACCTATATATATATATATATATATATATATATATATATATATATATATATATATATATATATATATATATATATACTAGTTTATAACCCGTGGGAACCACGGTTATAAAATTAATCGAACTTTTATAGTAAAAACTAAAAATTATTAATAAGTTATTTTAAATAAATTATTAATTTAAGAGATATTTTTTATTATTTATGTGAAATTATAATCATTGATTCAAATAAATATATAAAATTAATTTTTAATATATATTAGATATTTTTTATTTGTGAATTACTAAAAACAATAATTTAAAATTTAAAATTTAAAATAGAATCACATTAATGAGGAGGTCTAATAAGTTTAAAATGGAAAACTAATAGATTGACAAGTGACAGCACATTAATTAAAATGTCTAATATGATGACACATGGCAAAAGAGCTACTCTTTTATTAGTATATATATATATATATATATATATATATATATATATATATATATATATATATATATATATATATATATATATATATACACTAGGCGAATGCCCGCGCGTTGCGCAGAAACACTTATATAGTTGAAGTCCTTACAAATATATGATTTTTTGAATATAACAATAACGTTGTTGTTAAATTTGATATAATAATTTCTATATACTATATTGATATAATATATTGATTATTTTGAATTATATGATAATATATACATTTATTATAACTTCATAATCTCAATCGTTTGAATGACTTCTATGTGCGAGTTACAAATAAATAAAATTAAATATAATATATGATTTGATGTTATTTATAGTTGTTTTTATTGTTAATTAATTTTCTAAAATTTATTTGTTTAATGTTTTAATTTCTATCATTATAATTATTTAAAACATCAAACATTGTTTTTTTTATTTATTTTAAAGCTAATAATCATTTATATAGAGTTGTTTTTAACTATTGTTATTGTAAGTTATTCTAAGCTACTTATTTAGAAACTTTTAATGATTATAAAAATATATTTAAGAAATATTTTAGTTAAATTGAAATTACAATTTACTTTTTGCTTTTATCACTACAATTTATCACTTTTAACTATTTACAAAATATTCTTTAGTATTTTTTAAATGGAACTGAAATTTATATTTGAGTTGACATTGTAATGCGCAGAAACACCTATATAGTTAAAGTCTTTACAAATATATATTTTTTAAAATATAACACTAACGTTGTTGTTAAATTTGATATAATAATTCGTATACTAATTTGATATAATATATTGACTATTTTGAATTATATGATAATATATAAATATATTATAACGTCATAATCTCAATCGTTTGAATGACTTCTACTCGCGAGTTACACATCAATAAAATTAAATATTATATATGGTTTAATATTATTTATAGTCGTTATTTTTAACTAACTTTTTAAAATATATTTGCTTAATGTTTTAATTTCTATCATTATAACTATTTAAAACATCAAACATTATTTTTTTTGATTTTAAAGGTAACAATATAATCATTTATATATAGTTATTTTTAACTATTGTTATTATAAGTTATTTTAAGCTATTTATTTGAAAATTTTTAACGATTATATAAATATATTTAGGAAATATTTTAGTTAAACTAATATTACAATTTAGTTTTTTGCATTTATCACTTTTAACTATTTACAAAATATTATTTGGTTTTTTTAGTGGAACTGAAATTTATATTTAAGTTGACACTGTAATGTTATATTTAAATTAACAATTTAAGTATTTTGTCCAAACTGTTCAAAAATTATAGTGTTAAACTGATAATGGTTTACATGTAACAACATTTTAAATCTAATAAATTAAGTATAAAATGTTAAAATTTAAAGAAATAACTTTATAAATAAAAGTAAAGATATTATTTTAAAATTGAAATTTAGTCTATTAATGATTACACTTTACGTTTGATATTTATTTAATCTTATTAACCAACTTACAATCATTATTAGAAAGACACTACAATTTATCACTTTTAACTATTTATAAAATAATCTTTGGGTTGTTTAAGTTAAATAAAATTTATATTTAAGTTGAGCCTATAATGTTATATTTTAATTAATAATGTAAGTATTTTATACAAATTGTTCAAAAATTATATCTTTAAAATGATAATGGTTTACATCCAACAATATATTTAAACTAATAAATTAAGTATAATATGTTAAAAGTTAAAAAACATAATTTTATAAGTAGAATTAAAGATATTATTTTAATATTGAAATTTAGTTTATATATTAATACACTTTAGATTTGATATTTATTTAACCTAATTACCAAATTATAATTATTATTATAAAGAAATTGAAAAGTAATGAGAGTTTCAAATAAATATGGTGAAAGGAAAAAAGAATGAGGGTTTCAAATGCATGAAATTTAAGAAAAAATGCTAGCTTTATAAGTATATATATATATATATATATATATATATATATATATATATATATATATATATATATATATAACGATAAAATTAATATTATTAAATTAAAATGGACTATTTATAAATAAAACGCTATTCCACTTATTATTAGGTTAATCTTCCTACAACAACCAAAAAAAAAGTTACTATTCCAATAACGAAAGAGTTTTTAAAATGCTCTAGCATCCCACATTTTATTTATTCCGGAATAAATACTATATACTGTTTTGGGGTACTTTTTCGTACTATTGTTTTTTTTTGACGGAGTGGAACATGTCCTTGTAAAAACTTTTAATATTTAATTAATTTTAATAGTTAAATAATACATACACGTTAAGAAAACATATTATAAGTTGTTTCGTACAAAAAGTTATAAAGTTATAATGACATTTTAAGTAAAGTTTTCAAAATATAAAAAACTTTTCTAATATTTGATAAATTTTTTGAAGAAAAAGAAAACCTAAAAAAATCCAACAAAGAGTTAGACCACAAAGATAGAAAGTGTTTAAGAAGATGAATAATTTTCGTATACAATCAAGCACATCCAATGGGTGAGGTTGAATAAGGCCCACGTCGTCACGGTCAGAAAATTAATCCGTCGCAGTTCTTTAACTAATCAACGTTATTATTTTATTAATTTGTTACTGTCCATCCCTAATATCTCGCTATATGTTGGAATCCAAAACTTTTAAGAGCATTTACAACCCATTATTATTTTCCATTTTTTTTATCATTTTTTTTTTCATTTTTCTCGAACCCTGTATCATTATTTGGATTTTGGAGGATATGAATACTATTACACTAAATATGGTATTATATTATTCGTTTTTTTCAAAATTGAGTGAACTTTGCATTATCGGTTTTGTTCATTTTGTTTATATATTTATATATTTCTAGTTTATTTTTATCTACTAATCATAATTTAAATGTAATAAATTTAATACTTATAATATTTTGTTATATATTAAATCATATTAATTAATTATAAATGTAAAGTTTGTTTTTTGTTTATCAAATTCAGATAAAAAGTTTAATACATATTGAAAATTTAAAAAACGATAACATATTTTACAAAAGTTTATATAATCATATTTTTAATATTATTGTAATATATATATATATATATATATATATATATATATATATATATATATATATATTATATTTGTTAAATCAAATTAATAGAAATGACGCGTTTAACAATGTAAATGCAAGAATAGAATATACTAGATATATAGTTTTTTTGATAAAAAATAGAGGATAAAAAATAAAATAGAGTTGAATATGAAGCACTATTTACCATATTTTTTACTCTATTTTAAAGAAAAAAATTGAAACAAATTGGAAATGGTCTAAAGACTTATTTTTCCATCCATTTACCTATACGAGATAACATGTTTTATTTTTTTCAGCAACTAAATCTTTTATTGAATTTGTATAATGAATGTCCCACAATCATGTACAATATCAACCTTGTGGCCAAATTTGCATTTGCTTCTAATCTCTTGCACACAACAATCAAAATTGATATTAACCATCTTTACTTTTTCATAGATCCATGATTTACAGATCAATTGACTTTTCTTTTAACCATCTTTACTTTTTCCTGCTATGGATCGATGCATGTAGGTCGTGGTTCAGTACTGTATAAAGAAAAGGTGTTGGTTAAGTGAAATAGAGTTGGGGTAATAATACAGTGGTGAAATGAATGTAACCATGGCTAATAGATATCTATGAAAGTTGCAAGATTCAAGTTTATAGTTTAAGCAAAAGGTTATCTATTACTGAATAAATATTATAGATATTCTTTACGACTTCTTTTTTGCAGTTTTTTTTATTAAATATTTTTTTTATGATTTTTAATATTTGTTCTACGATTTTTCCCTCCCTTCGCATACTTGTTTTAATATATATATATATATATATATATATATATATATATATATATATATATATATATATATATATATATATATATTTCACTATCTATTGTGTGTATGTATAATTGATTATGGACTAATCATTTTAGTTATTTTAAGAAAGTAATTAATGCATATTACATCTTGAAGATATAATGAATATTAATTACATCTTCAGCATTTAATATGCATTAATTATTTTCTTAAAATAACTAAAATGATTAGTCCAAAATCAATCATACATGCACACAATAGATAGAAGTTTTTGACCATAATAGAGTAATTGAAAAAAATATTTACCATTTTAGTGTCCTTTCAAAAATATTTACCAAAATAATTTTTTTCTTATTTTCTTTATTTTTTAGTTTTCTTTTTAGTTTTTTTTTTATTTTAAATATATTTTTTTTCTCTTTTATTTCACCTTTTTATTGTTTATATATATATATATATATATATATATATATATATATATATATATATATATATATATATATATATATATATATATATATATATATATATATATATATATAAACAACAACTTTTATTTTAGTTTTTTTTCTTTTACTTTTTTACTGTTTTTTTTAAATAACAGTTTTTTTAATCTTTTTTTTCTGTTTTTTTTTTAAATATATGTTTTTCTTATACAACCTTTTTATCATCAAATTTTCGCCATCAAAAATAAAAAATACAATATCTTTTAAGGTGCAAAAACTCCAACATTCACATACAATATTTTTAAGGTAAAAAAAAACAAACAAAATCTCAACATAGTTTATTACAAAAAAAAACATCACAAAATAAACTCCAACATTGTTTATTACAAAAAGAAAAAAAAAACATCATAATTAGCTTGAATTTGAACTGGTTACAAATCTTTACCTGTAAAAAGAATATAAAAAAATGAAATAACCACAACAAATACCATAAAAACATTTTTTTATACTACTTTGGCATAGACGGACATCGTTTTCGGTATGGATATTAAATAAATAAGAAATGTCAATCTTTGTGGAATTTGTATGCAACCGGGGCATAATCTAAAACAATGTCCGCCTATGCCAAGGTACTTTAAAAAAATATTTTTATGGTATTTGTTGTGGTTATTTCCTCTTTTTTTACTGGTAAAGATTTGTTACCGGTTTTGATTCAAGCTAATTGTGATGTTTTTTTCTTGTTGTAATAAACAATGTTGGAGTTTATTTTGTAGTGTTTTTTTAACAAACAATGTTGAGGTTTTGTTTGTTTTTTTACCTTAAAAATATTGTATGTGAATGTTCGAGTTTTTGCGCCTTAAAATATATTGTATTTTTAATTTTTGATGGCAAAAATTTAATGGTAAAAAAGTTGTATAAGAAAAACAAATATTTAAAAAAAAAGGAAAAAAAACAGAAAAAAAAAGATTAAAAAAAAACTATTATTAAAATAAACAATAAAAAAAGGTTAGAAAGCTAAAATAAACGTTGTCATTTAGAAAATATATATATAAAAACAATAAAACGGTGAATAAAAGAGAAAAAATAAGATATTTAAAATAAAATAAAAAAAGCAAACTGAAAAGAAAACTAAAAAGTAAAGAAAATAAGAAAAAAACCATTTTGGTAAATATTTTTGAAATGACACGAAAATGGTAAATATTTTTTTCAACTACCTCATTATGGTTAAAAACTCCAATAGATAGTGAAAACATTTGAACCGAACTCTCTCTCTCTCTCTCTCTCTGTATATATATATATATATATATATATATATATATATATATATATATATATATATATATATATATATATATATATATATATATATATATATAGACTTAGGTTATTTTGTTTAAAATAATTATTATGTTATTATATATATATATATATATATATATATATATATATATATATATATATATATATATATATTAAAATTGTCTACCCTTAGCCACAGTAAAGTGGCTAAAGGATTGACATAAATGGTCCCTTAATTAGTTAATATATATACATTAAAAATGTCTAAAGTTAGGGGTCATGTTTTTCCTTTTTGTCATTTTGTATGTACACGTGTTGTTCTTTTTTACTGGTCAAACGTTGGATACGTGTTTTTTCCTCCACATGTTTGTCTCTCCCTGTTCCACCTGTTTTCCACCGCCAACAGAAGGGGTAAGTCTCATCACTTTTACCAATCTACCTCATTTTTCCGACTACATGTGACACTCCAGTGCTTTCTCGGTCATTCAGCTATGATTCCACCGCCTTGGCCTTGCTCCAAGTCATTGTCGATATTCTCCGATCCATGTCTTCCAATTTCTTTTTTATTCTAGATCCCTCCACCGCCTAAACCTCCTACCTACCTACGTCTTTCCATTTCATCTGCAACCTCACCAGCACACCAGAATAACAAGATAGACAAAATCAAACTTTGAAAAACATACCTGAATTGCAAGCCAGAGGTTGTCGAACGATGATGGCGTGATGGTTAGGGTCCGATGGTGTTCCTGATGTGTGGTGTGCGACACATACGGGAGAGAGAACGGAAACAGGAAAATCAGAAGGATGCTTTGAAGGTAAAGCCATACGGAGGTCTTGTGGTGTTTGAGAGGTACAGGGAAGAAAGAGGAAATGGGAGAATAGAAGTGAGGGTGGAAGGTGATGTTATGGTCGGACGATAGTTGTTGCGGTGGGTATCGCCGACAGACGGAAACTGCAGCGGCAAGGGTAAATTTAGGGAGGGGATAAGTTGGATTCATGGTTGTTTGTTGTGATTTTCTTTCTACCCCAATTGATAGAAACTTGGTGGCCACCACGTCGCTGCTCAGCCTCTTTCCCAACAGTCGTTGATGAAGTTAAGAAATTCTTCGGATTACTTCCTTCTTCTTTACTCACCTAATCAAGGTAATTGAAAGGTCGTTGTTCCGACTCTACCCCCAATCCCAAACACATTCTCCGCTGATGCAATCTGCAACCCAAAGATCCACATTAATTTTTGCAATTTCATTATGCTTTTTAACTTTCAATTCAATTGATATAACCAAATATACAACAATAGAAATCGCTACCACACTCCAAACACAGACTGTATGCAGCAAAGCAAGAAGACATTAACCATATTTTCAAACACAAACACAAACTTGTTTCAATTTCCAAGGGTAATTGATTTACCTGTTGTACGATGTCTTCCTTTTCTTTGATTAAATCTTTCTCCTGCTCACAATCACAATGATAAATGTAGATTAGATCATTAGACTGATGTTGTGTTTATGCAGGTTCTTACTTTTCAATTTCCAAGGGTAATTGATTTACCTGCAGGTTCTTAATATGGGTATGAGTTTAGATTTCTGTACATGCATTGTTTACTTTTGATTTTATTTGAGTTTTGTGAATCCTAAATATTGAATTTTGCAGGCGATTGAGCTCGAGAAGCACTTGCAAAAGATGCTGAAATTCTTGATGAAAAAACTTAATTCTCTGAACATATCATATGTTTCAGCATGAATCTTCAAGTTTCTTTGAAAAGAGGCTGATTTCATTTGTTTGATCGCCTTCCAGATCTCAAAATCAGATCGCACGAGTTATGGATTACATACATTTTACATATTAAATGCATAAAGAAGTAATTTACAATTAAGTAAATTCCTAAAATCAATTAATAAACGTAAGCAGATACATTTTGAAACTTCTTAAGCTTCATCACTATTAACATTATCTTTTTTATCTAGATCAACTTTTATTGCAATTTGGTTGGTTGCTTTGGGGTTATGTTTTGAGTGTATCCATATTTGTATTGCAGAGCAAATAATGTTGATGAACCGGAAGGAAAATTCTTATTATGCTAAATGAATTAAAAAATTACTAAACTACCCTTATTACCCCTAATGCCCTTACAATGCTTTCTTATTATATTTTTAGGGTGATAGTGATACTAGCTACAAGAATAAAAAATTGAGGCTAAAATATTTCCCCCAAAATTGCCAATGATACCCCTTGGTTGAGTGATGAAAGTTTCACCTTTGTCACCGGTTGCCGGCTACCTGACCGCCAGTCTTCTTTGCAGCCCCGACAACAACCAAACCTTGCTTTCAAATCCCCAATATATGGAGAAGGTATGTTAAACATGTTATACACTATAGTTGAGGTATTGGAGCATTTATGAATTTTTTTAATGGTATTGGTGATGTGAATTTGTAGATTGTGAGTCAAAACCCTCAGCTTCGCACTATGTTCGATTCTAACACTCAGTTGAGGGAGATGATGCAGAATCTAGAAGTGCTTCGTCAGTTAACTTCACCTCGAATGATGCAGGTATACTAATTGTGGTGTAATTTTGGTTTGTAACTTTGACTGTTGTAAACTTGAGTTTTATGATAAGTTGATTTATTTTATACAACAAATGATGTCGTTACAGCAGCTTCTACCTCAGCTTAATCAACAACGATCAACTTTGTAAGTGGAAATGCTTGTTTTACTGTAACTGATTTGATTTAAGTGCCAAAATGATCCAATTAAGTTGGCATTTATGTATTAAGTAAAAAATAATCACTTGAATATATCTATCATTGGTAAAGTAGTTGAATGGATTATATTGTCTGTTTGAATAAAGTATTGTTTACAACTATACATGAGGCCTGTTTCTTTTCTAGACTGAATAGATGGTCTAGATGAAAGACCAAATGACCATTTTAACCTTACATTTCAAAAAACAAATTTCACAATATTTGTTAGTTTTAGATGCTCAACCCATTAAGTTTTATGTTTCAGGAATCCCACTCAGACTGGTGCTTCTCCAGGTAGTAACTAAACACTTCCATTATTAATAATTTTTATAAATCATATGCCATTTTAGTATTATTTCAAGTTTTTAATCCACAGGATCACAAAACAATATGGGATTCGACATGTTGATGAGTATGTTTGGTGGACTTGGAGTTGGTGGCATGGGAGTCCCAAATGTCCCTGATGGTAAGTCAAATTCTTTTGTAAATTTACGTTTTTACCCCTGAACTTTTATTTATGATGATGACGATGATTATTGTTTTTAATTTATAGTGGCACCAGAGCAGATTTATGCAACTCAACTGTCTCAACTTCAAGAGATGGGGTTCTTTGATGTGCAGGAGAATATTAGGGTTTTATGTGCTACTTTGGGCAATGTTCATGCTGCTGTTGAGAGACTTTTGGGGAAACTTTGGTCCATGATGGTGATGATGTGGCATTCTTTCTTTTTTATTTAAGGATGACCTGTTGGCATGTAATGTTAGTTGATTTTTTCTTTAAAGTATTCAAATCGTTATCAAACTGACCAAGGGCATTTTGGTGGAAATATATATATATATATATATATATATATATATATATATATATATATATATATATATATATATATATATATATATATATATATATATATTCAGTTTTTGGATCCCATTACCAGTTAATCAACCAAACAATAAATCTCACATAACCCTTACACTCTAAACATGTTCATGTTGAACTGAAGGAACTTCTAAGTTAGTTTAGTAAATTACATTATTGATCAGTTCCTTTCACATCCATCCCCGCAACGCAGGGTTCCTCATCTAGTTGTATTCATAAATATGGGCCAATCAAATTTACTTATTTTAAGAAAGTGATTAATATATATTATTGAATTAAATGTATTTGAAAAAATCTTCTTAATTAATTACAAGGCTAATTTAGTCAATTAATATAGATTTAATAAAGGAAAATTGCATTTTTTAAGGGATTATAGATTCTATTAATTTTAAAAATCCGATTTTACGAATTATAATTCTTTTAATTCGGACATTCTGACAGAATAAGTTTATGAGTATATTCAAAAATTCTTGAACAATCATGAATTTAAAATTTTCTTATAGAATAACAAATTCTTGAACAATCAATTGAAGAATAAAAACAACAAATACATTATTTCTTATAGAATACGGGTAACAATTGTTAATAATTACATCAAAATCTAACAATGACTAATACATTCTAAAAGAATAATGAGGTTCATTTCAATTTTATGGTCCGTTCTTCAAGCATCAACTTCTGTGATTCCAACATAATTGGAAATCGTCATTCCATTCCAACAGAATTGGAATTCTTGATTCCATTCCAATAGATATTAGCCAAAAAACTGATCATTCTGATATGTATATTAGCCAAAACACTGCTTTTCATTTCCTTTCTTTCCATGTCAAACACCCAATCCAAACACCCATTGTTTTCTATCCAATGACCATTTTGACTCTGTTTCAGAAATCAAAATAGAAATCAAAAGCATAATCTATCTGAAAAGAAATAAGAGCCAACGCCACATCAAAAATTAAATCACAATAATATAAGGCAGGAAGCATACTAAAACCATGTTTTTGAAAAGAAATGAAGATGTCACCAATTTAGTATCTTTGTCAATTTAAGTTTCCAATGTGACACTAAAAACCTAACATTACTCCTCTTGTTTTGTGTGATAATCGCATTCAACTATTCACCTGCACCAAATTTGTAATAGTATCAGATTAACCAAACAGACACACAAATAAGCATACACTTACAAAATAGAGAATATCCAAAATAAAATTTTCCTTTTTAACTGCATCAATGGTTGTTCCTCCGGCTTCTACAACGTACTTACTCATCTTTCTTTTGTTCATCAAAATGGCCATGCCTATGTTCTCCAAATTGTACATGTAAATCCAAATAGAGGTAAAATTGATGATTGTGGTATATAGATGTAGACCTGAATCCATGAAATCGATACACATACATGGTTAAACACAAATCTGCAGACAAATAGGCAAAGGGGTGGGCGATGATTTTCATCCCCAAAGTAAATGCTCATGTAACTGGAAGCTTGAATTAACCATTTAAACTAAAAAAACAAACATATCCTACTTCAGAACCACATAAACTTAAATCAATGGTCTTAAATTCTCAGTATCTACAAAACTTGAACAAATGAATAGATTAGTGAGAAATGTAACCTGCACCTCTGTACATTACTACATAAAAACACTACCTTCCACATAAGCTAAAGTAAAATAAAGACTAAGCTTACATGTCGATTTTTAACTTTTTTCACTGTAGAGTAGAACATGTGATGCTTTGATGGATATGAAGAAAATAAGAAGAAAGAAGAAGAAACAGAAAGGTGACGTTTTCTTGAGAAGAAAGCAACGACTAACCTGAAATACAACCTTAAGAACCACAAAATAACTCTTTTTTACAAAAGAAATCTACAGCTGAACAAAAACCAAGATCTTCAATGGTAATCATTCGACCATGTGTGACTGGGAATCAGCAAACACTTGTACGATAGAAAATAAAAAGAAATAAAAATTGGATTTTTCACTTACTTCGGGAAATCGAGAGAGATGTAGAGGTGATTATTTGTTGCTTCGGCAGTGGAGATAGAATTGGATATTGGTGGTAACAGTGGAAATGAAGAGGGGTGGGGCTAGGGTTAGGGTTTCAGGATCGAGACACAAGGAGATGGGATTTGCCTTTTTCGGCGACCCTTTTGGGTTCCTTTCCTATCGTTGGTCAGCAACAAACCAACGGAGCAACAATAGCTACAGTCGATGGTGGAGTAGTGGTGCTACATGATCTGTAGGAGGCAAAGAGGGCTGCAATCGCCAACAAAAAGTCGTCGACCATAGGCTTCTTCTTCGATAATTTCATAAACGAGAGAGAAAAAGAAAGCAGTGAGGGAGTGATAGTTCATCGATGTACAAGGTCGATAACTGCTGCCCTTCTTTTTGTTTCAGGTCATCGACGACTGTATATAAGAAAATAAATTAGGTTAAGAGTGAAGGCTAGCAAGATTATAGGGAATATTTTTGGAAGTTATTAAACAAATGACTAAATTACCCTTATTATTTATTTAATTATTTAATTTTGATTGGCCCACATTTATGCATATGATAACACAATACTTAGTTTAAACAAATGAACCTAGCTCTCTCTCTCTCTCTCTATATATATATATATATATATATATATATATATATATATATATATATATATTAGGTATATAACCATAAAAAACTATATAGTTTTAACAAAATGCAATCAAATCTCTCTACCATCTTTCTTGTATCCTCTATTAGACTAGATTATAGACTTTGTATATATTTATATGGAGTTTAAAATATTTAGTTTTGCACCACAATCCATATATAAGAATACATTATCAACTACCTATAAGCCTTTATATTCAAATTTGATATAGTAACTATAGTAAAATATTGAAATTGTTCAATAAAAACTCAATAATATTCTTCTCATAACACATATTCGAAATACATAGGTGTTGGCGATAAATTAGACCGGAGGGTATGGGTGGGGAGTTTTTCACTTTTTGTGTGCCACACCACCATTTCCCTCACTTTCCTTTCCAACACCTAAATCCCAAGGAATGAGTGAGAAACTTCCCTCACTATTTTTTTTTCAATAAAATTAATTGATTTTAATAATAATTGGAATATAAAAGTATAGTGTCTATTTTGTAATTTTCGAAAACTATTTTTGTGAAGAGAATTCATAGCTGGGTGTATTCTGCCATAAGAGGTAAAACTCATGATAAATTTTACATTCATCAGCACCTATATGTCCCCCCTACTAGTTTCACTGTTGGTGATAAGTCACATTTTGTTCTTCTCGTATTAGTGTCACTACAAGAAAAAGACCATTTTACGATGCGCAAACAACGACACTCGGAGATATATGTTACGCAAAAGAGAGTAACGTTAAATAAGTGTCATCTCTTCAAAAAATTTAAGGATTTAGGTCGCGCATTATTGCGTGCCCTTAAATTAGTGTCTAATGTAAAAAAATAAAAAACACGGAGGGCACTTTAGCTAAAAGGTGCGTCGTCTATGAATGTCGTTTTATATTTTTTTTAAGAAACGCGCTTCTCGCTTCTCACTTCTCCTTAGAGGGAAAATGAAATCCCCAAATTTTTTAATCCCCCGCCTTCTTCTCCCTCGTCTCCACCCTCACCCACATCCATTGCCTCCAATCCTCGTTGCCTCTTCTAGTCTCAAACCCGATCCTCGCGTTAAATGGTTCAGTGACTGCAACTCCTTTCGATTGTAGCGCTGATCGACAACTACGACTCATCAACCGTCAATTGAAGCTACCTGTTGAACAACTCCTAATCGAAACCTTAACCTTCTCGTCTCTCCTTCCCCCAAAATTTTGAACATCCTCCTTCCTCTTCCTCTGTACTCTCTACACCCGCTAGATCGATTTCATTCTCTCCCTTCCTTCTCTCTACAAACCCCTTCCTCTACGATCGACTTTCACTCCTTCTCTATGCAAACCCTAATCAGACATAACGCATTTGCAATGGTAATATCTTCTTTCACAAAATAGACGATTGACCGAAGAACTAGGGCTTTTGATGAATCATGCATTACCAATAACGATAGCTATCCATCATAATTTGTGTTTTCTCTCAGACTCCACCATTCCAACATCGCACCACAACAACGATTCAAGCCACGAATCAACAGTTTTGAGTTTTTTGGCTTCAATTTTGAAGGTACGTAGACATGATTTTAAAGTTCTGAACTTTTTTCTTTCCTATGCTACCACTTCCCCCCTTTCCTTTTTTTTACACTCTCCTTGTAATTACAAATAAATTGAGATAGAGAGTCGGTCTATCGATTAATCAACCATGGTGGATGAATTGGTGTAACTATCACCTGTTATAGTTTTTTGAATTTTTTTGTTCGAACAATGCATGCCAACTGTTCGTTGAATTGCTCAAACGAAACTTCCATCACAAAAAATGAACTGATGGTCTACTTTTTTGTCCAGATTGCCCAGAGAGTGAAATATTAGCCATTGGGATGGCACCTTATGCTCATCTGGAGGTTTATAAAGTATGTTTTGGTCTAGATTGGCCAGAGAGTGACATCTTAACCGGGCTTGATGCTGCAGTAGCTGATGGAGCTGATGTGATATCAATTTCTATTGGAGAAGAAAACATGCCTTTTTTTCAAGACAGCATTGCAATAGCCTCATTTCAAGAAAAAAATGTCTTTTTTCCCAATGTAATGTTCGGTAAACTGATGCAAATCACCAAGAGGATGAAGGGCCTTCAATGGTGCTTTGTTTATTACACTATGGTAGCGGAGATGACGGTGTTGTTGATAGCCCTAAACAATAGTCATCTTAAAAGAAATTATCAAAGAGAAAGGTACGTATCAGTTCTAGAGTTCTTATATAAAATTAGGTCAGCTGTACCCTTCTTATATAAAATTAATGAAATCGATTTTAAAAGCAAGCCATAATATTGATTTTGAAATCGAGCCCCAGATTTCGGAATATAGCCCTGCCTGTTACCATTAAAATTTACCCCTGCTTCTGATTTTTTAGCTTCCTGGTCAGGCCGACTCATAGAACTATTCCCCACAAACCCTTTGACTTCCGAAACATCACCCCCATCCTTGTTCTTTCCCATAACCTTGTTACTTTTCCAACTTTGCCCCTGTTCAATCTTTGAATCATTAGACTTTCCTTTCATTGGCTCAATATTCCCATAATACCCCTGCCCATTTTTACCTCCTGTCTTCCCACCTCTATCAAAACTAAATTCCAAATTTTCCTGATTATTCCCATTATACCCTTGATAGCGAATTCCAGCAGAAGCCCCAGAATTTCCAATTTTCGGATAATTCCCTTTTGCCCCTGCTTGCGGTTTCCAGCAAAAACCCCTGCACCTTCATTTTTCGAGAAATTCCCTTGATGCCCCTGACTCGAAAACTGTTTTTCCCCCACTGTAGCTTCTTTTGAAAACAAATTTCCATTATTTCCTTTGGTTTTCTTCACCACATCAACAAACCCATCATTTTGTTCCTTAACTTCTTTAGTGCTGGCAAGAAGCACTTGCATAAGATCCATAGTAGCTCCTTCTTTTCCTTTCTCTATTTTACTTCTCTCCTCTTCTTCTTTCATCTGAATAGCAGTAACATCAATCGAGATTAGTGGAAATTGGTTTTTATTTTTTATAGTTGATACTTGAGAAAACCTTATATGTTTTTTTTTTATTTTGTGAAAATTAATTCCAGGTGAAAACAGAAAATGGTATGTTGTGTTAGAAAATGACAATCATACCCTTGGTCACAGTAGTCTCATATCATTATTTCCATTCTCACCTTCACTCCAATGCCCATTATTAGAAGAAATCAATGAGCTCCTTGCCAGCTGCTGCTGCTGGAAGTCGGTCTGATAATGAGATGAAAGATGATTGTTGCCAACCATCCTTGAAGGATTTGCAGCATAAAGTTTCTCTTGGTCATGCCATACACTGTTATATAGTTCATGGTTCTACATAAAGTGAAAACTTTTGCTTCTAGGTCATCCAAATGTACAATGTGATTTTTCTTAACATCAGGTACAAATGTAGATTTTTCATAACAGCAGTGAAAATCTTAATCAGTTGAATGTGTGTTTCATAACATCAGGTACAAATTTACAATGTGATTTTTTTATTCAATTACAGGGTAATCTTATTCCGGAAGGCCATAAAGTTCTTATCTTTTCCCAGAGTTGCATAATGTTTGATATTATTCAGGTTTGTTTCAATGCCTAACTAAATTGGCTATGTTTCTTGTTCTTTTTCTTAACCAAAGTTTATCAACTTTGTGAATATTATTCTGACTTGTTTTGATATTTATTTTTGATATTTTGTTCTTAATGTTGGTTCTAACTTCTTGTTTTTTCTTTTTTTTTTAAACAGTTACAAGGGACCTGAATAGGGGTTTTCTGAATTTGTTGTGATGGCTGCAGACACTGAAGATTTTGAAATGATTTCCCATATTCAATTCCTTACTAAATATAAGGTATATTTCCCATATCCCATATTCCATTCCTTACTAAATATAAGGTATGACACCTGAAATTGTACAAGGGAGGGGCCATGATAAGGCCGCTGATTGGTGGAGTGTTGGAATTTTACTTTTAATAAATCACTATTAAATTCCCATTACTTTTAGCGTGAGGGTAATAATGTAATTTTGTTCGACCTTGTATCTGTATCAGTTCTTAGTAGAACTTTTTTTTAACAATGGAGAAGGATGGATAAGCCAAAAAGGAATCACGGGTGGCTATGATTCTGTTTTCCATCAGATCTATAGTCATATTGTAAAAATCATACCTTGAGCTATAGAACTCAAACGGACCCCAAACCAGTTCACAAATTGAGTTGGCTAACATTCTTAAGCAGCCCAACTTCACTGGTAAGGACTTTATCTATGTGCAAGAATGGAATCTTTGCTGTTAGGTCTGATCCGGGTCTGTTCTGATATGTCATTTTGTTTTCATCATTTATAAGGCTTGGAAAAGGATCTAGAGTGATTCCAAGTTTCTATATGTTCCTGATATTATGAATTTAAGATCTGGAGCAGATGGGGTGTTATTTCCAATTATAAATTGGTTAGAATTGATCCAGACTCCAGATCAGTGGGCAGTCACCAGCTTTTACTAGTGTTGTGATTGTCCACAATGTGAATTTTATATCCGGAGCTTGGGAAATGCTTTTCATTCAATTCCAACTCTGAGACTTTCATTTGTATGTCCTTTACTTCTCTGAATTTTGGTATGGACGAATTCTACTCACAAGTTGGGTAGAATTGGCCAACCTCACTTGACTGTCTTGTTGGAGATAGAAGTGATACACCTTTTTGTAAAATTCATATTTAATTCATCCTTTGGAGTTAGAAGGAGTTCTTTATAGTTCTGGAATCCTGAACAATCATAGTTTTCTATAAAATTTAGTTAAAGCTATGTTTCTATTTTAGATTTTGGAGTAAATCCGTTTTGAACAGCAGGTCTGTTTTAGAGACCTTGCTGTGATTACTCTTTTCTCAACTCATAGCTTCATTACTTCTCCTTTCTAACCTTTAGTCCTTCTAAGATGGATTTTAAAAGTTTAAAATTTTTGCAAGTGTGCTATTGAAAATGAAGATAAACCCAATTGTGCTACTGAAAATGAAGAGCTTGTTCAGGTATCTCAATTTCCAGACATACCCTTTTGGGTTTTTCACTTTCCTGAAATACCCTTTTTGATCTTTTACAATTTCCAAAAATACCCTTCTTGGTGCCTAGGAGTTACAGTGTTACCAGTTGCAGTTGTAATATATATATATATATATATATATATATATATTACAACTGATAATGATAAGAAAACAAGGTAAAGGTTGGAATATAGAATGGAATGGAATGGAATGAGTCATTCCATTCCATTTCTTCCCTCTCTATTTTCTCTCTCTCTTTTATTCTAATGATCAAAGTTCTTGTTTTTAATATCAGTTTCCATGTTCTCTTTTATACTTGATGCACCTTTTATTTGCAGGCTTGGCCTGTGCGTACTCCAAGGCCTGTTGCTTTCAAGCTTGTTGCTGATACCCCTCTTCTTACTGGACAGGTAAGTTTCAAATCTTTTTGTTGTGGATTTCTTATAGTTTACTTAGCTTCTTAAATCAAAGAGTATAAAGCTTTCCTAATGTGTTCTAATAATTAAGAAAACGGTGTTTTTTTGAAAAATGCTTCTCAATTTATCTTATTAGGAAGAATGGAGAACAGGCCTCAAATCATATGTTTTTTTTCCAGTAACTTCCACTTCCTTCATGGGTTTGTAACAATACTGATGGACTTTGCTATTTTGTTGTATGGTGTATTACCTTGGATATAATTTGTTTTTACAGTTTTCTCTTTTTATTTAATTTAAATTTGGATATAAGTTTGTAACACATGGGATTTATGATTGCAGCAAACAATCTTTCTTTTCTTTCCAGACATGATTAAAGACATGTTTTTGGCTGTAGTTATTGGACCACCTGTTGTGGTTGCCATCATTTTGATAGTACAGGTATTATTCTATCTCTGAGAAATTTCATTTGCCATGTCATCAAAAGCTGCCAGATGGACTATTATCTTTCATGTTTGAGTTGGTTCTCAACTTGTAGAAGAATAACATAAAATATTTTGGCATCTGAGTGTAAAAAATAATATTTGAACTCATAAGTTCCTTAATAATACTTTATTGTGTTACATGTAATTTATTACTTACTCATAATATATAATTCAATCTGATTATTGATTATATATTATGAGTAAGGAGAGCATTCTAAACATTCTGGAAACTTTAAAAGAAGAGGGAAATAGGGTCTTGTTCAATGTTTTAGCTGTGTTTGCTCTAAGGGAGATCAACTTATCAAAAGTAAGTTATTGTTTCACCCTTTTATTTAATATTTTTGTGATTGAATGAAAGTCTTAATGAAAGTAATTGACAACCCTTTCTCTGTAAATGATGTTGTGATTGTGGGAGAGGTGTTGTGTTTTTCTCTGTTGCTAGGTAACCTTCTCAACAACAACATTCTACTTAAGCAGGTGAGTAATCAAGATTAAGGGAGACTTGTAATCATGTTTGACATTCCTTTCCAGTAAGAAACAGAGTTGTATGATTATTTGTTAGTTTTATAGAAATGTATAACCCATGTTAGCAATGTATTATTTTTGTTTAACATTTGAATGATTCTTTGTATGACATTACAATTTGTGTAATTTATTTTATTTTTTGAGTATGAAATTTTATTTTATATTATGCAATGGATTGTATTTTTTGTATATGGTATTTTATTTCTATTATGAGAAATTAAATGCAAATTTAATTTAAAAATTAATAAATATATAAATTTATTTTTTTAAACATTTAAATTTACGATACGCAAAAATGTGTGTCATCTTCATTTATGACATGGCCTTTCTTGACAGGGGCTTTCTTGATACGCATTGCGTGTCATTAACACGCGCGTCGTAAGGTTACGACACACGAATGCGTGTCATCTTCCTTTATAACAGGGCCTTCCTTGATACGCATTGCGTGTCGTAAATGCGCGTCGTAATTGCGCGTCGTAAATGAGCGTCGTAAATGCGCGTCGTCTCTCTTTATGACAGGGCCTTCCTTGACACGCATTTGCGCGTCGTCTGAGCCTTTTACGACGCGCAATGAGCGTCGTAAAAGGCCTTTTTTCTAGTAGTGTGTCTTAAAAATGTCTTAAAATGATAATGGCAAAAAAATGTGTTGCATGTAGATTCAAATTCAAGACCTCTAGTAAATCACTACATGAAACATACATGTTTTTACCTGATGACATGACGGACTGTTGATTTGGCTTCCTATGTTGTGTATTAAAAAATAATGGATAAAAATGGAGATATGAACCTAATACCTTTCGCACATGAGACATGTGTGCCTTCTACCGGGCGAAGGCACTCTTTTGTATAATACTAGGCGAATGTCCGCGCGTTGCGCAGTGGGATAATTATGTAGTTTAATATGGTTATATATGGTTTAATGTATTTTGAATAAGCCATACATAAAACTTGTATGCAATTAAGTAGCATGTATATTTTTTGATTTACAGATTTTTTTATCATAATAAATAATGAAAATTTCTTACTATTAGGTTAAAATTTTAAATGTAATTTTTATGTGCACATTAGTATCTAATGTAATTAGTTGATAGTATTAGAGTGTTGTAAGTCTGCGGGTGTAGCCGTAGCATTCACTAGCAGCCAGATAGTATTAGAGTGTTGTAAGTCTGCGGGTGTAGCCGTAGCATTCACTAGCAGCCAGATAGTATTAGAGTGTTGTAAGTCTGCGGGTATAGCCGTAGAATTCACTAGCAGCCAGATAGTATTAGAGTGTTGTAAGTCTGCGGGTGTAGCTGTAGCATTCACTAGAAGCCAGATAATATTAGAGTGTTGTAAGTCTGTAGGTGTAGCCGTAGCATTCACTAGCAGCTAGATAGTGATAAAGTGTTGTAAGTCGGTGGGTGTAGTCGTAGCATCCACCGGGTTGGTAGATAGCATGAGCATGTTGTTAGGGCGTTGAATGAACATTATCTCCCAGATCAGGCGTAGCAGTAAGGATGTGGAAATCCACGAAGTGGATTTCAGAATTATCTGGATGGATTAGACCAAGTTGAGCTAAGGATAAGACTGTAGGAGTGTCACTGCAGTTTTGAGATTGAGGAAGCAATGGATTGCTTCAGGTTACTTGTTATATAAGGCCACATTTGGTCATGTATCAATCACGTTTAGCCTTGATTTGGTAACATCAAGATTCGACGCTCGAACCGAGCGGTTAGATCAGGAGGTTGTTAGAGCCTCAGTGACATGATAATTAGTGGCAACCAGTTCCAGAGAAGGATTTTGTTCGGAAGTCGTGGGAGGCGACTAAAACAGGGAGTCCTTTGGCCCCGCAGCCGGGTTGGAACCCGATATTTCAGATGACTAATGAATGAATTGAAACCAGGAAGGTCTCGATAGATGTTAGAAAGCAACCATGTAGCAGCATGCGGTTTCAGGCAGTCAGTGATTCAGGCAGTCAATGTTTCAGGCGGTCAGTGTTCAGGAAGTTCAATGTTCCCAGATAGTATTGGGTCTCCAGTGGTAACAGTATTTTCAATTTTCATGGACAGCTTGTGGAGTGGCAAGTCACTCATAGCCCGATTATCTGAACTATGGCCAAGTATAAGTGAATCACATGGATAAGTGGATCTGTGAATTCTATTGTTCTAGTGGGAATCTGGGGTAGTTAGCATGAAAGGAACAGATTCAAGAAGAGGACAAAATGAGTTCCAACCTTGCGAGTTGCTCGGGTTATCATCATATATGGAAAAAAGAGAGGATAGTTTGGCACTGAGAGAGGACCCAGTGAATTATTGTGGTATATAACTTTCGCAAGTCACAAAAGTGTGTTCCTGTCAGAAAGGGGACAGTATCATCGGGCGATACTTGGTTGTTATGGGTTGACATTGAGGCCGGTGGTCAGCATGGAGTTTTGGCAAGGATGCCACGCGAGAAGAAGCTAATTTAAAAGGGGGTGCAGTGGTAGGGTCTGGAAGGACATGAGTTATTTAGGAATTCGGAGTCTGCAGTGCAAGTGGTTAGTTCGGAAGCGTATACTGCAGTAGGGTTCAAGGACGAATCCTAATTTAAGTGGGGGAGAGTTGTAACATCCCAAATTTCAGAAGTTTGAGCTAAGGTCTTAAAGTATAAATTGAAGAAGGGGCTCGACGAGTAGGTAGACTTACTCGCCGAGTCGGAGCGGGTTTTGGGTCTCAAATTAAGTGACCAACTCGCCGATTCAGAAACTGGACTCGACGAGTTGGTGCTGGAATGAGAAAACCCTAATCTCGAGGTTTGCACCCTATTTAAAGGACTTTATGTCCTTCTCTCAGCCTCTTTATTGCCCTTGAGAACCAGAAAACCCTAAGCTCGTATGTATGAGGCCTTTGGAGGGATATTGAAGCTTTGGAAGTTGTTTCTAGTGGAAGAAACTTGAAGATCAAGAGAGCTTGCATCAAGAGAGTGGTGTAGATCCAGAATCTACTTCATTTTGGGCACATCTTGGAGGTAATAAGCTGTTACCTTCCTTCTTTTGCATCTAGATCTATTCATGAATGAGATTTGGTGCCATTTTGTTATGTTTGAGATCTATTTCGGGTTTGGAGTTTAGATCTGAGGTTGCTACTCTAGATCTAGACTTGTGTTGGTCTAGAATGTCATAAAGCATCAGTCAAAGAGTTGTTGGTAAAGCCCCTTTGTCTTAAGCCCTAGCCCACGGTCATCACTAGTACCTAAAACATATAACACCAAACATTGTAAGCACAAAGCTTAGTGAGTTCCCCAAAATACCACACTTAGCACATATTAGCCACTCGAGGCTATAACTCTGTGGGTCCGTGGACCCTACTCTGTGAACCCTCTGGTTCTAACTCTGTGAACCTTCCGGTTCCAACTCTATAAACATGCACAGCATAAATCACATAGAAGTAATGCAGTACAACACATAACATACATATAGCATACAAATACTCTGTCACATAACTCTGATTACCTACTCAAGGTAAAGTATAGTGAGAAGACTCACCTCGCGTATCTCGATAACTCGCAAATCCCTGAAATCACTAGTGCTCGATCTCCCGAGCTATAGTCCTCCTATAACACAATACATCTCTAATTAACACTTTCCCAACTAAGGTTGACTAACCCTATCAAGTCAACACTAGTCAACTCTGGTCAATGGTCAACGGTCAACTCAACTCGCCGAGTCTGGCGTGGACTCGCCGAGTCTCTACGGGGACTCGATTCCTATGAGTCCCTTCCGACTCACCGAGTCACTCACCCGACTCGGTTACTCAAACCCTGGTTCGAAATCACTGAACAACCCGCACCAACTCGTCGAGTCTGGAAATGGACTCGGCGAGTGCATTCCATGCACAACCCCAAATGACCTTCTGAGGTCAAATCTGCTTCACTAACTCATAGATCCAGTCCTTCCAAGCTTATTCATCACGTAAAGTTCATGTCTTGGCGCTCATAACACACCTAATGACTCATAAATGGTGTTTTGACCTCAAGCACAAAGACCCCAATCCAAAACCTCCATCGATTCATAAAAAGCTTGGACAAAGGGACACTCTGGACCTCCAAGGGTCCAGATCCAGAACCTAACTCGCTTAAGGGACCAAGGAAGCACTAAATCTAGCCACAAAAGGGCTCAATAATCCCTAAATCAACATGAACATCACCATAACAGAGAATGGTTCGAAAATAGTACCTCAAACGTGATGTTCTAGACCTCAGATCTTCAGGAAGTTGATCCTCTTGTTTCCCCTTGGCTATTGCTTCCTTTCCTTGCTAGATAACACCTCCAAGGTCAACAATGGCTCCTTATCTCACTCCAAACGCTCAAGCTCGCTAGGGTTTCACTATGGGGACTGGTGAGCACAAATGACGGCCATAAGGCCCTTTAAATAGGCCCCAAACCTGAGAAATTAGGGTTTCATTAAACAGCGCAGACTCGCCGAGTCCACTAATGTGACTCGTTGAGTCCGGTCATTAATCCGGGTGAGAAATCGCGTCTCTACTCGGTGAGTCTTCGCACCAACTCGCCGAGTTCTTCCGCAAAACTCAAAATAAAATGAATAAATATAATACCTGAAATTCCAGATGTTACAATTCTCCCCCACTTGAATCTGACTTCGCCCTCGAAGTCTCATTCCTGAAATAGCTCCGGATGCTGCTCCCGCATCTCACGCTCTGGCTCCCAGGTCAACTCGGATCCCTTCCGATGTTGCCACTGAACCTGTACCAGAGGCACCTCCTTGTTCCTCAGAACCTTGATCTTTCGATCCATAATCGCAACTGGTCTCTCTGCGTAGTTCAGGCTCGCATCCACCTGTATGTCCTCTAACGGCACTACCGCCGACTCATCGGCTATACACTTCCTCAACTGAGACACATGGAAGGTATTATGAATCCGCTCCAATTCCGCAGGTAGCTCCAAACGATACGCTACCCTGCCCACCCTCGCGATCACTCTGAACGGCCCAATATACCGGGGCCCTAGCTTTCCCCTCTTCCTGAATCGGATCACTCCTTTCCAAGGAGATACCTTCAGGAGAACATAATCACCGACCTGTAACTCGAGCTCGGATCGACGTCTATCCGCATAACTCTTCTGGCGGCTCTGAGCGGTCAACAATCTCTGCCTGACCCGCTGTATCTGCTCTGTCGTCTGAAGCACAATCTCTGTGCTACCCATAACATGCTGCCCGACCTCTCCCCAGCAAATGGGGGTCCGACACCTCCTCCCATACAACAGCTCAAAGGGCGGCATACCAATGCTCGAATGATGGCTGTTGTTGTAGGAAAACTCTACCAAGGGCAAATACGTGTCCCAACTCCCCCCGAAGTCCAACACACATGCCCGAAGCATGTCCTCGAGCGTCTGAATCATCCGCTCACTCTATCCGTCAGTCTGGGGGTGATATGTGGTACTAAAATGCAGCCTAGTACCCAACTCCTCATGAAACTTCTTCCAGAATCTGGAAGTAAAACGCACATCCCGATCTGAAACAATCGAGATCGGCACTCCATGCCGAGATACCACTTCCCTCACGTACATCTCTGTTAATTTCTCTGCAGAAGAACTCTCACTGATAGCAAGGAAGTGGGCGATCTTTGTCAACCTGTCCACAATCACCCAAATTGCATCGACTCCCCTAGCAGTCCTTGGCAATTTGGTGATAAAATCCATAGTAATCTGTTCCCACTTCCATTCGGGAACCTCCAACGGCTGCAACTTACCATGCGGTCTCCGGTGCTCGGCCTTAACCCTACGGCAGGTTAAGCACCTCTCCACAAACCACGCAACATCCCTCTTCATACAGAGCCACCAATACTCTCTCCTCAGGTCTAAATACATCTTAGTGGCTGCAGGATGGATCGAGAATTTCGACCGATGAGCCTCTTCTATCAAAATGGTACGCGTCCCTCCCACAAACGGTACCCATATACGCCCCTGAAATGTCATAAGCCCCCGACCATCGGTAACGAACTCCGATACCAATCCAATAACTCGCTCTCTCTTCTGGTTCTCCGATCTCACGGCCTCATGCTGTGCTCCACGAATGGCGTCCAACACCGGAGCCATCACGGTCAACCGCAAACATACCTCCCGTAATGGGGCGCTCTCCGCCCTACGACTCAGGGCATCGGCTACCACATTAGCCTTGCCCGGATGGTACAGGATCTCACAATCATAATCCATGACCACATCCAACCACCTCCTCTGCCGCATATTTAGGTTAGGCTGATCCATCAAATGCTTCAGGATCTTATGGTCCGTGTATATCGTACACCGAACCCCATACAGCTAGTGACGCCAAATTTTGAGGGTGAACACCACTGCCCCCAACTCTAGATCATGGGTGGGATACCTCGTCTCATGAGCCTTCAGCTGCCTCGATGTGTATTCTATCACATGCCCTCTCTGCATCAGCACCGCTCCCAACCCCAAGATTGACACATCACAGTATACCACAAAGTCCTCCATCCCATCCGGGAGGGCTAACACCGGGGCTTCGCATAACCTTTGGAGAAGCGTCTCAAAGGAGGCCTGCTGCTCGGGGCCCCATTAAAACGCGACACCCTTCCGGGTCAACCTGGTGAGTGGCACTGCGATCTTAGAGAAATCCCTGATAAATCTCCGATAATAACCTGCCAACCCTAAGAAACTCCTGATCTCGGAGGGTGAGCTCGGCACCTCCCAACTCATCACTTCCTCAACTTTGGCCGGGTCGACCAATATCCCTTTCTGGTTAACGAGATGCCCTAGGAACTGGACCTCTCGCAACCAGAAATCACACTTGGAGAATTTGGCATAAAGCCTCTCCGATCTCAGAACTCCGAGGATCTCCCTCAAATGCTCCTCATGCTGCTCTCTATATCTCGAATACACCAAAATATCGTCGATGAATACAATCACCGACCGATCCAACATCGGCCTGCACACTCGGTTCATGAGATCCATGAACACTGCCGGGGCATTGGTGAGCCCGAAAGGCATCTCCACAAACTCGTAATGCCCATCACGCGTCCTGAACGCTGTCTTCTGGATGTCCTCATCTCGCACCCTCACCTGATGATATCCAGACCTCAAATCGATCTTGGAGAACCAAGATGCTCCCTGCAACTGATCGAACAAATCGTCGATCCTCGGCAATGGGTAACGGTTCTTGACCGTCAGCTTGTTCAACTCCCGGTAATCAATACACATTCGGTGTGAACCATCTTTCTTCTTGACAAAAAGGATAGGCGCTCCCCACGGCGAGCTGCTCGGCCGAATAAATCCCTTTCCCAGCAGCTCCTAAAGCTGCGAGGATAACTCTTGCATCTCTGGAGGTGCAAGGCGATAAGGCACCTTGGCAATAGGCGCGGCCCCCGGAACCAAATCGATACTGAACTCAACCTGCCTCACGGGAGGCACACCCGACAACTCCTCTGGAAATACATCCCGGAACTCACGCACTATCGGAACCTCCTCAACTAATCTTGGCCTCTCTGAATCAACCCACGTATCCATCACATAAGCCACAGAGCCCTTACAGCCCTGTTGTAGACACTGCCTCACCCTAGCGGCCGAACAAAACGCTAACCCAGAACGTGTACCCTCGCCGTACACCGTAAGAACTCCCCCACTGGGGTCTCGTTTGGTCACCAGATGTCGGTTGCAGTCGATAACCGCACCGAATCTGCTCAACCAATCCATGCCCACAAGGACACAGACATCACCCATCGCAATAGGAACCAAATCAGTCGGGAACTCAACACCGAAAATCTCGAATACGCACCCACGGATCACCTCCGTGGCATATATCACTCTCTCGTCAGCTATGGAAACTCTCAGAGGCCGACTCAACGCCTCACGACTAATAATGATATGTTGACTAAAAGCCAAAGATACAAAAGACCGACTCGCACTCGAGTCAAATAACACCAAGGCAGGTACAGAATTCACAAGAAAATTACCTACGCATAACATAATATAAGCATAATATCTCAACATCAAAATAAATACACGAAAGAATACATACTAGCTACGACATCGGGTGCTGCGCGGAACTCCTCCGTGGTCAACTGAAAGGCTCTCCCTCGTGCCGTCGGTGTCTCGGCCTTCACTCGCCGACTCTCGGTAGCTCTGATGGCGGCAGGGGCAGATCCCTGAGGTGCTCCCTAAGCTGATCCCTGCAACTGCGGACACTCTGCCTTCTGGTGTCCGGTCTGGTTGCAGTGAAAACACACTTCAAACCCCTTGGGGCAGTCCTTGGCCATATGCCCCTCCTTGCCACACTTGTAGCAAGATCCATCTCTACAAACTCTATCATGATCCTTGCTGCACTTTCCACAAGTGCGGCCCTTCTGGCTCCCCGATTTGGGATCAGCGGGCTTGGCCCGCTTGGCTGCCGGCTGGGACTGTGCCGGTCGCTGATCCCTCCCCTGAGACTCCGCCTCCTCCCTAGCCTGAGTCTCTAGCTCAATCTCCCTCTTCCGGGCATTTTCCTGAAGCTCGACAAATGTCCGGTATGAGGAGTTCGCCACAAACTCCCGAATGTCTCTCCTCAAGATACTCAAATATCGGCTCACACGTGCCTACTCAGTGGACACGTGCTCAGGGCAGAACATCACCCTCTCGTGGAACATCCTGGTAATCACCGTAACAGACTTAGTACCCTGTTTGAGGGTCAGAAACTCCTGGGCCAAACGCTCCCTCTCCACCTGGGGAACGTACTCATCTCGGAACATGGCAGTGAACCTCTCCCAGGTCACTGCCGCAAGCTCAGCAGGCGTAAAGTGCACCGTCACAAACTTCCACCAGTCCTTCGCTCCCAAGCGAAGCTGGTTCAGCGCGAACCGGATTCTCAAATGCTCAGGAGATGAGCAAGTAAAGAAACACCCCTCTATGTCTGAAATCCATTTCATAGCCGCCACTGGGTCCTGGGTCCCATCAAACTCTGGCGGTTTTGTGTTGCTGAACTCTCGGAACAGCAACGCATCATCACCCTGCGGCCTCGCGGCAGCAATAGCTGCGGTGGCCGCCGCAACAGCAGCCTCAGAAAGAGCAGCATAACGCTCGTCGAAAGTCTCAATCAACGTGGTCTTAATAGACCCGAACATCTCTGGTATCTCTGCCCTGATGGCCACATCCACCTCCTCATGGATGATCCGGCGGATCTCCTCATCACTGGCTCCACTGCTCTCAGGCATAAGACGTGTCCTCACCATGATCTACCTCTAAAATACAACATACGATAAATTAGAATCCATTCGAGCATACTCACACTCGACAACTCATCCCTCATTGATCCTTGGCATTCCAAAGATTCTTACTTGGGATGTACACCGCCCCGGTGCTTTCAGTAGTACGGGCCCAATACTACTGTCCGCACCGTATCAGAATACACCCCAAGTCCTCCTCTTCGGATCCCAAGTTCCAAGTACTCTATTATGCATAATCCACTCTCTAACAGATCTCTCATAAGCTCCTCGCTGCTACCTATTCACTCTCAAGCATCTCATAGCAGCTCACCTCTCCCTAGGCTAAGGCATCACAAATCAGGCCACTCTAGTCCTAATAGGAGTACCTAGCCTACTCTAGTATGAGAATACATCATATCAATATCATAACACATAATATGAGGGTATCTTGGGAAATCACCGTTCGGGCGCGGACTAATCGTACACACGACTCTGCTCTGTGTTTTCCAAAAATATTTTACTCTTTTTGAAAATATTTCTCAAATCCTCAGTTTGAGTTCAAATACGCCCGAAGGTGTACTCGAATTCCTCAAACCAAGGTTGTGATACCAACTTGTAACACCGTAAATTTCAAAACAATTTTTTGCATTTTATAAAAGCATAATTCATTTAGTATTCATATAAACATCAGTGTTTGAAACTCAAATCCATAACATATAAAAATACCAAGATCTCATAACATAAAAATCCCGTGTGTGTACTGATCAGGCCGGCGCCTTCCCACGGTCATCACTAGTACCTAAAACAAATAACACCAAACACTGTAAGCACAAAGCTTAGTGAGTTCCCCAAAATACCACACTTAGCACATATTAGCCACTCGAGGCTATAACTCTGTAGGTCCGTGGACCCTACTCTGTGAACCCTCTGGTTCTAACTCTGTGAACCTTTCGGTTCCAACTCTATAAACATGCACAGCATAAATCACATAGAAGTAATGCAGTACAACACATAACATATATATAGCATACAAATACTCTGTCACATAACTCTGATTACCTACTCAAGGTAAAGTATAGTGAGAAGACTCACCTCGCGTATCTCGATAACTCGCAAATCCCTGAAATCACTAGTGCTCGATCTCCCGAGCTATAGTCCTCCTATAACACAATACATCTCTAATTAACACTTTCCCAACTAAGGTTGACTAACCCTATCAAGTCAACACTAGTCAACTCTGGTCAATGGTCAACGGTCAACTCAACTCGCCGAGTCTGGCGTGGACTCGCCGAGTCTCTATAAGGACCCGATTCCTCTGAGTCCCTTCCGACTCACCGAGTCACTCACCCGACTCGGTTACTCAAACCCTGGTTCGAAATCACTGAACAACCCGCACCAACTCGTCGAGTCTGGAAATGGACTCGGCGAGTGCATTCCATGCACAACCCCAAATGACCTTCTGAGGTCAGATCTGCTTCACTAACTCATAGATCCAGTCCTTCCAAGCTTATTCATCACGTAAAGTTCATGTCTTGGCGCTCATAACACACCTAATGACTCATAAATGGTGTTTTGACCTCAAGCACAAAGACCCCAATCCAAAACCTCCACGGATTCATAAAAAGCATGGACAAAGGGACACTCTGGACCTCCAAGGGTCCAGATCCAGAACCTAACTCGCTTAAGGGACCAAGGAAGCACTAGATCTAGCCACAAAAGGGCTCAATAAGCCCTAAATCAACATGAACATCACCATAACAGAGAATGGTTCGAAAATAGTACCTCAAACGTGATGTTCTGGACCTCAGATCTTCAGGAAGTTGATCCTCTTGTTTCCCCTTGGCTATTGCTTCCTTTCCCTTGCTAGATAACACCTCCAAGGTCAACAATGGCTCCTTATCTCACTCCAAACGTTCAAGCTCGCTAGGGTTTCACTCTGGGGACTGGTGAGCACAAATGACGGCCATAAGGCCCTTTAAATAGGCCCCAAACCCGAGAAATTAGGGTTTCATTAAACAGCGCAGACTCGCCGAGTCCACCAATGTAACTCGTCGAGTCCGCTCATTAATCCGGGTGAGAAATCGCGTCTCTACTCGGCGAGTCTTCGCACCAACTCGCCGAGTTCTTCCGCAAATTCCAAAATAAAATGAATAAATATAATACCTGAAATTCCGGATGTTACAGTTGAACTCGACGAGTCTTGGGGTGACTCAGCGAGTTGGGTCGTATTTTGAGAGTTTCTGAGTTTAAGAACTCGGCGAGTCTATAGGTTGACTCGGCGGGTCGAGTCAACTGGAAAGTTGACTTTAACCAGGACTTTGAATTTGACTAGAGTTGGCTTAGTTCAACTTCTAGAGTTCAGTTTGGAACTAAGTGTTATATTGATATTAGTAGCTCGGGGAGCTAGTGGAGCAGCGGTTCAGAGAGTTGTCGGTCAGCAGCCAGAGGGTTATCAGCAAAGTTCAGCGATGCATGTGAGTTTCCTTCCAGTAGGAACGGGTCTATGGCCACAATGCCGACCTGTCTAATTAGCAGTAGTTTCTGGACTTCGGTCCGATGCAGTAGTTCAGTGTGCTTGATGTCTTTGTGATTCAAGCATGTTTTTGTGTTATGTGTTCCGGACTTCGCTCTGATACAGGGGGCAAGGCCCCAGTTATTCCGGGCTTCGGTCTGATGCAGTTAGTCCGGGATTCGGTCTAATGCAGTTTCCGGACTTCGGTCCGATGTAGGGGGCAAGGCCCCAATTAGTCCCAGCTTCGGTCCGATGCAGTTAGTCCGGACTTCGGTCCGATGTAGGGGGCAAGGCCCCAGTTAGTCCGGGTTATGGTCCGATGCAGTTTCTGTACTTCGATCTGATGCCGGGGGCAAGGCCCCAGTTAGTCCGGATTTCGTGCTTACAGTTTTCAGTTTTGGTTTCAAGTATTTCCGGTAGCGGAGGGAAGAGCTCGGATTTCGTGCTTAAGAATTATGTTATGGTTTGACAATCATGGTTTAAGTAATGTTGTTCAAACGAAATTTTTAGACTTGATTTTTGGGGCGTTTCACAACAATTATTTAGTAAACTTCAGAATGTTCTTGACAGTTGTTTAACAACTCTAGTCACACAAAAATTCTAATCATTTTCCTCTCAATGCTCAAGTCATTTGGAAAAATCAGAAGAAGTGAATATTATAGCATATCTAATTGATCCTATATCCGAAACATGTGGGTCTCGATTCATTTATGTCTCACATAAGGATTTGATATATGTTCTGTCCCATGCTATAATATTTTGATATATCGAATTTGCAACGTTGAACCATGTCAACATGCTAATCATATATATTTATGACAAAGTTCTATTAAACTATACAATCTAAACCTTTAGATTCAAAAAGTAGTATGAGTGCCCTCTCCCTTAAGTCTATTGTAGAGAAACATTTCCCCAACTTTGCAATTTGCAAATTGAAAAACTTTGTTTCCTATGAACAGTATTGTCAACATGCAACACTAGCATAACAATTATGCTCCCACTAGCTTTGGCATGTACCCAGATATCTACTGGACTTCTAGAAATTAACACCCTTGACTTTCTTACTAAAATATAGATTTTTATTACGTGATGGTTTGATAAGTCTTCAACTGGATTTGTAAAGCTCATATACCTTCATTGGATAGCATATATATATATATATATATATATATATATATATATATATGTGTGTGTGTGTGTGTGTGTGTGTTTAAACTCTTTTCAAAACTTATATATATATATATATATATATATATATATATATATATATATATATATATATATATATATATATATATATATATATATCTTGAAAGTTCAAACAATTCCTTGCCATTCCTCACAATTCAAAATATGAAAAGGGATGTCGTAATCACATTGTGATTTTGAGAATGAAATTAACACAACCACTACCCATGATGATATTTATAAAATATACTAGCGAAAATGTTTCCTCATAATTATTCTTACGATTTAGATCGAAACCTTTTGCCACTTATATTTTCTGGTGTATACATTCCCATCCACATGAATCAGTCATTTCCAACCTACCATCATAAGATAAGGTTTAAGACAAAATCAATCTCAAATTTAGCTTTCCTTTCATGGACTAAACTTCGCTTATTCTAAATTTCCTTCTCTCTAATAGTACAAGGGCCTACCAGTGCTTCCATGTTGTTAAACAGCTCACCCATATTGATTAATGTACTTTCACTGACCAACATGCTTTTCTTTTTGCAGTCATAAGAAAAACCATAGAACTCATAAGCATTTCCAAATCAACCGGAAGGTGCACATAAACAAGAATGTGTCAACTGAACATGATAGGTTATCAACCTCAGGCCGTGTGCTAGTGATGAGGAAAACGTTTATTGTCGACTGACTCCTGAAACTCTCAAGATCAATAAGACTCCCACTGACTTCTTGACATATGAATTTTTTTCTCAAGGAACATTCCTTGATGACTAAAACAAATATTCAAAATTTCGTGTAGATTCTCGACATGAAAACACTTCACAAAATAGGTCTCAGTTTATCCCTTGTTTCTCGATTAACAAAAACATCACAACTCCAATTCTATGTGTGCTAGAGTAAGAAAACATCTTTACTCAACATATTTCAAGATGTTTTCAACCTTCTTAGTCAAAAATGAGTTTCAAGATATGATTTATAGTGACCATAGTATCACTCTAAGAATTGGTTGGAAACAAAGTATGATTCATCTCTTGATCTAACTATTTCAACAACTTCTGATTCTTTTTCTTAGTCATACAATTGTACTAAGATATTCTTTTAGGAGTCAGTTGTGATATAGTTCCAAAATCATTAAGATGATCACAAAACATGATACTAAAGTACTATCCTTTTCTTTTTCTTACTCATTCAACTACACTTTGAATCTTTTCAAAGTATCAAAATTATGCTTAATCTTATAAACACAACCATATTTATTGAAACATCAGTAAATTATGACGAATAGAGTTATCATCCTTTGTGGTGGATCTGAATAGTCCACATCAACATGTACCAGGTCCATTAGTTCTTCTTTTTACTCACATAAACATGTTATCAATGAATTAGTCATAATTTTCCAATAAACAAGATTCTCATACACTATACAATGTGAATTATACTACACCAAATATATGTCCAGTTGGTGATGAGATTTCTTTTCACTTGGTCAATTATGACAATACCACAAGCGATATCATAAGAATCAAATCCACAATTAATATTACTTATATTATAAATGTCATCAACACTTTCATAATAGTCAGAACTAGCCTTTCTCTTTACCATATGATCAAACAGTTTGACCTTGGATGATCCCTTTCGATTGGGAAGAGAAATCTATTCTGGACCACCATAGTCATCATTTTCAATGTCCATGGAAACTTTGGAATTAAACCCTTTAAGCACTTCTGCTTCATATATGTTGTTAAGCATTTATGCTTCAGCAACAATCAACATTTGGGTCAGATTTATAAGGGTCACGTCGATGTTCATCATAAAAATGTTCTCAATGAACTGCTCATATGACTTTGGAAGCGAAATTAGAACCAAATCAATGGCTTGCTCCATTGGAAAAATGATACCCATTCTATCCAACTTGTCAATGTACGACTTCATTTTCAGACATGCGCATACACAAACTTTCCATCTTGATGTCTATGTAACGTCTGGTTCTTGGTATGTATTTAACTTATAATTATTCATTTTTTTATATATCAACTCGACGAGTTGGAGGCCCTAAACTCATCGAGTTGAAATGTTTTGGACCGCGGGTTTTGGTGACCAACTCGACGAGTTGGTTGGGTTAAATGAAACCCTAATTCCGGGGTTTTTCACCCTATTTAAACACCTTAATCCCAAGGTGTTGGCCTTAATTCCAACCTCCACTATCCTAACCCTAAATCTCAAAACCTAAAGCTACTTTGAGTGATTGTGAGCCATTTTGGGTGTTTTTGGTGTATGTTGAAGCCATTGGAAGAAGGAAAATCTTGAAGACACAAGAAGGCGCATATAGATCCATAATCCTTGCCACATCCATGACGCTTTTCTTGTATAAAGCTTGAACCTTGCCTTGTAGTTGTTTAGATCTCCTTTTAGGGCTATTTTGGTTGGTTTTGTCCAAATATCATGGTCCTTGGGAGTTGGACGTCCCAAATGGGTTAACACTTCAGATCTAGGGTCTTGAGGGTTTTCATGGCATATAGGTGCCAAATTAATGGACAAAGGAGTCCCATCAAACCTTTAGACCATCATTTTCGCCTTTTAGAGCTTCTAATGGCCATGCATGTAAAGAAAGTTTGAACTTTACATGATCTTTCTATCCCTAGAGTCTAGATCTATGACTTTATGGTCTATCTTGATGTTTTGGTGGCCTTTGGATTAAGACTTTGGCCTTTTCGGGTTAGGGTTTGAGCTTAATCTCTTTAAGAAAGATACTAATGGGTAAAGTTGGAAACTTTACCTACCCTTGTAGAGGCATTTCCAGTCTGGATCTGGAGTATAGGGTGTAGATCTGAAGAATAATGGCTTAACGTATTAAAAAGGGTTAACAAATTGAAGAACTCGACGAGTTCACGGAAGAACTCGATGAGTTCATAGAAGAACTCGATGAGTTGGATCGTGATATCATGATTATGTGATTCATGGAAACTTGGCGAGTTGAAGGGAAACTCGACGAGTTAAATCAACTCGGAGCGTTGACTTTGACGTGACTTTGACTTTGACTTTGACCAAAGTTGACCCTTAAGGGGTTAGGAGTATGAAGGGGTACTTAAGGAAATCTTTTATGTTTAGGGGATTGAGTTGGGTTGATATTTGGAGCCGAGGACTGTTCAATTACTTTCCAGTATTCGAGGTGAGTTACCTATCCTGTATAGGTGGGTCGAAGTCATCAATGTCGGCCCACTAGTAGTTTTTTATGGTTGACATGATTGTCTTTATGATAATTTTCTGGTATGCCACTATGTGTTGTGATTTATGTGCTTGTATGCTATGATATTACATGGTAGTGGTAGGGGTGAAATAGACCCCGTATCCGGTTGAAAGAAACCGAAGGGGAGGCCAGCACCCAGATATGCTCAATTACTTTCCAGTATTCGAGGTGAGTTACCTATCCTGTATAGGTGGGTCGAAGTCACCAATGCCGGCCCACTAGTAGTTTTTTATGGTTGACATGATTGTCTTTGTGATAATTTTCTGGTATGTCTCTAAGTGTTGTGATTTATGTGCTTGTATGCTATGATACTTCATGGTAGTGGTAGGGGTGAAATAGACCCCGTATCCGGTTGAAAGAAACCGAAGGGGAGGCCAGTACCCAGATATGCACGGCAGTATCCGGTTGAAAGAGATTGACGGGGAGGCCAACACCCAATTATGCTTAGTAGTATCCAGTTGAAAGAGGCTGAAGGGGAGGCCAGCACCTAGATATGTTTGGCAGTATGTTTATGTTGGATAAGGTGTCTAAGTTCATAACTATATTTGAGATGTACTTGACCCGACCCGTCATGATCCATTTGGGTTGCATTTCACCCGAACAATTTATATGGATAATCTTTTGAGAATAGTGTAAGTTTTGATTTATTAATATATTATAAGTTCTAATATATTAATAAGAAATCATATTATTTAATTAGTATTGATCTAAAATTAATTTAGTGATCAAAAGTGTGACTAATTAAATACGGACTCTTGTATTTATATAGTGTGGGCTAATGCTTATTTAGAATGGGCTAGGCTTGTATGGTAAGTCCATGGATAGTCCATGGAGCTTTAACCCATGGATCTCATGGAAATGAAAGGTCATGGGCATTAGGGTTTACATGGAGGTAACCCTAATCCACCACACTATATAAAGGAGTCCTTGGCACTTGAACTGGCACTAGTTTTGTGTGAGAACAAGGGTGGGTCGATTTCAAGAAGTGTTCTACTATTCTCTCAAGTTGCCAAGGTTTGTGGTGATTTGTGACTTCCATTTGAGGCATCCACATTATTGGTGCTAGGCTCTTAAACTCCAAGCAATCAACCACTACTAAAAGGTATGTAAATCTACTAGCTTATTAAGTTTCAAAGTTCCCCATGCCATGCTAGATAGGTTAAGAACCTTGGAAAAGCAAATTTGCATGTAACTTAGTAAAACATAGATCCAAGGTTTCTAGGGTTGCATGTACACCATAGGAGTGTTAGAATGCTCAAACCCCATCAGTTTATTGTATGGTATGTGGTATGATGGGGGAACTCACTAAGCTTCATGCTTACGGTTTTCAGTTTTGGTTTCAGGTACTTCTTCTTCAAAAGGAAAGGAGTCGACATGATCGCAGCGCATCACACTATGATTTTCCGCATTATGAGATCTTAGGAGATTGTACTGTGATATTGTTTTCCTATAACATGTTGTGGTTTTTGGCACTTCGGATTGATTATGATTTGGATGGCACTGTTGATGTTTTCAGACTATCATTTTTATAATTTACTTAATTAAAAATGAAATTTTTGGTTCCAAATTTTGGGATGTTACAAGTTGGTATCAGAGCCTTGGTTTGAGGGATTCAGACACACTTTCAGGGTGTCCGGACTCAAATCAAGGGTTGAGAGGTTTCTACAACAAAAAGAATTTTTTTTTAAAATTAAAATTAAAGATTTCTAAAAAGAACAAGGAGTATGATGCATGCAATCGACCGAGCTCAAGTAGGTTTTCCCCAAGATACCCATACATGTTATGTTATGATATGAAGTGTGGATATGTGAACTGCATGCCTGATTAGGACTATGGATCTAGGAAGGGTGCCTTGTATGCCTACTATATATGCCTATTGAACTACATGATGGTACTGATTAGTCAGTGATATGATGGCCTGATTAGGATTTGCCTGGTTTTGGTTACTCAATGCTTGACTGTTGCTTGCTTTGTGCTTTTAGGAGTCCTAGTTATCTTTAATTAACTAGTAAATGAATATGTTAAGTTACATATTACGAGGACTAAATAATTTCAGAAGGTTACGTCTAGCCCTATTTCGTAGCTCTTGTCTGAGTCCAACCGTTGCAAGGAAGGACCTCTCATTCAAAGAATTATCTGGTCTTAGTGATATGTAATGGTATTCACGAGCTAGTTAGGGAAAGATAGTAGGGACTTCTTATGCAGCTAATGGAGGAGAGGGGGTCGAAGATTACCCTAAGGTAAGCCTAGGATGAGAGTAGTGACAAGAATTATTTGATTGGGAATTGTATTCAAAAGTAGGAAGTGGCTTTGGTAACCCAAGGTGACCAAGGAGGAAAGTACCGATATATGTGGAAAGTAGTATGGACCCGTACTACTTAAAGCATAGGATCCGCAACTTGACTCTTGGAGAGCTGCAGAGAACTAGGAGGGGCAAAGTGTGAGACCTCTCGATGATTATGTATGACCCTGACAATTTTGTGGTTTGTTTCAGAATGGTGGTGCCACGTCATGGAGCAGGGGGTTCAGGATCTGGGTCTGGTTTAGGTACGGGTTTCGAATTGATTGATAATGGATTGCGCAAGTTCATTGCATCCAAGCTTACGAGAGGCATCCTTGAGGCGACCCCAGTGATTTTCAGGTCGATCAAGGAGGGTATCATTGAGCAGATGGAGGACTGTGACATCCCCATTTTCACGGCCAGAAAATACCGATTTTTTGTTTATGCTTTATAAAAATCAGAGTACTTCTTTTCATAAAAATGATGCGGAATTTGTTCCCAGAAAAATACGATAAATACGTTATCAAAAGATTTTCGAAGAAACGTATTTTATTCATTTTAAAACGTCTGCGATGTCATTGTCAATACAGGAACATAAGCATAAACGGAACTTACATTTATTTACACTAGTGACATACATCTCTTTAATCTCTCAGTGTAATGTCACTTCATATCGACACCTGTGATATAAATAAACTGAGTGGTTCAGGTTGGGAAACCTGGTGAGTACATAGGGTTTTCAACCCACAATAATATAATTATTATGTTTAATCATCAAACAGTTAAGCCAATTACCCATCCCCATTATCTTCTTTATTCTTAAGGATCTACCCTAAGAATCAGCTATTTCTTGTTCATTCATTCCTAAGGAGTATCCTAAGGAATAGGTATGAATTCCATCATTGTAAATGACACATCTGTCAAGCACAACTGCTAGTTCTGTCACTTAGGCGCAACTGCCAAAATTGTGACATTCTCTATGGGGCGCATTTGCCGGAATAGTCCTTTTAGGCGCATCTGTCAGGGTTACAAGGTTCTCTATTAGGCGCTTCTGTCGGTAGAGTCCTTTAGGCGCATCTTCCAGGGTTTTATTGACAGTATCGTTTTCAAGAGTCCACTCGCAATACATATCAAAGGGTTTTTAGAGTACACCAGTGAACACATCGTTCACAACACCTACAGGTTGCGAGCCTGCTAGTGTTCCACTGGACTGTCTAGAATAGTTTGTGGTTGTCATCCATACTCTGCTGAATGACGGGGCCATCATTTGGGAAAAAGGCTTCTCACATCGTCCACCTCTCACCCTCACCTCACGGTCTATTTCACCTCTCAACTCATCATCCAACTCATATTTCATCTATTACATCTACCCATGTCTTACCCCAACATTTTCGTAGATATAAAATACATATAAAGTCTAAATCATTTAAAACGTGTATAGAATTGTTCATCCAGCATAGGCAGCAAGTACTCAGGTAATATGCACACATAGCACGTAATTTATATAAAATACTTCATATCTATGTGTAAGATGAAAGTAACTATGCACTCACCTGAAAGGTGGTGACTCAGCACTCGAACAACGCTTCGATACCCTCAAAACAATTTTCCTTTGATAAAACCTAGTACCAATACTACTAGGGTTTAGTCTAACGATAACCGCGACAAATTACTAGTCTAGCTATTATTATTATATAAGCATTAAAGAACACTATATATAACTCATAATAATAGCCCAAATAATTATTTTAAGGACCTAATAACATTACTATAATTATTTGAAAGCTATATTAAAAAATAGTGTAGGCGTAGCTCACTTACAGCGGATTTTAAAGAAAACCGGGCTCCGCTGGAGCAGCGTTCCCGAGCCAAAAGGCTCTTCTTCTTGGAGCCGTCTGGCGTTCTGGGACTCGCCTCTAGCACCTGGGAGGTGCTAGGGAAAGGGGAAGATGGTTTGGGGGTAATGGGAGAGAAAGAGTATTAAAGGTGTGAGTTTTAGGGGTGATTTACGCCTCTATTTATAGGCTGTCTGGGCCAATTCACGTCGTGCAAAAGGGTGTTCACGTCGTGAGTTTTGCGTAGGCTCCAAGGCGAAGTCTGGTGCTGACAAGTGGCGTCGGACGCAGGTAAAACAACCAATCTTTAAAAATTCATAACTTTCACATACGAACTCCGTTTTTGACGTTCTTTATATCCACGCGTAGGTAAAAACAAGATCTACAACTTTCCTTTTGACTCCATTGGCTACTTCTCAACCAATTTTAAATTTAACAGTAGGAGGAGATTAGACTGCTAAATGACCGCGAAGAATTCGTAACTCCTTCATACGGACTCTGTTTTCGTCTATCTTTTTACCGTTGAGTTCCTATTAATGAGATCTTCAACTCTCATTTAGGTCGCGTAAGCCAAAAACCGCTTGAACTAAAATTCGAGTTTCGGGACGTGCACTGCTAAGCCGAATCTTAGAAAAAACATAACTTATTCATACGAAGTCATATTTGGGCGTTCTTTTTATGGATTTTCTCGGTTTAACATATTCTAAGACTTTCATTTAGGCTGTTAAGTCTAAGTCTCACTCTATCGTAAATTCACTATTTACGCTTCCCGGTGTCGTGCCGGTTTCGTCTCGAAACTTCGACGGGTCATAACTTCTTCGCTATAACTTGGATTTTGGCGTTCTTTATATGTACGGAAACCTTGTGACATATTCTACAACTTGGTTAAGATTATATATTCTAAATAATATTTTGTCGAAAAGTCGTTCTCGACTCCTATTGCCTCTAAATTGACTAGCCCGGATTTGCTGGCGTTACAATTATCTCCCCCTTAGGATGATTATGTCCCAGAATCGTCAATGAAACAGGGCTCACATGATGACTCCATATGTTATATCTGAAGGGTTTTGAGCATTCTAACACTTCCTAAGTGTACATGCAACCCTAATAAACCTTGGATCTATGTTTGTCTAAGATACATGCAAATAATTATTTTTCCAAGGCTTATATCCTAACTAGCATGGCATGGGGAACTTGAATCAAATAAAGCTAGTAGAAACACTTACCTTGTAGTTGTAGTTGATTCCTTGGAGTTTTAGAGCCTAGCACCAATAATGTGGATGCCTCAAATGAAAGTCACAAATCACCACAAACTTGGAACTTTGAGAGAATAGTCACACTTCTCTTGAAATCGGCCCTCACCTCAACATGTGTCAACTAGTGTTCACTAGCTTGATTTCAAGAGCCAAAGCCTCCTTTATATAGTGTGGTGGATTAGGGTTACATCCATGTAAACCCTAATACCCATGTCTCTTCATTTCCATGAGATCCATGGGTTAAAGCTCCATGGAGTATCCATGGACTTCTCCATCCAAGCCTAGCCCATTCCAAATAAGCATAAGCCCACACTATATAAATATAGAAGCCCATATTTAATTAGTAATATCTTTGATCACTAAATTAATCCTAGATTAATTATAGATCACTACTAATTAAATAATATGATCTTATATTAATATATTAGAACTTATAATATATTAATAAATCATAACTTGTACTATTCTCAAATATTATCCATAAATTGTTCGGGTGAAGTGCAACCCAAATGGACCATGCTGGGTCGGGTCAAGTATATACCAAATATAGTTATGGGCTTAGACACTATATCCAACGTCTCCCACTTGGATAAGTCTAGTAACTATATTTGCAAGTATAACTTCAGGAACCGATCCGCAATCGTAGCTCTTTAAACTCTGTTGAACTAGAACGCGCCATTTAGATAAGTGATCATATAATCCTCTGTTCTAGATATCAGCCGGACAAACACATGGAACATTGTCTTGCTTATTGTCCAGCATTTGTTTCCCGATTTCCGATTTGTTTGACATAGAACTCAACTGAACACATCAATTCAGTTCTGACCGGGCCCGGTACATAGGTCAAAACAAAATCATCGAGGGGCCCATATATCAGCTTCTAATCCAAGAAGGAACAGATAAACTTCGACTCATATGTTTGTTCTACCACTCATTGAATTACACACAAAGGCACGTTTTATAACATCGAGTTACCAATGCGTTTACGTACAATCAATGCATAACCAACTCGTAAGTAACAAATCATATCTCTAGGTTTGAAGACTTATATGATATTACCGTTTCACGATCACTCGAGATAAAATTCCATGAAGTGATTCCAGTGAGCGTGGGTTGAGTCCAATGCTCAGAACTTATGAGCACTCATGATTGTTGTAGCCATGTCCAACACCTTAGACCTCTGCAACCAATCATGACAGTCTTGATTCATACCTACTTCCAACATATGACCGACAGTGGAGGTTTGAATAATATGATATACCAAACATAATTATTCTGGAAGTCAAAACATGCAAAAGAAATATAGTAAAAGATCGACAAGAGATAGCAACACTTTACTCATGAATAAAACACCTTTTATTCATCATAAAATGTCAATTACACTTTACAAATTTCTGGGTTATCTAACTACTAAAACTTATATCATCCTTCAGCCCTATGCTCCAAGCATGCTGGAGATGCTTAACCCTACTCAGTCCCTTCGTGAGGGGATCTGCCGGGTTCTCATCCGATGGTACCCTCTTTGCCATGAGGAGTCCTTCTTCAATTCGATGTCTGATAAAATGGTATTTTCTGTCGATGTGTCTGGATCTCCCGTGATCCCTTGGTTCCTTGGCTAAGGCAACCGCACTATTGCTGTCACAGAAAATCTCCATTGGCTCTTTTATAGCTGGAACAACTCCAAGGTCTCCGATGAAGTTCTTTAGCCATATCGCCTCCTTTGTTGCCTCGCTTGCTGCTATATACTCTGATTCACAAGTGGAATCAGCCACTGTCTCCTGCTTGGAACTCTTCCAAGAAATTGCTCCTCCGTTTAGGGTAAAGACCCAGCCTGACTGAGAGCGGAAATTATCCCTATCAGTCTGGAAACTAGCATCACTATACCCTACAACTCTCAAGTCATCACTCCCACCGAAGGTAAGGAACCAGTCCTTAGTCCTTCGCAGGTACTTGAGGATATTCTTTACCGCAATCCAGTGTTCCTTTCCAGGGTTCGCCTGATACCTGCTAACCATGCTCAAAGCAAAGGCTACATCAGGTCGAGTACACGTCATAGCATACATGATCGATCCTACAGCTGAAGCATAAGGAAATCGACTCATTTCTGCTATCTCAGCCTCAGTACTAGGGCTTTGTGTCTTACTCAATCTAGCGTTACACTGAATGGGTAACTCACCTTTCTTGGAGTTATGCATGTTGAATCTTTTCAACACTTTGTCCAAGTAGGTACTTTGACTAAGTCCAATTAGTCTTTTACTCCTGTTTCTCAAAATCTTTATCCCTAGGATATAGGCAGCTTCACCGAGGTCCTTCATAGCGAAACACTTCCCAAGCCAGGACTTTACTTCCTGCAGCGTTGGGATGTCATTTCCTATGAGTAGTATGTCATCCACATACAGTACCAAAAAACTGACTATGCTCCCACTAGCCTTGATATAGACGCAAGATTCATCTTCACTCCTCGAAAAGCCAAATTCCTTGACTTTCTCATCAAAGCAAAGATTCCACCTGCGAGGTGCCTGTTTCAATCCATAAATGGATTTCTCGAGTTTACACACTCTATGGGTACTCGTTGCTGACAAAACCCTCTGGCTGACTCATGTAAACATCTTCAGCCAACTTTCCATTAAGGAAAGCGGTTTTGACATCCATTTGCCATATTTCATAGTCATGAAATGCAGCTATGGCTAACAGAACCCGAATAGACTTAATCTTGGCTACTGGAGAAAAGGTCTCATCATAGTCCACTCCAGGAATTTGAGAGAAGCCCTTTGCAACCAGTCTCGCCTTATAAGTGTGTACTTTACCATCCATGTCGGACTTCTTCTTGAAGACCCACTTGCACCCTACAGTCTTACGACCAGGTACATTCTCAACCAAGTTCCAAACTTGATTGTCATACATGGATTGTATCTCGCTATCCATGGCCTCTTTCCATTTAGCAGCCTCAGGGCCTGCCATGGCTTCCATGTAGCTGTTAGGTTCATCCAGACCTACTAGTGTCTCATCACTAATAAGTGTCTCACCTTCCGCAGTAATATGGAAACCATAGTAATGCTCAGGTGCATTCCTAACTCTCGTGGAACGCCTTAGAGGTACAGGCTCATCAACTGGCTCAACAGGAGTTTCCTCCTCAAGTTGAGGGCTAGTGTTTGAAGTTCCTTCACCGCTTGATTCTTGAATTTCTTCAAGATCAATTTGCCTCCCACTGTCTCCTTGGCTTATAAATTCTCTCTCTTGAAAGACTCCTCTTCTTGCTATAAAGACCATATTGTCACTAGGTCTGTAGAAGAGGTAACCAAAGGATTGCTGTGGGTAGCCGATGAAAATACACCTCTCGCTTCGAGGTTCGAGCTTATCATGAGTCTCGCGTCTCACGAAAGCCTCATAACCCCAAATCTTGATGTGGTCTAGCTTAGGTACTTTGCCAGTCCACATCTCGTGAGGAGTTTTGGCAACTTTCTTTGTAGGGACAAGATTAAGAATATGGGCAGCAGTCTCTAAGGCATACCCCCAGAATGAGATTGGTAGCGTAGCTCGACTCATCATGGAACGAACCATATCCAACAAGGTTCGATTACGCCTCTCAGCCACACCATTCAACTGTGGTGTCCTGGGAGGTGTCAATTGTGAGACAATCCCACATTCCCTAAGATAGTCGAGAAACTCTGAACTAAGATACTCACCTCCTCGATCGGATCGAAGCATCTTAATGTTCCTGCCCAATTGATTCTCGACTTCCTGTTTAAATTCCTTAAACCTCTCGAAAGTCTCTGACTTATGCTTGATTAAGTAGACATATCCATATCTACTGTAATCATCAGTAAAAGTCAAATAATAACGATTAGCATCCCTTGTGGCATGTTTGAATGGTCCACACACATCCGTGTGTATAAGGTCCAACAAACCTTCACCCCTCTCACACGAGCCTGTGAAGGGTGACTTTGTCATTTTTCCAAGTAAGCATGATTCGCAACTATCATCTGACTTTAGGTCAAACGACTCCAAGACTCCATCCTTTTGGACTTGGCCTATGCGTTTCTTGCTTATATGTCCAAGACGACAATGCCATAATGATGCTTTATCCAAGTTATTATTATTAGTAGAATCAATACACAAAACATTATTTCCCAAGTTATCTACAACAGATACAGCTTCATACACACCATCACAAGGTAATGCTTTAAAATAAAAAACATTATTATAGAAAACATCTATAGAACCAACTTCATTATTAAATGAAAAGGTAAACCCTTGTTTGTACAAAGCATGAAAGGAAATAATATTTCTTGCCATTCCTGGCGAATAACAACACTTATTCAAATCTAAATTAAACCCACTACTTATCGATAAAGTATAAACTCCAATCTTGGTAACAGGTAAAGCTTTCCTATTCCCCATGATCAAGTTTATTCTTCCTTGCTCCACATTCTCACTTTTTCTTAGTCCCTGCAAGTCACAACAAATATGAATACCACAACCGGTATCAAGGACCCAAGACTTAGAATGGGGTGAGTTATTAGAAATGATAGTGTAAGTACCTGCATGGTTGGGTTTGACTTTCCCATCCTTCACATCCTGCTGGTACTTTGGGCAGTTCCGCTTCCAATGAGATTTTTCATGACAATAGAAGCATTCAGCCTCTTTTGGGTCAAAAGAAGGAGTGATGAAACCTTTCTTGGTTCCACTTGAAGAAGAGCCATCAAGGGTCCGAGCCTTGGTACCCTTCGAGGATCTCTTTCTCTTCCTCCATCGATTTTTCCCAATTGCCAAAACCGGAGTTGAGTTTGGAGTAGGAGTGATAGCAACCGACTTCCCCTTAAGACCTGATTCTGCGGTCTTGAGAAGTCACTGAAGTTTGCTGAGTGTGACCTCTTCCTTATTCATGTGATATGTCATGTGGAATTGATCATAGCACGATGGTAAGGAGTGCAAAATGATATCTATTGCAAGATCCTCAGGGAAGTTCACATTAAGCTTCAGCAAACGATCCACATACCTTTGCATTTTCTGCATGTGGCTCGTGACGGATTCCCTGTCCTTCATCATGGTTGTTATCATGGAGCAGATGATTTCATACCTCTCTTGTCTTGCACTTTGATGGTATCTTTCCATCAAATCTTGGTGCATTTCATAAGGGTAGAAATCCTCATAAGACTTTTGGAGTTCCGCTGTCATCGTGGCCATCATGATGCAAGCCACTTTCGTAGCATCCCTTTCATGTGCCCAAAATTCAGCGATCTCCTGAGGAGTTGCAGTGGTCTCATCAATCTCCTTAAGCTCCTTGTCAAGGACATATTCTTTTTCCTCGTAGCGGGTAATCATCCTAATGTTTCTGATCCACTCATTGAAGTTGGATCCATCAAAGGTGACTTTCCCACACAAGTTCATAGGGGTAAAGGAGCCATTAGGATTAGAGCCAGAAGCAGCATTGTTTGAAGACATATAAAAAGAAGAGAACAAGATTAGTTTAGATATAAGAGAGTCCTTAATAAAACACCCAAATGTAATATTAAGGCTAGGATCCAATCACAATATAATATAACTTAGAAGAGGTATGTCGTAATCTAAGCTATACCATATTTGAAAGGTAGGTGAATGACGATTCACCAATTTCCACCACGAAAACCGAAATATTTAAGTATTAGGTTTTTGATTGGTTCTTAGAAATTCCTAGATTCTTTGAGATTCAATAAACTTTTCAAAGGCATGTTTCAATCTCGAGTGTGCCCTCCAGGTTTTGTGACTGGGATGCCGAGGATCACAAAACGAGGTGTGAAGTAACCATGCAAATCACTTGGTACCCTTTAAAGTTTATCACTCAATCGATGTGCCGGTAAACCACACACGCTCCATCGATACTATAATAAACCTTTAAGTCACCCTTTACCTACCTTGTTAAGTCCAAGTTAGTGTGCCGGTTAACCACACACGCTCCACCAACGACTCAATCAATGTGTAAAGTGTAATTTCATGGATTAGCACCTTATTCACATTTTTCCTAAAGTACCTAAGATTGGGAATTTAATAAAACATTTAGTTACTTTATAATATTCATCATACTTTGAATGAGAATTTATAAGTCCTTGTCTTACCCGTTCGGCTAACGACCCTCCACCAGTCAAGCAAGCGGTGGGTGAGAGTGGACACCCATTAAGTCACCATTTTATAGGCAACAACCTTATACCCACCTTATAGACCGGCTTCGTGAATGAGGCGTACTAGCGGTAAGACGACTTTGTTCTTATACATATATATATATATATATATATATATATATATATATATATATATATATATATATATATATATAATTATTAAATCATAATAATATAAGTATAAGGGTTGAATTTTAACTTTTAAAATTCTAAGGGTTGGAACTAAAGTTTAACTTAACTTTACTTGTTCCAAAACTTGAGGGCAAGTTTTGTAAACTTTCAAAACTTTTCATTTCTTGTAACTTATGAGTTTAATAGAGTAATAAAATGAGGACTTTTCATTTTTTCTAACTCTTGTGTTCTTTTAATGGTTTTTAATCCAAGAGACTTTTGGTTTTCCATAACTTGAGGACAAGTTATGGACTCCATTAAAACACATTATGATCAAGAATTAAACTACCACATAGGTTACAAATAATTCCTATGATCATCTAAACTTCATAAGAACAAGAACATGAATATGAACACTTTCAAGAATCAAAATCACATTAAAATTTGTAATTTTGATAACTAGTTGTTGTAAATGAATTAGCAAAAACATTACACCAGCTAAAACAAGTTTTCAAGTACCAAAACAGTTTAGGGTAATGTTTCCAATCCACTTCCAGCAACTAAAGTCGAAAAACTGCACTCTGTCGACCCTACTCGCTGAGTGCATGAACCTACTCCCCGAGTAGGTTGAAGATACAAGTGGACTCGGCGAGTCCCCCCCATGGACCCGGCGAGTCCATCAGTCAGACAGCAAGATTTCGATTTTTCAAGCATATTGCAACAAGTATCAAACAAACAAGCCTAGGCTCTGATACCACTGAAGGGTTTTGAGCATTCTAACACTTCCTAAGTGTACATGCAACCCTAATAAACCTTGGATCTATGTTTGTCTAAGATACATGCAAATAATTATTTTTCCAAGGCTTATATCCTAACTAGCATGGCATGGGGAACTTGAATCAAATAAAGCTAGTAGAAACACTTACCTTGTAGTTGTAGTTGATTCCTTGGAGTTTTAGAGCCTAGCACCAATAATGTGGATGCCTCAAATGAAAGTCACAAATCACCACAAACTTGGAACTTTGAGAGAATAGTCACACTTCTCTTGAAATCGGCCCTCACCTCAACATGTGTCAACTAGTGTTAACTAGCTTGATTTCAAGAGCCAAAGCCTCCTTTATATAGTGTGGTGGATTAGGGTTACATCCATGTAAACCCTAATACCCATGTCTCTTCATTTCCATGAGATCCATGGGTTAAAGCTCCATGGAGTATCCATGGACTTCTCCATCCAAGCCTAGCCCATTCCAAATAAGCATAAGCCCACACTATATAAATATAGAAGCCCATATTTAATTAGTAATATCTTTGATCACTAAATTAATCCTAGATTAATTATAGATCACTACTAATTAAATAATATGATCTTATATTAATATATTAGAACTTATAATATATTAATAAATCATAACTTGTACTATTCTCAAATATTATCCATAAATTGTTCGGATGAAGTGCAACCCAAATGGACCATGCCGGGTCGGGTCAAGTATATACCAAATATAGTTATGGGCTTAGACACTATATCCAACAATATCTTCATCCTAAGTAATAATCGTAACTTTGATGTTTCTTCGAACGAGTATCTAACTCTAAGACTTCCTGACTGCAGGCGGTGCCCGATCATGGACCCGCTCTCTATCTCATGATTTTCATGTCACCATCTCGATCTTTATTGGAGGCTCCTTCTTTAACAAACTTGAGGTAAGTTTCTTCCTTCGATTATCATAATAGATCGATGGGTCATGTTCTAACGACCTCTCATCGTATGATGCATTGCTTGGACTCAGGTCTTTTAGAGTCAAATTTCAGAACAGACTATACCTTCCTTCATGTTCTAATCACATCTTAAAAGGTAGCATTTCTAGCTACAAGCAACCGTCACGATACCTCTACTGATCACTTCGATCATCTTTTACTTCAATCCTACGGCTTAAGTCAGATGTTACATCGAACTTGGTTCTCTGAACCACGTAGCATACTCTTCGTAGTCGGACTCAATGTGATATGACCACTAGGGTCGGGATAACAAAAATCTTCTTAGTCATTACCGAAACGATGGTAACGACGTATTTGAATAAATTGGAATCAATTATTGGCTTCTTGGTAACCTTGTGACTTTCCCTGATCCAAGCGTGAGTCCTATGCTTCCGGTAGTATAGGTCTCTACTACCATCCACACCTACTCATACTCGTCCCAAGTATTGTCTCGCAGTCTCCAAGTCACCATACAAGAAAATCACATAAAAGTTTAACACACCAGATAACAAAACGAAGGATTTATTATTTCTTGAAACTAGTACATAGGTGTTCAAGTTCACCCTAGACTATGCCACTAATAGGCAACACCACGTGGGACTATCTACATGACTACTTTATAACTTGATCTTCGGTCATCCGTCCTTACTCTTGATTCCTTGTGTTGCCAGCTGCTTTGTCAAGGATGCTCCTTAGCTCTGGAGGTGCATTCGCTCCTGCTGCTTCATGTTTCCTCGGGCAGTCCCTATATAAATGTCCTTCTTTGTTACATATGTAGCACACCTTTCTCTTGGACGTGCACTTGCTGGCGTAACGCCCTGTCCTTCCACATTTGTAGCAAGTCACCTTCTCATCGTATCCCTCATAGTGTTTTAGCAGTACATTTGGCGTTGTTGCTCTCATCGGACAATCTTGCTTGAAGTGTCCCTCTCCACTACACTTAAGGCAAACTTCCTCCTTGGTTGAGCATTTATGGGCATAATGACCAATCTTCCCGCATTTGAAGCAGGACACTTCCTTAGGGTATCTCCTATTACACCATTTTGCTTCACCTCTTCCTCCTCCAAACTGTGAAAATAAGTTTTTCGTGTTGGACCTTGAAGATCCCTCAAATTTCCTCTTCTTGCCAACTTCAACCTTGTTGGCGATCCGATCGTTGATCATTTCTTCGACAGACTTAGCAACCCAGATGGTTGCCTCAAGAGCGGGTGTTTGGCGTACTGGCACAGTAAGTTCATCCTTACTTTGTTGAAGTAAACGCCTTGTTTCTTCCATATGTTGATCCAGCATTATCCGCACCATTGCTTGTACTCCGGCCATCATGATTGGCCCAGGTACAACTGCTACCTCTGGCAAATGCTCAATCACTGGTGGTTCGGGCTGCGGATTACCGCTTCCAAATCCGCTTCTAGTGTTCATCATGTCGATCTACACATCAAATTTAGATGTCCGGTGTAGAGTGATGAGAATTTAGATAGAGAAGATTTTATTTATGATCGACGTATAGTTCTCCCTATCACTCCGAAAAGTTACATGCCAGTTCTAATACCGTAATTAAACGTTTAGAAATCTGAACACATAAAGTTTCCAGATCCGGTCGGCAACAGACCGTAGATCCGATCATACATTTAGCATCATAAAGCATCATAAATCATTTAGCACATAAAAGCATATTAGGCATACTTCCTACATAAGCTAGTGCTCACAGCTCACAATCATTGCTAAGCATTCTAAGTTTAAGTCTAGAAATTTCCTACAAATTCCTAGTTCGCTTAAACTAATGCTTTGATACCAACTGTGACATCCCCATTTTCACGGCCAGAAAAGCCCGATTTTTTGTTTATGCTTTATAAAAATCAGAGTACTTCTTTTCATAAAAATGTTGCGGAATTTGTTCCCAGAGAAATACGATAAATACGTTATCAAAAGATTTTCGAAGAAACGTATTTTATTCATTTTAAAACGTCTACGATGTCATTGTCAATACAGGAACATAAGCATAAACTGAACTTACATTTATTTACACTAGTGACATACATCTTTTTAATCTCTCAGTGTAATGTCACTTCATATCGACACCTGTGATATAAATAAACTGAGTGGTTCAGGTTGGGAAACCCGGTGAGTACATAGGGTTTTCAACCCACAATAATATAATTATTATGTTTAATCATCAAACAGTTAAGCCAATTACCCATCCCCATTATCTTCTTTATTCGTAAGGATCTACCCTAAGAATCAGCTATTTCTTGTTCATTCATTCCTAAGGAGTATCCTAAGGAATAGGTATGAATTCCATCGTTGTAAATGACACATCTGTCAAGCACAACTGCTAGTTCTGTCACTTAGGCGCGGCTGCCAAAATTGTTACATTCTCTATGGGGCGTATCTGCCGGAATAGTCCTTTTAAGCGCATCTGTTGGGGTTACAAGGTTCTCTATTAGGCACTACTGCCGGTAGAGTCCTTTAGGCGCATCTGCCAGGGTTTTATTGACAGTATCATTTTCGAGAGTCCACTCGCAATACATATCAATGGGTTTTTAGAGTACACCAGTGAACACATCGTTCACATCACCTACAGGTTGCGAGCCTGCTAGTGTTCCACTGGACTGTCTAGAATAGTCTGTGGTTGTCATCCATACTCTGCTGAATGACGGGGCCATCATTTGGGAAAAAGGCTTCTCACATCGTCCACCTCTCACCCTCACCTCACGGTCTATTTCACCTCTCAACTCATCATCCAACTCATATTTCATCTATTACATCTACCCATGTCTTACCCCAACATTTTCGTAGATATAAAATACATATAAAGTCTAAATCATTTAAAACGTGTATACAATCGTTCATCCAACATAGACAACAAGTACTCAGGTAATATGCACACATAGCACGTAATTTATATAAAATACTTCATATCTATGTGTAAGATCAAAGTAACTATGCACTCACCTGAAAGGTGGTGACTCAGCACTCGGACAACGCTTCGATACCCTCAAAACAATTTTCCTTCGATAAAACCTAGTACCAATACTACTAGGGTTTAGACTAACGATAACCGCGACAAAGTAATAGTCTAGCTATTATTATTATTATTTAAGCATTAAAGAACACTATATATAACTCATAATAATAGCCCAAATAATTGTTTTAAGGACCTAATAACATTACTATAATTATTTGAAAGCTATATTAAAAAATAGTGTAGGCGTAACTCACTTACAACGGGTTTTAAAGAAAACCGGGCTCCGCTGGAGCAGCGTTCCCGAGCCGAAAGGCTCTTCTTCTTGGAGCCGTCTGGCGCTTCGGGACTCGCCTCTAGCACCTGGGAGGTGCTAGGGAAAGGGGAAAATTGTTTGGGGGTAATGGGAGAGAAAGAGTATGAAAGGTGTGATTTTTAGGGGTGATTTACGCCTCTATTTATAGGCTGTCTGGGCCAATTCACGTCGTGAAAAAGGGTGTTCACGTCGTGAGTTTTGCGTAGGCTCCAAGGCGAAGTCTGGTGCTGACGAGTGGCGTCGGACGCAGGTAAAATAGTCAATCTTTAAAAATTCATAACTTTCGCATACGAACTCCGTTTTTGATGTTCTTTATATCCACGCGTAGGTAAAAACAAGATCTACAAATTTCCTTTTGACTCCATTGGCTACTTCTCAACCAATTTTAAATTTAACAGTACGAGGAGATTAGATTGCTAAATGACCGTGAAGAATTCATAACTCCTTCATACGGACTCTGTTTTCGTCTATATGTTTACTGTTGAGTTCCGATTAATGAGATCTTCAACTCTCATTTAGGTCGTGTAAGCCAAAAATCGCTTGAACTAAAATTCGAGTTTCGGGTCGTGCACTGCTAAGCCAAATCTTAGAAAAATCATAACTTATTCATACGAAGTCAGATTTGGGCGTTCTTTTTATGGATTTTCTCGGTTTAACATACTTTACGACTTTCATTTAGGTTGCTAAGTCTAAATCCCACTCTATCATAAATTCAATATTTACGCTTCCCGGTGTCCTGCCGGTTTCGTCTCGAAACTTCGACGGGTCATAACTTCTTCGTTATAACTTGGATTTCGGCGTTCTTTATATGTACGGAAACCTTGTGACATATTCTACAACTTGGTTAAGATTATATATTCTAAATAATATTTTGTCGAAAAGTCGTTTTCGACTCCTATTGCCTCTAAATTGACTAGCCCGGATCTGCGGGCGTTACAAGGACCGCCTTAGGTCATTCAGGAGTGACAAGGCACCTGGACTATCGGGGACTCGTACGCTCTCCTTCAAGGATTTCATGGGATGTGGAGCACCAGAATTCTTCGGGGTGAAAACCCCTATTGTTGCTAGGCGATGGATCGATAACATTGAGTTTGCACAGGTGAAGAGCTTCTGTCTGGAGGGGTCAAAGGTCAGATTTGATACTGGTTGTCTAAGGGAGCGAGCGAGAGGCTGATAGGAGGCGGTTAGTGACATGTTGAGAGCCCCATCCATCAAGACCATGATCTGGTCGAATTTTGTGACCATATTCTGAGTGGAGTTTGCGCCAGCAGTGGAGGTTCAACAGCTGGATAGGGAGTTCTTGGATATAAGGCAGACTACAGAGATGGTGGTGGAGATTACCACCAAATTTAGGTAGAGGGCTCTGTTAGTTCCTCATTATGCGGGTGATGAGGAGATGAAGAAAACCCGATACCATGATATGTTGAGAGTTGACATTCGGAATTATGTCAGTTATTCGACGTGCCAGAATTTGGATGAAATGATAGTCAAGGCACAAGAGGGGGAGATTGATATAGAGCACATTAGGAAGAGGAAGGCGGAGGTTGGGCAAATGACTGGGGTTTCGGTGAAGAAACCCAAGGGATTCGACTCGAGGTCGAAGGGCCAGCAGGGCCGTAACCGCTGTGGGAAATGTGGCAAGACACATGAGGGGGATTGCAAACAAGGGGATTGGGTTGTTATAAGTGCGGCAAGTTGGGGCACTTTAGCAAGGATTCTACTGCCCGTACCCCCATCGTTCAGACATCAGACCTGCTTTGTTTTTATTGCAATCAGTGGGCCCATAAAAAGTCCAACTGCCCGAGATTGGTATCAAGAGCGTCAGTGGTGGCGCCAGCTCCAGCGATCCTGCGGATCACAGATGGCTGCCAGGGCAACTCAGATGCTCCTTTGGTGAGGATTCGAGCCTTCCAGTTGACCGTCGAGGAGGTGCGTGTCGCACCAGATGTGGTGACAACTATGTTTCATCTCTTTAACTTTTATTATATTTCAGTTTTGTTATTTATACCCCATGTATTTTGTTTTAGGATCGTTCCATGTGAATGGTATCCAAGTGTTGGTATTATTTGATTCGGGGACTACCCGATCGTTCATATCTCTTGCACTCAGCAACAGGTTTGCTGAGTCTACGAGCATGTTGGATTGTGCATTAGAGGTCGAGATTGCAGTCGAACGATCCATTAAGGTATCAGAGGTTTATAGGGATTGCATACTGAGGATGTGTGACGAGCGCTATCTAGTGCATTTGGTTCCTATTCCTCTGCGAGGGAACAAGGTCATTATAGGCATTGATTGGTTAAGTCCTAATGGTGCGGTGATCGACTGTCAGCAACAGTTAGTTCGGGTTAGGACCCCAAATGGGGGAGAGTGTTGGATTAGGTGTCTAAGCTCATAACTATAATTAGTATGTACTTGACCCGAGAGTAGCATGGTCCATTAGGATTGCATATCATAAGGACAATTTGCTAGGATGGACTTTTGAGAAGAGGTTATTTATGGTTTATTAAGATATTATAAGTTCTAATATATTAATATGAAATCATATGATTTAATTAGTATTGATCATGTATTAGCTTGGAATTAATTTAGTAATCAATAGAGACTAATTGTGTAAATTATTTATATTTATATGTTGGGCTTGTGATTCATGTTGGACTAAGTTTATGTATAGATAAATAAAGAGTTGGGCCACATGAACCATGTATGGATTAGGGTTAACCTATGACCCTTGGAATCCTACATATAAATATGTTGCTCCATGACCAAAATCGGGTGTATTTATGCTTAGAGAACTATGTGTCGATTTTGTGTGAAAGGAATACTCTCTCAAGTTATCCTTTGTCCTAGATGTGTTGTGATTCCATTTGAGGCATTCATACTATTGGTGCTAAGATCTTAAAGGTTCAAGGCGTCCAACTACACTAAAAGGTATGTCATCTAACTTGTGTTTCATATTTTTTATGCTTCATTGTATGCTAGTTAGGATGATGCTTTGGAATATTGAATGTATGCATGTATAATAGAGAAAACATAGATCCAAAGCATCTAGGGTTTCATGTACACCATATGAGTGTTAGAATGCTCAAAACCATTCATTGGTATTAGAGCTTAGGGTTGTTTTCAATTATACTTGATGCTACTTGTTGTTTCAGCTTGAAAAATCGATTTTCTGCTGTTTTGGATAGTGGACTCGCCGAGTCCCAGCACAATTCTGACCAACTCGTCGAGTTTGTTCTTGTACTCGACACTTTAATGGGTGTCCACTCTCACACACCGCTTCCTTGACTGGTGGAAGGTCGTTTGCCGAACGGGTAGGACGGGATGCTCATTCTCCCTTCATTAAAAGTATAATGATAAATATAAAGTAACTAACCTTTTATTAAATTCCCAATCTTAGTTACTTTAGGAAAAATGTGAATATGGTGCTAACCTGTGAAATTGCACTTTGCACCTTGTTAAGTCGTTAGTGGAGCGTGTGTGGTTAATCGACACACTAATATGGGACTGACAATGCATGGCAAAGGGTAGCTTGATGTTAATCATAGATCAATGGACCGTGTGTGGTTAACCGGCATATTGATTAGGTGGTTGTAACGTTGGGTGTACCAAACTAATTTGCATGGTTATTCACACCTTGTTTGTGATCCTCGGCATCCCAGTCACAAACTTGAAGGGCACAATTGAGATTAAACATGCCATTGAAAAGTTCAATGAATCTCAGAAGATCTAGGAGTTTCAATTAACTTAAAACCTAAAATTCTTTTTCGTTTTTCGTGGTGGAAATTGGTAAATCGTCATTTACCTACCTTCAACTATTTTTTCAAATTGGATTACGACATCCCTCTTCCAATTTGTTAAATATTGTTTTGGGTCCTAGCCTTAATATTTTAAATTGGGTGTTATATTAAGGACTTAAATCAACTAAACTTGAATTTCTCCCTCATAGATGTCTAGTTATGACAACTATGGTCTTCCTTATCCTTTTGGATAAAGCTTTCCTAATAAAGATGATATCCCACATGGCGATCAAGGTGAAAGATTAATCCCTTTTTCGTGAATTAAAGAGACTCAAAATCATACTTCACTTCCTCCTCTAATTATTCTCCCTAACCCACAAGTTCAAAGACTTGAAAAAGTTCAAGGTCACTCAGACCCTTTTGGCAAGCAAACACAAAGATGGTTAGTATGTGTGCACTCACGTCCTGGAGATGGAGTCACATATTGACATGCTGGGAGAGTTGGGTGTCGAAGCCTCAAAGGAAGTTGACTGTTGACTGGGTTCTTCAATCACTTTCCGAGTCATATAGTGAGTTCATTAAGGACTACTATGTGATAGACCACGACATGACCCTTAATGATCTTACCTATTTGCTTGTTGTTGCTGAATCAACAATGCTTTGGAGCACTGGTAAAGCAAATTTGATTGGAAGATCTACTTCCCAAACTTACATGGACATTGACAATGGAAACATTAGAAATCCAGAAAAGTCTTCTCTTCCCAATGGAAAGGGATCAGCCATAGTCAACCCGATAGACCAAATGGTAAAGCGAAAGGCTAAGTCTGAGATAGTCCCGTGTACCATTACCAAAGAGTTCATATGTTTCTATTTCCAAAAGAAGGGACATTGGTTGAGAAGCTACCCTATTTACCTGAAACTTCACTAGGATGGTAAAAGTCAAAAAAATTGACCATGCTTCAGGAAAAGTCCACTATCTAACTCTATTAAGTTCCTATTTGGAGATTCTTATTATGATGTGACTAGGTCGCATTTTGATGCTTTGTAGAATTGAAGAAAAGAAAGGAAGCTTAAAGGAAGAATAAGCTAATTCTGATCGTGAAGAGATGGATTTCGATCGCATGATCTAAAGATCAGAATTTTGAGTTGCTGCTAAGAGTTATGATAGATTACTTAGGAATGGATAACAACATAGTTTTCATGTGTGTTTGCATTGTAAGGATAAGTTTTTCCACAATTTTAAAAGGAAAATTTTTTATTTTAATTATTTTAAGTATCCTTACAATGGGATTTGTGAAAATTGTTGTTTATATGATTCCACTGATAGCAATATTGGAAAATGGATTTGATTCTTTTGGAATCATGCAACTTGTGATATGAACGAGAATTTTCATCTTTGGGAAATTAATACTAATTCCTTGTTCACATGTATATGTGAGTCAAGTGAAGGACTAGAGGATCAGGTACACTAGGTTGTGCACAGGTTAAGTCCGCCACAAACATCGATAAGACTATTCATCATGATTTAGTAAAGTTTAGTAAATATTGTTATGCTTAAAAGTTTAAATGTAATTCTGAAACATTGGAAAAGTTTCAATGTATGGCAAGATGAATGAGAAGAATCAAATTAGGCAGAAAGATAAAAGTTTCTCCAATCCGAAAAGATGGGAGAGTACTTCAGTATCATGTTTTATGATCATCTTAAAGATTATGGAAAGCCATATCACAATTGATACTCTAAGGACATCTTGGTGCATTTGTTTGGCTAAGAAGAGGGATCGTGAATTGTTGAAATGGTTAAATCAAGAAGATGAGTCATACTTCGTTCCAAAACACGTCTTAGAGTCATACTCCAAGATTGTAACTCGAGTGAAATAATCTTAAGAAAGGTTTATAACACTTGTCAAATGTAGAGTAAAATGCTTTCTACTCTTGTACATTTGAAATTGGTAAGTTGTGATGTTTTGGATAAAACAAAGACCAACTAAGACCAATAGTGCGAAGTGTTTTTCTTGATAAGAATCCGCACTAACTCTTGAATATTTGTTTGTAAAGGAATGTTTCTTGACAAAAGAATCTCATATGTCATGGAGTTAGTGAGTCTTAATGATCTTGAAAAGGGTCTCAAGAACTAATCAAGAATAAAACCTGTTGTTTATCACTAGCACACGACTTGAGGTTTGTAACCTATTGTGTTGACACATTCTTATTTTTGTGCTCATTCCAGTTAAAAGTTGACTATGCTTGTGAGTTCTATGAGTTCTCAATTGGTTACATAACAAAATGGAAGCAATGGAAGGCCTTATGCTGCCAGGTGGCAAGAAATTAAGATTGAACAAGTTCAGTCCATATGAGCTTGGATTTGTCACTAACCTTCTCTTATGATTATGGTTTTGAGAAATTCACATGCACAAGAACACATACACCATAAAAATATAAGTGTGATAAGGTTTCTCTCCACTTCACGAAAATGATTGTGAGGAAACGCTTTCACTAAGTGGATTTTGAATGGTTAGCAATTGTGATATTTTCATTTCTCAAATTCAATTATGATTACGGCATCCCTTTTCATAATTCGAATTGTGAGCAATGGCAAAGATCTAAACAATTTTAGAACTAAGTAAAGGTGTATGGTGTTGATAAAGTGTTATCAAAGAATCTCGTATCAGAAATCTGAACTTTGGTAAGAAAGTCAATAAAGTATTGACTTCTAGAAGTTCAGTTGATTTATGGATACATGTCAAAGCTAGTGGGAGCATAAGTGTTATGCTAATAAGGATATAATTATCATGTTAGTGGGAGCATGATTATTATGTTAAGTGTTGCAAGTTAGCAATGTTAATTATGGAAAACAAAGTTTCAATTTGCAAGTTGCACGGTTTGAAAAGTTGTTTTGCTATAATTAAGGGAGAGAAATTCATACTTCATTTCAATTCTAAAAGCTTAGATTGAGATTTTAATCAAATTTAGTTAAGTATATGTATGAATGTTATGTTGGAATAGTTCAACTTCAACATAAGGAAATTCTATATATGGAAATATTATTTTCTAAAATTCGATTATGATTATGGCATCCCTTTTCATAATTCGAATTATGAAAACTTGTCAAATAGAAATAGAAATATTATAGCAAAAGACTGGTCTAGTATCATGTCTTTATGTGAGACATTATGAATCGTGTCCCATATGCTTCGGATATAGGATCGATTATATGTGCTGTAATATTCATCCGTTCTAAATTTTCCAAATGCCTAGGGCATTAAGAGGGAAAAGGACTAGAACTGGATATGACTAAAATGGTTAAGCAATTGTCGAGGACAATCTGAGGTTTACCAAAGATTGGTTTCTCATGGACACTTGGAAGTATGGTGTAAATTTTGAAAAATACCATATTAACATATTCTGAAAAGAGGCAACTCTTGTTTAGAAGTATTAGTCAAAATGGGAATATGGAAATGTTTCCGTAAGTGAAAGTCATTCTTTAAATCTGTGCAAGATTAGAAAACTTAATGCAAGAAGGATGTTCAAAGGAATGTACTTTGAATGTGAGACTTCATTTCCATGGAATTGCTCTCCATTGGAATACTTTGTAATGTTTGTTGCCAAGTCTCTGTGACTTTTGTGCATAGTTATTACAAAATGATCATTGCATATAAGTTTAGAATCTAACAGATTACAGTAAATGGAAAGAATTTGATATTCTTACGTTTACGGTAAGGATTTGGGATTGTGAAATGAGCATCACTAAAGTGTTGTCAATTAATATATTTCACGAACTAAGGACCATAGACAAACATAGTGTGCATGCTTGGAGCATGGGACAACTATTGTTTTAATTCAAGTATTAAGTTGTTTATTCGAAACATTATACAATGAATAATGAGTAATCAATATGGCACTCAAAGTTTTGGGGCCATATAGGATTAGTATTATTCTTGTGTTTCACTTTGCATGTTTTGACTTCTCGAATAACTAGGTTATTCTAACCATCCACAGTCAATCATACTTCGGAAGTAAGTATTGAGGCAAGACTATCATGAATGGGTCTGTAGTTTGTCTAGGTGTTTTAGACATAGCTGCAGTGTTCATGAGTACTCCTGGAATAAGATTCGAGTATTGGATTCAACCCACACTCATCTGAATCACTTCATGGATTTTATCACGAGTGATTGTGAGACGATAATATCTTATATTCTTGAAACGGAGACATGTGAGTTGTAGTTACAAGTCGGTTGCACATTGACATATGTAAACGTACTAGTAACTTGGATGTTATAAAACATATTATTGTGTGTAATTTGATGAGTAACTACAAGCAAGCATTGGGTCGAAGTTTATCTGTTCCTTTTTCCCCATGTGGATAAAAGCGATATCTGTGGGCCCCTCGATGATTTAGTGATGACAACCCTAAGTGCTCGGCCGGGCCAGGACTGATTTGATTTGTTCAATTAGTCGGTCATCATAAATCAGAAATCGGGAAACAACAAATGGATAGAGAGAATGATTATAATCCATGTCTTAGTCCATATGATATCTAGAATGGAGGAATATATGTTCCTTTATCTAATGGACGCGTCATTGACTAGCTTAGAGTTCGACAGCGGCTTTTAAGAGCTACGATTGCTTGTCAAGATTTTGGAGTTGTACTTGCAATAATAGTTATTAGACTTATCCAAGTGGGAGAGTGTTGGATTAGGTGTCTAAGCCCATAACTATAATTGGTATGTACTTGACCCGAGAGCAGCATGGTCCATTTAGGTTGCATATCATCAAGACAATTTGTTAGGATGGACTTTTGAGAAGAGGTTATTTATGGTTTATTAAGATATTATAAGTTCTAATATATTAATATGAAATCATATGATTTAATTAATATTGATCATGAATTAGTTTGGAATTAATTTAGTGATCGAAAGAGATTAATTAAATCAATGGGGACTAATTGTTTAAATTAGTTATATTTATATGTTGGGCTTATGATCCATGTTGGACTAAGTTTATGTATGGATACATAAAGAATTTGGCCACATGAACCATGTATGGATTAGGGTTAACCCATGACCCTTGGAATCCTACATATAAATATGTTGCTCCATAACCAAAATCGGATGTATCTATTCTTAGAGAACTATGTGTCGATTTTGTGTGAAAGGAATACTCTCTCAAATTTCAGAGAGTTGGTGATTTAGGGTGAGAGACCGCAGTATGGTCCGGTTATATGTTCTGCTGCGAGAGCCAGATGCTACATTCATCAGAGATGCGCAGGTTTTCTCGCTTATGTTATGGATACCCGAGAGAAGGGTAAGGCGACTGTGGATGACATGCCCGTTGTGTGGGAGTATCCGGACGTGTTCCCAGAGGATTTTCCTCGGGTACCTCCGACAGACAGGTGGAGTGAAGGATTGACCTGGCTCTGGGTGCGGCTCCTATGTCCAAGGCACTGTATTGGTTGGCTCCTCCTGAGATGCAGGAGTTGTCTACACAGCTGCGGGAACTATTAGGCAAGGAATTCATTAGACCGAGCAGTTCACCCTGGGGAGCCCCGATTCTGTTTGTGAGGAAGAAGGTCGGATCCCACCGGATGTGTATAGACTACCAAGAGTTGAATAAGGTAATGGTGAAGAACTGTTGCCCACTCCTGAGGATCGACGATTTCTTCGACCAGCTTCAGGGAGCATCTTGGTTTTCCAAAATTGATTTGTGATCATGCTATCACCAGATGAGAGTCCAGGACAAAGATGTGCAGGAGACAACCTTTTGGACTCGATATGGTCATTACAAGTTCGCGGTGATGTTGTTTGGTCTCACTAATGCTCTTGCTGCGTTCATGGATCTCATGAACCGCGTATGCAGACCGATGTTGGATGGGTCTGTGATAATCTTTATTGATGACATATTGGTTTACTCCAAGACGCATGACCATCACGAGGAGCACTTAAGGGAGGTACTGGAGACATTGAGGAGGGAGAGACTTTTTGCAAAGTTCTCCAAGTGAGAGTTTTGGTTACGCGATGTGAAGTTTCTGGGGCACCTTGTCAACCAGAATGGTATACTGGTCGATCCGGCCAGGGTAGAGACTGTGATGAGATGGGAGGTTCTGAGGTCTCCATATAAGATTCATATTTTTCTTGGTTTGGCGGGTTATTATCGAAGATTCATCTAGGATTTCTCCAAGAGTGTAGTTCCACTGACCCGACTAACCAAGAAGTCAGTGACATTCCACTGGGGGCCTGAGCAACGGGCAGCTTTCGAGACTTTGAGGCAGAAGTTGTGCAAGGCACCGATATTGACCCTGCCAGAGGGCGTTGAGGATTTCATAGTGTATTGTGACGTGTCTATCTCGGGTTTATACTCACTGTTAATATAGAGAGGGCATGTCATCGCTTACGCCTCGAGGCAGCTGAAGCCTCACAGGGCGAAATCAACCATAGGAATAAGTGAATCGAATCTAAACAGAAGTCTCTTTTATCATTGAATCTAGTTGTCCTTTCTTGTTCTTCTTAGTTGTTAATTGTCTTTGTTTGAAATTGATTGATTAAGTTTCTAGTCTTGCAAAACTAGAGAAACCCCCTCTTTTATTACTTGTTTTATTTAGATAATATTAGCATTTATTTTAATTGTTTACCGTTCCCTGTGTTCGATACCCTACTTGCTTGAACTATACTACTAATCGATAGGTACACTGCCTTTCGTGTGTTTGTCTTTGTATTTAAGCTAGTAGGATTAAAACTAGTGCATTTTACACACATCAAGTTTTTGGCGTCGTTGCCGGGGAACGGTTCTAATAGTTAATTTTATTTGCTAGTGTTATCGATCCTTTGTGTGAGATTTATCTCATATAAAGTTACACGTTTTCTGTTTTAATTTTTATTATAATATTATTATGTATTTTCCAAATCTCGATGCTTTCGATGCTTTTCTTGAGGAAGTAGTACAGGAAATTGAGCAAGTAGATGAGGAATATGACTCAGATGAGGATTTGATGAAATTTGGAAGATGGTTAGATAACATCTTGCCTAATGAAAAAGATCAATCTGAGTTACAAGAGCTAGAGTTAAAAGATGAAGAATTTAATCCAGAAAGAGATTTGGAGGAGCTGGAAAGATTGCTAGCAGAAGGGTTAAATGAAGAACGAGAACAAGCTGAATTGCAGGAACCAAGCTATGGTTTGACCATTACCACGACATGGCCCCTGTATTTCCAGTTTGTGTTTCGAAGGGTGGGGTGACGATTCCAACTTTGGAGAAAGTTCTGAAACGCGATCCACTTCTGATTAGTATCCAACCGGTCCCAAACCTTATCAAGATTCTTGGGTTTTATATATTCAAGCTCGTTTGGCCAATTATAGAAGCAAAGAGCCAAATTTTACAAATTGGTCCACCAAAGAAGATATTCAATGCAATAGATGGATTGAAATTGAGTTTATTGGAAGTTTATTAAGTTGAGAGTCCAGCTAAAGACTCGCACAAAAAGAGGCACTTGCGGGAGGCAACCCGTCATTAGAAGTTTACTTTTCTTTTTCTTTTTGAACTTCTAGTTTATTAGGGTAGTGTAGGATTTTAATTTAATGATTGTTTTCCTTTTTTATTATTTGGTTCTTGATTTTGATCTTTGCAGAAGTTAGGGCAAGAATCGATCAAATTGTTAAAGCGTGAAGAATAAATGTGAAACCGAGTCTAAAACGAGAAGAGTGGGAGAATTGAGTCTAATTACGAGTCCGGTGAATAAATGGCTGAAAGGATGAGCTTTTACTGAAGAAAAATGAGGGGGAATATTGCTATAATCATTCCCTTAAAATCCAGAAACGAAACTGAAGTTGGAGTATATTTTGTTCACTCAGTGCATAAAACTCGTCGAGTTCCCTATATAAACTCGACGAGTTCTTTTGGAAAAACCCGACTGTGCCAGTTTCAGCGACCCAACTCGACGAGTTGCTCTTTCTCTTACCTTTGAGTTGGTGATTTGATTACATTCTACGAAGGCAATTGGTTGTCCTATCACTGTTTATTTTCCGAGCATTTCCAAGATCTTTTTCCTCTATATTTTGGAGCATAACCATACGAGATTTGACACCCAAGGCATGGATGAGCTGTTCCCATGTCCAAAGTCAGCTGAAGAAGGAGCTCAAAAGAAGAATATCAACCTCGCAACTACTATCCCAGGGGAGTTTGTTCTAATTTTCTCTACTTTTATGTTCTTTTTCATGCATAACATGCAATGGGGACATTGCATAAATTAAGTGTGGGGTAGGGGGTTGATTACATTAGTTATATTAGAATCGTAGGTTTAATTTTTGAAAATTGCATAAAAATTGCTAGGGTTAATTTAGAAAGTTTTGGTAAAGCAATTAGGATTCCATGCTAGTATTGTATTTGATGATTCTATGAGAACCCCAAATGTTTAGTTGAGCCAACATACGTTATAGTGCATTTGTGGCCCCCTTTATTCTAGTGAAATCATGGGACAAAAACACAACCTCGCTTAGTTTGAGGATCGCAACATGTTTAGCATCGTGTACCAGAAATGTATCCAGGAAAGCTTAAGTAGTCATTGCACACTAGACTAATGCCTTTAACCAATAAAGGATGAAGTTAAATTCTCTTGCTTAAGCATATGTTTTTCTAGGTTTTAGTTTTGAATGGAAAAAGTGTGTGAAAAAAAAAAGGAAAAAAAAGAGAAAAAAAAAAGAAAAAAAAAAAGTTGAAAAAAAAAGTGATGAAATGTTTGAATAAAGAATCTACAAAGCTGTGAAGACAAAGAAGAATATCATGAAGAAAAGCTACAAAGTATAAAAGATTCAATCAAAAGTTGTATTGGTCTTTTATTTGTAATTTTCTTTTCTAGGTTATTTTATCGTATGTATGCTTGGGGATTTAACCAAAAATGACTTGAGGTTAAGAAAGTTTTCTGGGGATGGATTCGGAGGGATGCATAAAATGAGCGTTGTTCGAAAGAAGTGGGCAAGTGTTTATGAGGATTGTGAGTATTTAGAATTGAGGGGGGTTCTTAGGAAAATTTTAGACACAAATGCATGCGTTGCGGTCTTGGCATAATGACTGGGTTCGATTGGGATTGTCTTATGTGGTATTAGTGTGCTAAAATTTGGTTTTGCTTGGGGGCAAGCAAAAGTCAAGTGTGGGGTATTTTGATATGGGCTTATTTAGTCATAGAAATCATTCATTATCTTATTAATTATTGTTGATTTTATATCATTTTATGAACAAAAGATACTTAATTAGCTTAATATTTCAATTTCAGCAATAAAAGACATGCTCGGGTCAGAAAGGAAGAGGATTGAGTGATTGGAAGCTTGGATCTTGGATTTTGAAGAAAGAAAGATGTTGCTGGACAGCTTGACCCATCGTCAGTGTTTTGGCCATATCTCATGAACCGTAACTCCGATTGACAAGATTCAAAATGTTATAAAAACTAGACACAATTTCGGACGACTTTCGTGTTTTGAGAAAATGTTGATTCCAAAAGAAACTCGACGAGTTTTTAGCACAAACTCGACGAGTTGGTTAGAATGTTCCAGATTCGAAGATGCCTTGCCGTACACGCTGTATACGCGGATTATCGAAAAAACTCGACGAGTTTTTGGTGAAAACTCGTCGAGTAGACGCTGTTTTCAGAATTTATATATAGAAACTCTTCTCATTCGAACCCTAACTTTTGCTGGAGGCTAGCTGCGACTTTTGAAGATCAAAAGGGTTCTTGGAACCGCTATTTTCGAGATTGCAACCTAAGAAACAATTTAGAAGAGAATCAAAGGCAAATAATCATTCTTCTTTTCTTAATCTTTGTTTTGAACCATGTTTGAATCATTAGATTTTGATTTTAGGTTATTACTTGCTTTAGATATGAGCTAAAAGCTTTTTACTTCTGTTTGGATGAGATAATCTTATGAATATGGTTTGATTGAGTGGTTGAATTGATATTAATTTGGTTATTCATCTTGTTAAGCTTATTAAAGATCCTTATGTATTGATGATAAATGTTTTTAGTTAACAAATAAGTGATTGAGTTGCATGAATATCTTCTTGATTACTTGATTCATATAGTTTTATGAATATAAGATTGTATGCCTAGGAATAGTGAATATGAAACTAGGGTTAACTATAAAATATGTAAATCAATGTGTGAGCATGTGTGATGAACATCTATACATGAGTTGATTGAATTGAACAAATTTGATTAGCTATTATTACAAGTCTTACTTGATATGAACTGAACACTAGGAAACTGGTTAGTTTAATCAACTGGCCACTGTTTGAATAATCTTGTCTACTAAAGGATTGGTAATAGTGAACATGAACCCAATCACATTAGGAATCGGTAACCATTGACATATTGATCCATTGCACTTGCCACGAAATCAACCATAGGAATAAGTGAATCGAATCTAAACAGAAGTCTCTTTTATCATTGAATCTAGTTGTCCATTCTTGTTCTTCTTACTTGTTAATTGTATTTGTTTGAAAGTTAATTGATTGATTAAGTTTCTAGTCTTGCAAAACTAGAGAAACCCCCTCTTTTATTACTTGTTTTATTTAGATAATATTAGCATTTATTTTTATTGTTTACCGTTCTATGTGTTCGATACCCTACTTGCTTGAACTATACTGCTAATCGATAGGTACACTGCCTTTCGTGTGTTTGTCTTTGTATTTAAGCTAGTAGGATTAAAACTAGTGCGTTTTACACACATCACTTGACTTGCAAGAAAGTCAAGGTCGAGCATCAGCGACCTCACACCAAGACGCGGCCGTTGAAGATTCCTATGAGGAAATGGGAAGACATCACTATGGATTTCATCACAAAGCTTCCTAGGACCGCACGAGGGGTAGATTCTATCTGGGTCATTGTGGATTGGTTGACCAAGAGTGCACACTTTTTCCCGATACAGCAGAGTATATCATCGGAGAAGCTAGCCGAGATTTACGTCCATGAGGTGGTGGCTCGGCATGGAGTGTCTGTTTTGGTTGTTTTCAGACCGAGATGTTCGCTTTACTTCAAGATTTTGGAAACGGTTTCATGACGAGATGGGTACTCGTCTTCATTTTAGTATAGATTTTCACCCGCAAACGGATGAACAATGTGATAGGACGATTCAGACTCTAGAGGACATGCTGCATGCGTGTGTATTAGATTTTGGTGGGAGTTGGGATACGTATCTTCCGTTAGAGGAATTTTCGTATAACAACAGTTATCATGCTAGCATAAATCGAACTCCTTTCGAGAAGCTCTATGGAGGAAATGTAGGACCCCAATCTGATGGGGAGAGATCGGTCAGAGAGTCATGGGGAGTACTGAAGTGGTACTCAAGAGTACTGAGATGATCTAGCAGGTCCGGAGCAGGCTCCAGACTGCTCAGAGTCGGAAAAAGAGTTATGCCGACAAGCGCTGGTCGGACCTGGAGTTTCAGGTAGGGATATGGTTCTCCTGAAGATGTCACCTTGGATAGGTGTCATCTGGTTCAGGAAGCGGGGCAAGCTAGGCCCCAAGTATATTGGTCCGTTCATAGTTTTGGCTCGGGTGGGCCGGGTTGCTTATCGACTGGATCTACCAGCCGAGCATAGTTAGATCCACAAAACTTTTCATGTGTCCCAGCTGTGGAAGTGCTTAATGGATGAATATGCAGTTGTGCATTTAGAGGATATTTAGGTGGACGACTGCCTGAACTACGTTGAGAAGACGGTGGTGATTCTGGATCGGAAGACAAAAACCTTGAGGAACAAGGTTATGCAGTTAGTGAAGGTGCAGTGGCTGCACCGCAAGGGGTCAGAGTGGACATGGGATCCAGAGGAAGAGATGAGGGAGCATTATCCAGGATTATTTGAGACAGCGGAGTTCGTGGACGAAGTCTGAGACAAGTAGGGGAGAATTATAACGTCTGGCTCCTGGTATGTATTTAACTTATAATTATTCATTTTTTATATAGAAACTCGACGTGTTGGAGGCCCAAAACTCGTCAAGTATAGATATTTTGGACCGCATGTTTTGGTGACCAACTTGACGAGTTGGGAGGTCTCAACTCGATGAGTTGGCTGGGTTAAATGAAACCCTAATTCCGGGGTTTTGCACCCTATTTAAACACCTTAACCCCAAGGTGTTGGCCTCATTTCTATCCTTCACTGTCCTAGCACTAAATCTCGAAACCCCAAAGCTACTTTCAGGGATTGTGAGCCATTTTGGGTGTTTTTGGTGTGTGTTGAAGCCATTGGAAGAAGAAAAAGCTTGAAGACACAAGAACGAGCCTATAGATCCAGAATCCTTGCCACATCCACGACACATTTCTAGTATAAAGCTTGAACCCTTCCTTGTAGTTGTTTGGATCTCCTTTTAGGGCTATTTTGGTTGGTTTTGTCCAAATATCATGGTCCTTGGGATTTGGACGTCCCAAATGGGTTAACACTTCAGATCTAGAGTCTTGAGGGGTTTTCATGGCATAAAGGTGCCAACTTTATGACCATGGGAATCCCATGTAACCTTTAGACCATCATTTTGGCCTTTTGGAGCTTCTAATGGCCATACATGTAGATAAAGTTGGAACTTTAGGTGATCTTTCTGTCGCTAGAGTCCAGATCTATGACCTCATGGTCTATCTTGAAGTTTTGGTGGCCTTTGGAATAAGACTTTGGCCTTTTGGGTTAGGGTTTCAGCTTAATCTCTCTAATAAAGGTATTAATGGGTAAAGTTGGAAACTTTACCCTTCTAGAGACATTTCCAGTATGGATCTGGGGTATAGGGTGTAGATATGAAGAATAATGGCTTAATGCATTAAGAAGGGTTAACTGTAACGCCTGTTCCAGGTATCATTTAATTTTTTAAGTTTTTACTCAACTACATTTAAGTACAACATACCACCCCCATATGATGGACAGAGTGAGCGGATGATTCAGACGCTCGAAGATTTTCTCTGAGCATGCATGTTGGATTTTGGAAGGAATTGGGATACTTATCATCCACTGGTCGAGTTCTACTACAACAACAATTATCACGCCGGTATTTTGATGGGTTTTAGGCATTACCTCAATCCTGTGGTGCACATGCAAACCCTAAAGCTTAGGATCTAGGTTTATCTGATTGTACATGCAAATCATCCATAGCTTGTAAACCCTAATTCTAGCATACAAAAATCGAAAATCATAACAAAACTAGGGTTAAGAAATTACCTTTTAATTGTAGCTTGAAGCTCTTGAGCTTTGAGAACCTAGCACATCAAATGTGATGCCTCTAATGAATCACAAACACCAAAGCCAGTTGGATGATCTTGGAGAGAGGGGAAGGAGGTTCAAAATCAGCTCTTGATCTCTAGGGCTTAAGTGGCAGCCGAATTATGAAGACCTAGGGTCCTTTATATAGGTGTGTTGCTAGGGTTTTAGTCAAAACCCTAACTGGATTGCTTAGGCCTTAAGCAGTCCATAAGAACCTTCCAGAAACACGGCCTAGGACGAAATCAATGTGGGCTTTCCCCTTGATTTCGTCCACCCGATTTCTAAGGGATTCACAACCCAAAATCCAATTATCTTATAATTGCAATTCCAGTCCCCTAGGTTCAATTAATATCTTTTTATCACAAAATTAATTTCTTAATTAATTCTTGACCAATATTAATTAACCAATATGATTTCTCTTTTAATATATTATTCATATAATATATTAATAAACCATAATAACATCTTTCTCCATTAATCATCTAGTCAAGTTGCTCTAGTGAAGGCAACCCAAAAGGACCATGCTACAACCGGATCAAGTACATACCAAATATTGTTATGGGCTTAGACACCTAATCCAACATATTTATCGACCACCCTTCGTGATGTTCTATGGAAAGAGGCGTAGGACACCAATTTGATGGGGTGAGGTTGGGAATCGACTCATGGGAAGTAATGAAGTTGTGTTCAAGACTACTGAGTTGCCTCAGCAAGTGCGTGACAGGTTGCGAGTCACACAAAGTCGACAAAAGAGTTATGCATATTATTGACGTTCGAACCTCTAGTTCAGGTGGCGGACTATGTGCTTTTGAAGGTGTCACCTTGGAAATGTATAATTTGGTTTCGAAAATAGGGCAAGTTGGGCCCCCGATGCATTGGTCCCTTCAGGATTATCGCCCAAGTGGGCAAGTTTCCATAATGGTTGGATTTTCCTAATGAGCTCAGTCATATCCACAACACTTTCCATGTCTCTCGGTTGTGGAAGTGTGTAGCCGATGATTCTACGGTGATTCACTTAAATGATATTCCGATCAATGAGCACTTGAGATATATGGAGAGGTCGATTGCGATACTCGATAGGAAGACCAAGGCTCTTCGCAACAAAGTAGTGAATATGGTGAAGGTGTAATAGCAGCACGGGAAAGGCTCTAAGTGGACGTGGGAGCATGAGGATGAGATAAGGGAGCACTACCCAGGCTTGTTTGCAGCAACTAACTTCGATGATAAAATTTGATTCAAGTGGGGGAGAGTTGTAACACCCATTTCATGTATTTTTCATTTTCAACCCAAAAGTTTAAATTCCTTGCAAAATACACCCTTACATTGGGCGTACATGGAGTGTACGTCGGGCGTAAGCCTTTTCAATGGATTGCGGATTATGGCGAGTACATTGAGCTACTCGAGCTTGTCCTAAACCCCTAAATTTGAGGTGCAACCCATAATTAAGGTCATTAACTCCCCTTTGACCTCCTTCAAACCAGCCTCCACTCCTCCCATCCCCTATATCGATACCCTAATTCTTGTGGGTGAGTTTTGAAGCTCTTGAGTGATATTTTAGTGATTCTTGGTGGTGAAGGAAGATCTTTGGAGAAGTGGTGTTGCCCTTAAGTTATTGGATCCAGAATCTACACATCTTTGTGCATCTTTAATAAGTATAAAGTTCAAATCTTGATGCGTGCCTTGCTAGATCTTGTTAGGTTGCAAGTTATGACCTTTTTGTCCCAAAAACCTTGGTCCTATAAGTATAGTCCACTATAGACCATTTGAGCTATCCTTTTAGACATTTAGGGTGTTTGGTGACATAAAAATGTAAGTTTGGTCCTTTGTTTTCTTCCATGCAAGAGTACTGGGTTGTTAAATGGGTACCTGAGTTAGGGTTTTGGTTTTGAGCTCCTTATAGTCATGCAAAGGCATAAAGGTTGCAACTTTATGATTTTATATGTTTATTAGGGTTAGATCTAAATTTTGGACATGAAGAATTAAGGTATTAAGACCTTAATAGAGGATTTGGACGTCTAAAGGGTATGTTGGACGTAACCTTGAGTACGCCAGGCGTACTAGGTTGTAACCCCGTAAGCCCTCCAATTCGAATTGTACGTTGAGCGTAAAAGTCAGTACACTATGCGTACTCCCAAAAAACCCACTTGGTCCATTTTTGGACTTTAGGTCGTTATGGGTTTTAGACCTTGCATTTTGGGTTACGCTTGAGAAGGGCAAAATCGTCTATTTTCCTTGGTACGATTAAATAGGTTTTGGACCATTGATTATGGATTTAAACCCTAATTATAAATTAGGTTTGTCTTTGGATTTTGATTAGTGTGTGGATCAGTGTTAGTAGCAACTCAAGTGTATGATTCAGTCATCTTCAGTTAGAGGTGAGTCTTCTCACCGTGCTTGTGCGTTGAAGGCACCAAGGCTGACCCACTAAATTGTTTATGTACAATGCTAGTTGTTATATGAATCTTACATGTCTGTATGATTGGGTTGAAATAGACCCCAGGGCTGGGCCCATTATTGTGTGATTGGGTTGAAATAAACCCCAGGGTTGGGTCCTTGAGTATATGATGGGTGGAAGAAACCCCAAGGTTGGGCCCTAGGGCTTGGCCCATATTTATGTATTGGGTTGGAATATTCCCCAAGGCTAGTCCCAATTATATGTTTTGTATATGGTATTTTGGGGAAATCGCTAAGACTTGTGCTTACACTTTATGTTTATGGTTTCAGGTACTTTCGATATGAAAGGGGAGAGACTGACGTGATGACACAACATCCTCCCCTCATGATTTCCGCACTTTTTGGATATTTGTACTATGATGTTTTGATGTTGAATTTTGTGATCGACTTGGAGATATATGGTGAAGGCTTGACTGTTGATGTGTGTAAAACCAACTATTTTTAATCCTACCAACTTAAACACAAAGACGAACACACGAAAGGCAGTGTACCTATCGATTAACAGTTTAGTTCAGGTAAGTAGGGTATTGAACACAGGGAACAGTAAACAATTAAAAGAAATGCTAATATTATCTAAATAAAACAAGTAATAGAAAGGGGTTTATCTAGTTTTGCAAGACTAGAAACTTAAACAATTAACTAAAACTTAAACTAAGAAATAAGAGCTAAGCAAATACAAATCAACTAAATTCAATAATAAAGAGGACTTATGTTTGGGTTCGACTCATTTGTTCCCATGGAGGATTTCAATGTATCGGATTAATTCTTTATTGGCTACCGACTAAGATGATTAGTTTCATGTTCGCGATTACTAATCCTTAGGAAACAAATTAACTCAAGCAGTGGCCAGTTGTCTAAATTAACGGATTTCCTAGTTATTGATTCGGGTTAAATAAGACTTGTAATGGTTAATTAAATTGGCCCTTCAGTTAACCTCTTGTTGATGTTCATCAAACAAGCTCACACATTAACTTACCTATGTTATAGTTAATTCTAGTTTCACATTCTCTATTCCTAGACATACAGCTATGTGGTCACAATAAATCATATGAAATTAATAACTAAGAGATGTTCATACAACTTAATTACTGATTTATTAACAGAAGAATAGTTATTGTTAACACATAAGGTTCTTTAACAAGCTTAATAAAACATAATCACCAATTAAAATTAATCCTAATCAAATAATCAATCCATGTTCACAAATTCATCTACCTAAACAGAAGTTATGAGTTCTAGCTCATGATTACAGCAGAAAGTTTATAAAAAACGAAATCTAATAGTTTACACATAGTTCAAACAAAAGATTAAGTAAAGAGTAAACCTAAATTGCCTTTTATCTTCTCAAAATTGAAAGCTAGGGTTGTTCCACGAGTTCCAGGGCTTCTAGCTGCACCTCCAGTCGCAAATTAACCCCTAAGGGTTCCCCCATTCGTTCGGGTTCGAATGAGAAGCGTTTCTATATATATATATATATATATATATATATATATATATATATATATATATATATATATATATATATATATATATATATATATATTATGAAAACAGGGGCTACTCGGCGAGTCTAGTGATCTACTCGACGAGTCCATCACTTAAAATCCCGTGTATGGCAAGGCAAAGTCAAGAATCACGAAACTTCTGACCAACTCGTCGAGTTGATGGCCTACTCGTCGAGTCCATTTGGAATCAACATTTTCTCAAAACATGAAAGTCGTCTGAAATTGTGTCTAGTTTTCATAACATTTTGAATATCGTCTATCGGAGTTACGGTTCATAAGATATGGCCAAAACACTGACGAGGGGTCAAGCTGTCCAACAACATCCTTCTTTCTTCAAAATCCAAGATCCAAGCCTCCAATCGCTAGTTCCGCTTCCTTTATCAACTGTACACACTCATCGGCAATTTTCGTGATTCTACATTATTATGATACTCTGATTTTGGGATACCTTTATTTTGATACTTATGGTTTCTCTTGACTTGGTTTTCTGAAAACAATTTTTTACCTAATTCAAAAATGAAAATTTTGGTTGTCAAAATGAGACGTTCCAAAATTCAACATCATCATTTTCATCTTGCAACTTCCAATTCTATGTGAATAACTTATACCGGTTCATGCTTATGTGTTATTCACGTGTGAATAAAATATAAAAATACAAAAAAAAAATATTGAGCATTTCATCAAAGACTTGTGTTTACACATGTGAAATTTTAAAACAATGGCAAAACCTTCACATGTACATTATTTAAACCTCATAGATCTATAGATTTTTATCAAGAAAGGTCGATTTGAAATTTTTTCTAGTTTAACCTCTATATTTTGCATGAAATCAAAAAAAAAATTGAATGTGATAATCGATATTGAACGGTTAATATAAAACAGATCTATTGTTGAAGATCAATGATGGAGATTTGATAACGCTGAAATGAAATTGATTGATGATGTTAAAAGATTTCAGATAGCATTAATCGACGATGATGAAGAATTGATGATGTTGAAAAAAATGACCGATTGAGACACGTGATCGAACAGAATGTTGTGATGGTTAAAGATCTCATATTGTTGATTACCAATGGATTTGTAGATGTAAGAAAATAAAAAAAACATCATGATTATAGAAAGTCATATTTTATTGTTAAGAATTAATAAATAAACAAAAATACTTGTTTGCTTTTTGATTTTATTATGTCATTCATTTCAAACTTTTATTTTATTTTATTTTATATATATATATATATATATATATATATATATATATATATATATATATATATATATATATATATATATATATTATTAGGTCAATGTTTAATTAAATTTGCTCCGATCATTTTAAAATCCATAATATGAGTATAAAAATAAATTAACATCATAATTAATCAATTATAACTTGAATTAATAAACTATTTTAAATAAATAACAAAAATAAGACTATAAATTAGGAGAATGCAACACTCCTATTAGGCTTGGAGACTCTTATGCTTAGAGGAATGATGTCGAGAACACCGAGCTCCACCTACTCCCAAACATACACCTACATCAGTCATAGGCTTGTCAAGAGAAATGAGATCCGACAAGGTTTTGCAGGGTTAAGGGGACGATGTTCCAACCGTCATTATTTTTTTCACATGCCATATATATCTCTCGGTAATACATGCATACAGTGGAAACTCCTTTTTTTTATTCCAATACTATTCCGCCTTAGGCTATACGGAGTGGACAACTCAACCCACGTGTGGAGCTGAGCTGGAGGGTCTAAAGGTGCATGAACACTGTCCCCAGACCTGGTGGTTTGCGTGCCGGCGTCTCTACGAAGACGGACGAAGATGAGGGTCGCTATTGGCTGGCTTCCGTTTTGAGTGATTGAAGTCGTTGGAGACAATACAAAAAAATAATAATAATAAAAATAAATAAATGAATTCACATTTGTAGGTATTCAAATGGAGGAAGACGGTCCCTTAAGTTTGGGTCAAAAGCACAACAAACATCTTTCTTAATTTTCTTCTTAAAACTGGTATATAAAATTTATAAATTTATTCCTAAACTTTTATTATTATTATTATTATTATTATTATTATTATTATTATTATTATTATTATCTATGTTTTTTATTTAATTTAATGTTAAAAAAATAAAGAAAAATATTATGGAATAGTAACTAATGTCTAGTAACTTGATGTGGTTTTATAATAGAGCTAAGGTGGCCCTGAATTAAAACAGTATGAATTAACAGTTTGTTTCTCATAATTTGATTGTGACCCCTCGTCATATCCTTATATCACCAAATACATATTAGCCGCTAACCATTCTTTCTTAGAAGAAAAAAAAATCTCCAACTACCAACCATGTATACCCCAATGTTTTAAAACCCGGGCGATCTGGTCGGTCTAACCAGTTGGACTGTGACCCGGGATAAAAGACGGGTCAATTGAGAGCGGTTTTTTGTAAAAATACGGACCGGATCGAACCGGCCGGGTTTTCCCTAAACCGCGGTCGAATCGTTTATGTTGAACCGGTTAAAACCGGATTGACCCGTTTTAGTAGGACTTGGATAGTTGGATACAAGTAGCGAACGCCAAAACAACGAGCTCTTTGCGACTTCTTCAATTTTTTCAATATTTAAACTTTGTGGACATCAAATTATTGGTTTTATATATTTATGCATTAGTTGTGAGACTCGTATATTATACCGGTTGATTAAAACAAAATGTTAAATACGAACGATTAAATATAAATTTTATTTGAATTTGAAATTGAAATAATTGAAAATTATGTGAAAAAAACATGCAAAAAATAAATTAATTAAAATTATGTGTTTAGTATACTAAACGAGTTAATTATAACAAAATGTTAAACATAAAGGTTTAAACTGTAAATTTATTTGAAATTGAATTTAAAATTTAAAATTTAAAATTAATAGTCATTATGATAGGTTTAATTTATGGAAACTAAATTAATGAAAGATTGAAAATGAAATTGAAGCAATGACAAGTGGAAAATAAATATATATCTCAAAATTATGACAAATTTACATGTGGCTAATTTTATGAGAGAATGACATGTGGCAAAGTCATATTCATTTATTAGGGTAGATTATGCAGGAAAGTAAAAATATATAAAAATAGAAAAAAAACATAAACTGGGTTAACCCGGTGGTTCAACCGGTTGACCCGTGAACCGGTCATCACATCGGGTCAACTAAAAACGCGGGTTTTAAAACATTGGTATATCCTTGATTTTAACACCCTCTCGCCCTACACAAAAACCAATAAGATATATTCAACTTTTTTGGAGAACGCATCTCAAACAGATTAATCTAAAGTGCTAACAGTTGGGTTAATTATATATTTGGCTTCATTAAATCCAATAATTGTTTTTGGGTCGAGGGCTCAGTTCCTTTCTGAAACGTTGATGAAATTAAAATAGTTCAGTAATATGTTTGATTTGTTTTTCAAAAAGCAAAAAATTAAAAATTAAAAATTAAAAAAGAAAACTAAAGAAAAGAAAAAACTAGGAACGATTCAGGAATATCAAGAAACATCCAAAAATAAAAGTAACAGTTGTCAGTTGGGCACAAAATTAGAAGAATAAAGCGGGTTATAATTTATGTATTCTTTTAAATATATATTGATGTTTTTTCGAAATGACAACATTTTTTGTAGAAAAAAAAATTCAAGATTGACACTGTCTTTTTTTTTTTTTTCCAATTTTTAAGAACGTTTTTTTTTATTATTTTTTAATTATGTCAATAACAATGCTTATTCTCATAAGAATGGTTTAGATTTAAGTATATTATTTTTTTTAGTATATTTTATTTATTTTAAGTTGATATTCTTTTAAGAATTAACATTTTTAAAAAATCCATATTTTTTTAAGAATGCAAACAAAATCATGTCAAGAATATTTATTTTCATTCAAAAACGTTTTTCCTATAACTTTCGTAGTATTTGCAATATATATATATATATATATATATATATATATATATATATATATATATATATATATATAATTTGATAGGAAAGTAAGAAATTTTTCTATATATATTTTTTGCAAAAAAAAAAAATAATAAATGAATTACTAGATGAACAAAAAATAATATGATTCACAAAAACAATTCTTGAAAAAATATTTTGATGATTTTATTGTTGTTTATTAAAATTGTCATAAAGATAAGTTTTTCTTGATTTACATAAAAATAAATCATAAAACTATTTCTTGGGGAATTTTTATTTTAAATAATCTAATGATTCATTTTGTTTTTTGCTAAAAAATTTCTTACCTTCCTACCAAACATATATATATATATATATATATATATATATATATATATATATATATATATATAGAGAGAGAGAGAGAGAGAGAGAGAAAGAGGTAGATTAAAATGTTTTTCACATCTATTGTGTGCTAGAATGCATAAATAAGAATTTAATATCAATTATATGTATATTAAATGCTATCAATACTTATAACTCATTTTTATGGAAACTAATTATATTCGTCATTAATGTCAACAATAATATTCTTTCAAAATAAATTTATATCTAGAAGAATGAGAGTGTATTGCAGCAGAATGAGAATGTATTCTAGTAGAATATACTCTCGTTCTTCATATTCCATACAACTTATATGTATTTTAAGTGATTGAGTGTTGAAACAAAGTACGAACTCATAAAAAAACCTAGATGCAAATTCATTCTGAAAGAATGTTATTGCTGACATTAACGACGGATTTAATTAGTTTATATAAAAGAGAATTAAAATTATGGATATTATTTAATATACATATAATTATGGAAATCATTTAATATCTATAATTATTTAATTTACTAAATCTCTATTGGTGCATTTTAACACACAATAAATGTAAAAAATAAAATAAGTAACATATATATATATATATATATATATATATATATATATATATATATATATATATATAAAGGAAATAAGAAAAGTAGCGTAAATAAAGAAGAAAACAAGGAATAAATGGGAAGATAGCACTGAGCACCTCTGATACGGTTAATGAAATGGCTTTTGGCATTGAAAACCGGACCGTGTTGTTGGATGTCAAGCCGGCGAGTCTTATGGGTCCACCTACCCGCAACGATAACCCCAAGTACCCTCATTAAAACATTTTTTTTTAAAAAGCTGCATAAATAAATTATAACGGAGATTTATTGTCTCTTAATATAAAAAAAATATAAAAAATTACTCATCAACCAGTAAAAAACACCAATTATCTATTTATTTTTAGCCAAAAAAATTAGGAGTTACCCATTTTTAGCCATAAAAAAACGTAGGTTTGTTAATTCAACTGTTCTTTCAGGTTGCAACCTATTCTTTCGGTTGTAGTGTAACACTATAGGTATAAACGTTAGTCTTTATCAAGAATACGTTAAATTTAACACATGAATTGAAACATATATATTTGTTTTTAGAAGACTCCTTTAAGAGAGAAAAGATTAGTCCAATTGCTTGAAAAAGATAGACAAAATGACCTAAACCGAAAACTAACAATTTATATACTGTAGGCCGACGGGTTGTGAAAGAGTAGACGGCCCTCGAAACAGTAGCTCATTGTCCGAAAAAGAGTAGTCAAACTTTTTTTACTTTGACCGTAGTCAACTACTTTTAACCGTAGGTTTCTCTAAGAAACCTAGAAACCTATGATTTTAGTGGCTAATATGAGATAATTCGTATATTTTGGCAAAAAATAGATAAATAATTAGTGTTTTTGGCTAGTTTAGTAATTTTCTCTAAAAAAATTGATCCCTTATATGGTTATAATTTATGTAAGCATGATAAGGTGATATGTAGTAGATATGACGACGGAAGGCTTTGCAGTATATGTATCAACGATCATTATTTTCTGTGAACACCATCGCGTTGGATTGTAGTCGGTAGTTATTATGGTGATTTGTGGTGTAGACAATGAACCACAACCATCAATTAATTTCTTTCTCTATCTCTTCAACTTTCTTTATCTCTATCTACATTTTAAATAATTAAAAAATATTTTTTTATTTAAATAATAAAAAGATAAGAATAATATAGTGATATAGAGGGGTGAGTAAACCAACTTAATTTGGTTCATGCTGTAATAGGTTTGGGATGACAATGTTAATATAAGTAATTCAGATGACATAAATATACTTTTTTTCAACTTTAATAGGAACTAATGACAAAAAATAAGTGAGATATAAAATTAATAAAATAGCTATATTTTTTTAAAAATGTTTTTAGAGTTTTAACCAATAGACAACGGCTAAAAGAAAAATTCTATGACTTTTTTAAAAATTAGGATCAAATTTTAAGGTTTTTCTAATATATATATATATATATATATATATATATATATATATATATATATATATATATATATATATATATATATATAATAATTATATTTTGATATTAATATATTATCTTGGTATAATATGGATGTATATATATTGTTTAACAAAAAATATATTTTTATTAAAATTTATTATATTTTATTTCGTGCGTGGTAAACTTATTTTATTATCTTTTAAATATCATTTTATTCGATCTATTGCTATGGCAGATCATATTTTTTGGAGTGGTGTTTTTTATTTTAAGGTGGAGTTTGTTGTTAGTAGATTGGGTTGTGCTCTAGATTCTCTTCCTTTTGTTCATTTAGGTGTGCCTGTTGGCCAAAATATGGCTCGTATGTCTGCTTAGTCTACTATTGAGGATCGTTTCCAATCTAGATTGTCAGGTTGGAAAGTGAAAAGTCTTTCTATTGGAGGTCGTCTTACATTGATCAAGCCAGTTCTTGGAAGTTTGGGTAGCTATCTGATGTCCATCTTTATGGCCCCGATTATCGTTCTTAATTCTTTGGAGGCTCTTCGGTCAAGATTTTTTTGGGGGTGTAGATTTGGAGGATACACGTATGCATGGGGTCCGATGGGATAGAGTTTTAGCTGATAAAAAAAAGGTGGTCTTGGAATTGGAAGTCTGTTTTCTTTTAACCGATCCCTTCTATTCCATTGGCGGTGGAGATTCTTTCATAATCTTGAATTGATACGGGTCAGGGTGGTGAAAGCTTTGCATGGTACTGATGGGGGTTGTTTTTCTTTGTCGTTGAGAAGAGGGTGGGCAAGTCCTTGGAGTGGCATTATTAGGATGTTAGTGTAGCTTAGAGATCAGGGGTGTTGATTTGCTTTCTTTTTGTCCAATTAGAGTTGGAAATGGGATTAACACTTCTTTTTGGCATGATGTTTGGAAGGGTGATCAGCCTCTCACAGTGTCTTTTCCTAGGATTTATGCGTTGGATGTCCATCGTTATGTCTCGGTTCGGGATAGGGTTCTGGTTGGTTGGAGTACTGGCTCTCTCAGGCGGGTTCCTAGGGTTGGTATTGAGCAGACCCAGTGTGATGCGTTTATTGATTTGATGCATTATCTCCAGCTTCATTCTTTTCCTGATCGATTGAGATGGTCTATTGATACTTCTGATTCTTTTTCAGTTTCGTCTGCTAGATCTCTTATTGATAGTGGTATATTGTTTACGGGTGGGTGGGTGTGAGACTAGATGGAACAACTGGGTTCTTATCAAGTTGAATATTTTTATTTGAAGGCTGTGATTACGGAGTATGCCCACTAGAGAGAGTTTGTCCCATCGTGGAGTTATGGTTAATTCTATTATGTGCCCTATTTGTTCAGTACGGTTGAGTCTGTTGATCACCTTTTTTCTGATTGTACTCATTTGAGTGATATTTGGTCTCGGGTTCTATTTGGTATGGTGTTCATATTCCTTTCCGGTTATCCATTGATTCCATTCTTTCTTGTTCTCAATCGACTGGTTTAAGAGGCGGTCAAAGAAAAGCTTTTGATGCGGTAGTTTTGATTACTTTATGGTGTTTATGGAATTTTCGTAATGCTACTATTTTCGGAACGATTTTGCCTAGGAAATCCTTTATTTTTGATGATGTGGTTGATAGGTCTTTCTTTTGGATTTCCAATAGGTGTAGTAAAGTAGGATAGGGTGGGCTTCTTGGCTTCTTGGCTTCATAACCCGACCTTTGATAGTAATTTGTTGTAATGTTTCTTTTTCTAGCTTCTTGCTAGTTTTTTAATAAAAATCTCGCCGTTCAAAAAAATATTCTTTGTTTCACAAAGTTTTTTCTTCTAAACTTGAATGTTTATTATTATTTTTATGTTATTTTTGTAGTTTACATTAGGATAATATATTTTGTGAGATAATACCATAGGTTAAATAGAAAAAAATACAACAATATTTCAATAAAATAATATTGTGGAGCCCAAGGGTATAATTGTAAAATGATAGTTCGAGTCTTTTATGAATTTTGGATTTAAGTTTGGAAAGTTTTTAAGGCAAAGGAGAGTTGATAGGATTGTAGAGATTCTCATTACCTTTCCGTGGATATAAGGATAGTCGAAATTGGACCTAGATTGAATGGATTGTGCATGGCATTGGAGTACATTGGGCGTACTAAGAGTATGTAGGGCGTACTCCTATTAGGTGTAAACCCTAATTTAGGGTCTTCGACCCTATTTAAAAACCTTAACTTATGTTCAAACCCTATTATCTTCAGCCTCCATCAACCTTAAGCCTAAATTAGAAACCCTAGCCTTCTTTTGAGCACTCTTGAGACTTTTAGTGTGATTTTGGGGTGCCTTGGAGAAGAAGGAGATCTTGTTGGAAGCATTGCTTGGCTTGGAGCTTGTGGATCCAAGCTCTAATCATCATCATCAACTTCCAAGAGGTATAAAGCTTCTAACTTGATGACTTTATGTGTTAGATCTAGTCTAGGGCATGTTTTGGGTTTATTTTGGTGCTTAGAGTCATTCTTGTGAGTATGAGATACTCTATGAGCTTAGAATGTTAGATCTTAGCATTTCTGAGGTTGTGGGTGCATAAAAATGTCATCCTGATGGGTTTGGTTGAATCATGCATAAGTTGGTGTTCATATTATGGGTTTAGATGAATAGAAACGGGTTTTGGGTCCCATTAAGGCATGCAGATGAGTAAAGTTGGCAACTTTATAGATTAAGACCTTATTTAGAGGTTAGATCTAAATTTGGACTTTTTTGTATTAAGCATTTAGTGCTTAATGAAGGATTTAGTCACCTGGTGAGTACGTTAGGTGTAACGCTCGTAGATTCGGGCAAGTCAATTTAGAGATAATAAGCATTAAAAATGAACTTTTGATAGAAGATTATTTAGGATAAATAATCTTAACCAAAGTTATAGTATATATCATAAGGATTCCATATATATAAAGAACGTTGAAAACCGACGTATAACGAAGAAGTTATGACACGTTGAAGTTTCGCGATTTAAACCGGCACGACTCTGCATAACGTAAAAGGTAAATTTTTGATAAATTATGTTTTAGCCTTAGTGATAAGCAGAACTCATAGTAGTCGTTAAACTGAGAGCATGCATATAGAGAATGTCCATATCTAACTTCATTAGAGGAAGTTATGATTTTTCTAAGATTCAGCACAATAGTATACAACTCAGAAATCAAATTTTAGATCGGTCGATTTTTATCCAAAACAATGTAACGTCCCGATTCCCAAGTATGAGAATTTTATTAAAAAGGCAATTTTTCCTTGGAAGTCGTCGAGTTTATGGCCTCAACTCGACGTGTTGAAAATCTTTGGTCCGCGGATCATTTTGCACCAACTCGACGAGTTGGAGAGGAAAACTCGACGAGTTGGTGGCTGAATATGAAACCCTAATTTGTAGGGTGTTGCACCCTATTTAAAGGCCTTATGGCCTTTGGATGACCTCCTTACCCTCCCCCTCTGTCCAGAAAAAAAACCTAGTTCATGCATCTTCTCCCATTTTTTTGTATGTGTAAGATTGAAAAGTGATTCTTGGTGTTATTTTGAAGGAGCTTGGAGTTTGAAGAGGTTTGAGTGAGAGGAAGGCTATAGATCCAGAATCTATTATATTGTTGCAACCATTTTGAGGTATAAAGTCGATACCTTGATCATTTATTGCTTAGATCTTCTCCTTAGAAGTTTATTGTCATTTTTGGCTCATTTTGGAGTCATTCTTGGGATTGGGCATTTCTTGAAGCTCCCACTTCAGATCTGGATGTTTTGTGGCCTCTTTGGGCTAAAAGCTTCAATCTTTATCAAGATATAGGCCCCCTTTATGCTTTAGGCCCTTGTTAAGCCTTCTTCGAGCTTTGAAGCCTCTTGGTGTCATAGATGGACATAAAGTTAGCAACTTTATGTGGTTTTCCAGCTCTTGGGTACCAGATCTACATTCTTAAGTGTCAGGGTGGGTGAAAAAGGACCGAATGAGTTAAGTTGGGAAAACTCGACGAGTTGGCTCGGGTTTTCCCGCTTTTCTGGATACTGTAGGAACTCGACGAGTTGTCCTCACAACTCGGTGAGTTGGCACGTGTTTTCCCTGTTTCTCTGAGTACTGTAGTAACTTGACGAGTTAGGTCAACATGGACTGTTGACCTTGACTGTTGACTTTAACTTTGACCATGGTTGACCAAGTTTGACTTTGAGGGAATTTTGGGTATTTCGCGGTTTTGATAGAAATGGTCATATGGTTGTTGTAGGCTTTTGAGTCCGGAGCTGAGTTTTGGGGTTGGATTTTACCGGTTCAGCACTACTTGTGAGGCGAGTTTCCCTCACTATACTTTTAGGTCGAAGGCACCAATGTCGGCCCTTTTTGGATGGTTATCCTGGTAGATAGTATGTTGTTATGTTGTTGTGATATGTTAGATTAGTATCCTGGAAGATAGGATAATGCTATGCTTATTGATTTGTATGATTTGTGCTTGTCTGTTAATTGATTATGTAGTTATGAGTTATGTATATGTCGACATGTGTGTGTGGGGGTGGGTTGAGGCGGTCCTGCTTTGTGTTGTAGGCTAACAGACCCAAGGCGGTCCGGATAGACCGAAGGACTGTGAGGTCAGGCCGAAGCCCCGGTAAGCGGTCTGGTCATGCCGAAGGCTCGGGAGCGGTCCAGATAGGCTGAAGGCCCTGCGAGGCGGTCCGGTCATGCTGAAGGCTCATTCATGCTTAATATTGTTTGTTATGTTATGTGCTGGTATTTTGGGGGATACTCACTAAGCTCTGGGCTTACGGTTTTTGTTATCTTTCAGGTACTTCAGATGATCGCAGGAAGGCTAAGGCTTGATCACACCCCTCCTCGTATTTTGTGTTATGATTTCAGGGAAAAACTCTGATGTGAAACCTATTTTGAAAACAATATGTAATAAATGATGGTTTTTTATTTTATGTAAAAGTTTTAAAATTTTTGAAAATCCATGGATGTTACAAACAATCTAAATGATAATTGAAGATATTGTTAATAGGAGCTCAACGGTATAAAGATAGTCGAAAATGAAGTTCGTATGCGAAAGATATGGACAAAACTTAGTCTCTACTCTTCGAGGCTGATGAATTCGATACAACTTTGTAAATCTGAGATAGAATGAGAATTAGCCAATGGAGTCTAAATGAAAGTTGTAGCACTCGAAAATACAAACACGTGGATATAAAGAACGTCAATGATAGAGCTCGTATGTTAAAAATATAGACGAAACTTATTCATTACTCTTCAAGCGATGAATTCGATACATATTTGTAAATTTGATATATAATGAGAATCAGCCGATGAAGTCTAAATGAAATTTGTAGCACTTGGAAATACCAACACATGGATATAAAGAACATCGAAAATTGAGCTCGTACGCGAAAGATACAAACGAAACTTAGGGCCTACTCTATGATCGAACCCTTATAAATAGAGGTTGAATTCTTCATATTTCCTTACTCAGTTCCTCTAAAGTCCATCTAAGAATTATTCTTTCTTTCTTGTTCGATTTCTCCTTGTTTTAGGGTGTGCTAGAGAAACTCTGGGTCATCAAAAAGCCGACGAAAAGAAGTTTTTAGAGTCAGATTTATGCCCGTGCAATTTCCCAATTTTCGTTAAAAGCCCTGTAAGTTAAGCTACACTATTCTATTTGCAATGTAATTTTTATTTATATCCATAAGTCGTTATTATGAACCTATAAAAATGATTTATCGGTAATTCCAAGTCATTACTCTAATTAATCTACTTACGAGAGAAGTGTTTAGAATGGTCACGTTGGCTTGGTTGTTGGATTTCAGAAAAGCTATATGCCAAAATGATCCTTCCTCCCAACTGTCCTGCCTGACTGGTCTTTACTTGATATATCTTGAAGGAAACTTTGAATTAATGATGAATCTAGACTAGTAATTAGTCTCAATAAATATTAGACTAAGACTTGGTGATAATGATACTAGGTTACACCAAAGGAACAGAAAGTTGCTAGAAGCGAAGCCTTGTCCAAATTTCGAATCGTCACTTTAACAAGTGAGTTCATAATTACTTTCATTTTACACATAGATATGAAGTATCTAATATTCATACATGCTATATGTCCTTATTATCTATCTTCCTGGTATCTATGCTAGATGAATGATTTATACCTGTTTTACTTGATTTAAATTGTATATATATTATTATACCTATAAATATATTGGATAAAAATGGGTAGATGAAAGATGATGTGAGATGAAAGATGATGATAGATGATAAGAGATGAAAGATGAAATAGATGATGAGAGACCTTGACTTTAAAGAAGGCATCATCTAGCCGAGTATAGATGACAACCACAAATTATTCTAGAGAGTCCATTATGAGTGGACTCCCTAAAATAATACTGTTAATAAAGAAGATAAACCCTAGCAGCTATGGACTTAATGCCTATTAGATAAACACTAACATTTATGGCCTTAGTGCCTAATACATAACAAGGAAAGCTATGGACTTAGTGTTTATTGAAAGGTCTAGTATGCTCAAGAATCATATTAAAGTGATATTGCTAAATAACATATGATACTAGTGGGTCACATTAACAACAACTTGATACAATTGATTATTTATTAGAAATTGATTTTAATAAATATTCAATAAAACTCTTATAATTAAATTGGAAATTATTTATTTCATGGAAATAATAATTTTCATTAGCAAGTAATATTACATAATTCATAGGGTATGAATTAATAAGTTGTGTACAACTTTTTGGACTAGTTGAAACCCTTTTGTCTTTTACTCAAAAGACGGTTTATATTTTATAAAACTTGAGTTTATAAAATTTAAACAAACTCTTCTTTTTATATACAATTTCCGAAAAATTGAATAAAGATAAAGAGTAATGGCTTTCTTCATACTTTATTCAAAAGTATACATAAGCATGGGGAACACTCTTATGACATGAGGGCAAGCTTGTCTAAAGTGCTTATTGGATAAAGACCTTTAGATTAAGTTCATGCTTTAAATAGCTAGTGTCTTGCACTCTTGGGGTGTCTTTTTTCCTTCTAATGGCCAAGAGCTCTCTAGAAGACTCTACATCTCTTCTTCTCTTTGAGTTATTGAGGATTACTTGTGTAACGCCTGTGGGTTAGGGCTAAACTTTAAGGGGATAATAATACTAAATATTCATTTTATCGAATAATTAAAATCCTCAAATCGGATAATTGTTCCTCGTATACGTTTTGCGTTATATAAATACTTATTTATTATGTATGTGTTACGTGGACAAATATTATGGGTATATAATATTTGTATAAATCTTTTTATAAAATTATCGAAGAGCGAAAAAAATGATATTTGGTCAAAATTGTAACGACAATAAAATCTCACTAAGTGTGATATAAGATGTATTTGGTCAAAATAAAGGGTGAACCCAAGTAGTGAAACGATATTTTTTTTATGTTACACCCATTTTTCGGACGATAATTAAGTATATCTATGATGTTATTAAAGTTAGATAGGTCGTAAAATAATATCTATTGTATATCTTGACAATATTTCATATTGGAAGATAATATTTATTCCAAATGTTGATATAAATATGTATATATCATGGAAAATAAATAAATAAATAAATAAATCATGTCCGTATGTGTAGATAAGTTATTAAACTTACATAGATTAATTAAATAAACTAAATACATATTACATATGTATATGTTAATAATTGTAGGGTGGTGGATGATGTATAGGTATGCATATGCGTAAGTAAATATTTGGATAAGAATTCAAATTTGGGACACATAGTATAGTATGGAATTTGAATAGGTGTTGATTAAACAAAATGCCAACACAATTTAAAGTTACGTGCCAAAACTATGGGCTACCATGTTAAAATGACTAATCCTTCTCGGTACAAACATGCATGAATCTGTGATTTGAAGTTAGTATAAATAGATGCATCGTATTAGATTTTAGTAATAGCAACAAATATTTAGAAACAACAAAAAAAAGTGATAGCAATTTTAGATATAAAATATTAAGAAATCTTGTCGGCATGTATTACGACCAAGTATAGATTCCTAAAGTATTGTATTTCTGCGACTAAAATTCCGAATGTTCGAGACAAGGTTTCGACAAAATAATAACTTGTCAAGCAGTGTTGAACTTGAAGCCACGATAGTAGTTAGTTTCCACTAACTAGCCAAGTGAGTGCATAGTTACTTTCATCTTACACATACATATGAAGTATTTTATATAAACTACGTGCTATGTGTGCATATTATCTGAATATCTGCTGTCTATGTTGGATGAACGTTTTTATACATGTTTTAAATGATTTAAACTATATACGTATTTTATATATACAAATATGTTGGGTATGACATGGGTAGATGAATGATGAGAGATAAAAGATGATGTGAGTAAACATTGGCAGCTATAGACTTAGTGTCTAATAAATTACATCGACAGCTATGGACTTAGTGCCTATTGGACAAACATTGGTAGCTATGGACTTAGTACCTGTTAGGAATTGGTAGCTATGGATTTAGTACCTACTAGATAAACACTGGTAACTATGGATTTAGTACCCGATGAATAAACTATAGCAACTATGGAATTAGTGCTTTACGAACGAGCATTGGTAGCTATGGATTTAGTGTCAGTCCTATAACCCTGGAAGCAAGGGACTTCGGAATAAACAAATGCAGGATAGATGACTCTTATGATAGATCCTTAAGTGTAAAGAAGATAATGGGGATGGGTAATTGGGTTGATTGTTTGATTGTTTAAACATAATAATTATATTATTATGGGTTGAAAACCCTATGTACTCACCAGGTTTCCCAACCTGACCCACTCAGTTTATTTATATCATATGTGTTGATATGAAGTCACATTATACTGATAGATTAAAGGAGATATAAATCACTAGTGATAATGAATGTAAGTTCTGTTTATGCTTATGTTTCTGTATTGACGATGACATCCCAATGTTTTAAAATAAATAAAAATTACATTTCTTCGGAAATGCTTTGATAACGTTGTTAGGTGCATTTTGTGCACCCTTTTTGCACAACTTTTAGCCCTTTTTCTATGTATACCCTTAAAATAATTTCGTTGTTTTTATTGCATTTTAGCATATTGTGACATCCCCAAAATCTCGGCCAAAAAAGACCGATTTTCATTTATGCTTTTAAAATAATTTCAGAGTAAATCCTTTTGATTTGAAAGAGTTGTGGAATTTGTTCCCAAAAACAAAACATGATAAAACAATATTTACCAAAGCATTTCATAAAAGAAATGTATTTTCATTATATAATCAAAACTCGGGATGTCATGTTCCGATACAGACCAATAAGCATAAACGATAACATTACAAGTCATTCAACAAATATATACATATACAGACTTGTAAACAAAACAACTTGATGGTTCATCCATCTTATGCCCTCGCGCCACTTCCTGTAATACAAATAAAACTGAGTGGGTCAGGCTTGGGAGCCTGGTGAGCATATAGGGTTTTCAACCCACAATAAATAATTATATTTAATTCCACCAACCAACAATAACCCAATTACCCATTCCCGTTATTCTCACTTTATGTCCCTAAAATAACTAACACAAGGGACCTAGTCTAAGAATATTTCATCGGGGCGACAACACATGGTTCGGGGGTTCCTTAGCAATATAAGTCAAATAAGGAAACCATGAGGGGGATGGAGTACATCGAATGAACACCCAAGTTCATTAACACCTACAGGTGGCGAACCTGCTAATGTTCCACAAGAATGTCTAGAAAAGTCCGTGGTCATCATCTAAACTCCGCTAATACACATTCACACACATAACCACAAAATATACACATAATACTTATTCCGTATAAAATACTTCATAATTATGTGTTAGAAGAAAGTAACTACACACTCACACATATAAACAACAATATACTTAATACACTCAAACCATACTTGTATTATTATCGTGTTTATGAAAGGTAGTATAGACTCACTTGATCAGAAGATGATCAGACAGCACTACGGCTTGTAGAAGTAGTATATCTCCGCAGATCTAGAAGATCTTCACAAAAACCGGACTCCTCGCGGGCAGAGCTTCGGCTCGGGAATCGCACTTCTCGGGATCTCGGGACTTGCTTCGGGACTCGGGAATATTACCGGGGCTTCGGGGTACTTCTGACACGCAAATAGAGGTAAAACGGGAGAGAGAAGAGAGAAAGATAGCAAAGGAGTCGGCTGCCTTCGGATCCTATTTATAGAGGTTGGAACCTCGGAGTACGCGGGGCGTACGCCTCAGATCGCCATGGCTTACGTATCCGAAATACTCGAGTGCGAATGTCGACATACCTCGGTGTATGCGGGGCGTAGGCTAGTACGCGGGGCGTACTTCGAATGAGTCCGATGACCCGTCTTCGGATAATAACGGGATTTAATAATTAAATTTAATTATTAATTATTTAATAAACTTCGAAAATTCATATCTTCTTCATACGATCTTCGTTTTCGACGTTCTTTATATCCACGCGAAGGTGAGGCTACGCTCTACAACTTTCGTTTAGACTCCGTCGGCTAATTTTGACTTTATTTTTATTAATTATTTTTAGTAGGTCGGGACAGAAAAACTTCGTTATAAATTCATAACTTCTTCGTTTGACGTCCGTTCTCGCCTAACTTTTCATCGCTTCGATACCAACTACGAGATCTTCGATTCTGGTTTAGATCGATTCGACTAAAAACCGCCCGATCTCAAATCGAGTATTTCGGGCTGCATACCGCTAAGTCGAAACTTCAGAAAATCATAACTTCCTCATACGAAGTCAGATTCTGGCGCTCTTTATATATTCGGAATCCTCGTTTCAACTACTACAACATTATCCAAAGATATCAAGTTTATTTTACACTTAAATTTTGACGCTCATTTTATTCTTAATTAATCAAATCACATAATTAAGCAATTAAGCACAAAACACATAATACTCAAATAATATACTTCTATTATTTCAAAATGGGTTACAAAGGTTAACCTAGACTAATACATCAACGAAAATGCCTAGCCTAGAAACGCGGGCGTTACAATTCTCTCCCCCTTAGGATGATTCCGTCCCCGGAATCACACATCAACAAACAAATGCGGATAGCGACTCAACATGTCACTCTCCGTTTCCCAGGTGAGATTTTGACCCATTCGAATGTTTCCAACAAACAAGCACTGATTCGACCATCTTGCGTCGAAGCTTCTTAGTCTTTCGGTCAACAATTGCCTCTGGTTCTTCAATTAACCTCTTGTTTTCATCAATTCTCAATTCAGAAATTGGAATTATATCGGGAACTTCTCCCGTAAGCTTCCTCAAATAACACACATGAAAAGTGTTGTGAATTCCATTCAGTTCCTCTGGTAGTTCAAGCTTGTAAGCTTGGTTCCCAATCCTCTGAAGAACTTTAAACGGTCCGATAAACCTTGGACTCAATTTTCCCCTTTTACCAAATCTTATAAGTCCCTTCCACGGCGAGACTTTAAGCAAAACCGAATCTCCAACTTCGAAGGTCATTGGCCTTCGCTTCTTGTCAGCATAGCTCTTTTGACGATCTTGAGCTGTTAACATTCTTTCCCTAATCACTTTCAACTTCTCAACAGTCTGATGGACCATCTCGGGTCCCATAAACTGCTTTCCCCAGCCTCAAGCCAACAAGACGGCGTACGACACTTCTGTCCGTACAAAGCTTGATAAGGTGCCATCTTTATGCTTGAGTGGAAACTATTATTGTAGGAAAATTCTACCAAAGGTAAATGTTCATCCCAGTTACCTAGGAATTCCAGGGTACATGCTCTCAGCATATCTTCAAGTGTTTGTATTGTCCTTTCACTCTGACCATCAGCCTGCGGATGGTAAGTTGTACTTCAACACAACTTGGTACCCATTTCCTCTTGTAGACTTTTCCAAAACCTTGAGGTGAAACGGCTATCACGATCTGATACAATCATTAACGGAACACCGTGAAGCCTCACAATTTCCTTTACGTAAGAATTCGCAAGCTTTTCCATAGACCATTTCTCATTGGCTGCTATGAAATGCGCACTCTTAGTGAATCGATCAACGACCATCCAAATCATGTCGTGACCATTCTTTGTTCTGAGCAGTTTAGTGACAAAATCCATCGCAATGTCTTCCCACTTACCTATAGGCACATGCAATGGTTCTAAACACCCGTACGGTTTCTGATGTTGTGTCTTTACTCTCGCACAAGTCACACACTCAGCCACATACTTTGCAACATCAAGCTTCATCGTCGGCCACCAGTAGTAAGGTTTCAGGTCCCTATACATTTTAGTGCTACCGGGATGAATCGAGTACATGGTCTTGTGAGCTTCTTCCATCAGAAGATATTTGATTCCTCCTGTCTTAGGTATCCAAATCCGATCTTGGAACACCTTCAGTCAATGACTGCTTACACCGAACACCAACGTTTTGCCCAAACGTTCCTCCTTTCGGTCATTCTTTTCAGAAGCTTCCTCTTGAGCTTTCTTTATACTTTCCACAATGGTCGAGACAACTTCAATTCTCAACGCTCTTGGCCTTTTCCTTTCAAGATTGACTTTCCGACTGAGAGCATCAGCAACAACATTAGCTTTACCGGGATGGTAAAGTATCTTACAGTCATAGTCCTTGAGTAATTCCAGCATGCGTCGTTGCCTCATATTCAATTCTTTCTGATTAAAGAGATATTGGAGACTCTTATGATCAGTAAAAAGTTTGCACTTCGTGCCATAGAGGTAATGCCTCCATATTTTCAGAGCGAAAACTACCGTTGCCAACTCCAAATCATGAGTCGGGTAATTATTTTCATGCTCCTTCAGCTGTCGAGACGCATATGCTATCACCTTTTCTCTTTGGGTTAAAACACAACCCAATCCAACACCAGACGCATCGCTATAAACAGCGAAGTCTTCAACTCCATCGGGTAGAGAAAGTATCGGTGCCTCGCATAGCTTCTTCTTTAGCTTCTCGAATGCTTCTTTATGCTTATCACTCCAAGCATAAGTAGCTCCTTTGTGGGTCAAAGCTGTTAATGGAGTAGCAATCGAAGAAAACCTTGGATATATCTTCGATAATATCCGGCTAATCCTAAAAAGCTTCTGATCTCCGTGGGACTTTTGGGTTGTTCCCACTTCATCACAACTTCAATCTTTGCTGGATCAACCATTATCCCTTCTTGGTTGACCACGTGACCCAAGAATTGGACTTCACGAATCCAAAAATCACATTTGGAGAACTTTGCATACAGCTTCTCCTGCTTCAAAACTTCTAACACTTCTCGCAAGTGTCTGTCATGCTCCTCCTGGCTTTTCGAGTAAATCAGAATGTCGTCTATGAACACTATCACGGATTTATCAAGGAACGGATTACAAACCCTATTCATTAAATCCATGAATGCTGCTGGAGCATTGGTTAGTCCAAATGACATTACCAAAAACTCGTAGTGTCCATATCTAGTTTTGAATGCAGTCTTCTCGATATCTTGCTCTCTTACTTTTAGCTGATGATATCCTGACCTAAGACCGATCTTTGAGAAATAGCTCGAACCTTGCAATTGATCAAATAGGTCATCAATCCTCGGCAACGGATATCTATTCTTTATTGTTGCCTTGTTCAGCTCTCTGTAATCGATGCACATTCTCATACTTCCATCTTTCTTCTTCACGAATAACACCGGGGCTCCCCAAGGTGATGAACTAGGTCTAATGAAACCTTTGTCCAACAACTCCTTAAGTTGCATCATCAACTCCTTCATCTCCGTTGGTGCTAATCGATAAGGTGCTTTTGCTATTGGCGTGGTTCCTGGTAACAAGTCAATTCTGAACTGCACTTTTCTATCAGGTGGTAATCCAGGAAGATCTTTGGAAAATACTTCTGGATAATCACACACCTCTGGAATACTCTGCATCACCTTCTTTTCCTTCTTAGCATCGATCACGAATGCTAAATATGATGTACATCCCTTGGTCAAACACTTTCTGGCTTTCATTAGGGAAATGATTCCAGAATTTACTCGCCGTTTCTCCCCGTACACCATAAATGAATCCTTCCCAGGCGGGTTTACTTTAACTATCTTCTTCTTGCACAATATTTCGGCATCATTAGCGCTAAGCCAATCCATTCCCAACACGATGTCGAAACCATTAAGTTCGATAGGCAATAATTCCTCGTGAAACTTATTCCCATTAAGGTCGATTAAGATGTCTTTCATACGATGGCTAACAGGTACAAACTTGCCACTAGCAACTTCGACTAATAAAGCATTATCTAGTCTATCAATAGGCAAAGCTAGCTTTCTACCAAACTCATGCGAAATAAAGGAGTAGTTGGCTCCAGAATCAAACAAAATTTGAGCAGGTAATTCGTTTACGAGAAAGGTACCTGAAGCGACATCAGCTTCATCTTTCGCGGCCACAAGTGTCATCTGGAAGGCTCTCGCCTTCGGCTTTGGTGGAATGTTGGGTCTAGCTATCTCCTTCTTTTTCGGACAGTCTTACAAAATGTGCCCCTCTTCATTGCAACCAAAACACATCCTTTTTTTGTTCGGACACTCATTGGCAAAATGCCCAATTTTTCCGCACTTCTAGCAGGTTACATCCTCACTACATTTCCCAAAGTGCTTTTTCTTACACTTATCACACCACTTCCCTTCGCCTCCTTTTCCTCTACCAAACTTTTTCGAATCAGATTTCGAAAATTTTCTTTTCTTACCGAAACTATGTGTTCCCTCAAACTTTCTCTTCTCACCAACCTCAACCTTGTCGGTGGTTCTCCCCTTAATCATGTTCTCAACAGACTTGGCAGCCCAGATAGTTGCCTCTAGAGTATGTGTCTGACGTACTGGCACCTCGTACTCCCATGGGAGTCCCTTCGCATACCGGTCCACCTTTGTCAGCTCGTCTGGGACGATACACAAGGCAAACTCCATCTTATCGGTGAAGTTATTGGTGTATTCATCAACTAACATGCTGCCTTTCGTCAATGCCAAAAACTTATTCTCCAACTCCAACAAATTTTGGGCCGAACAGAACTTGCGTTTGAACTGCACCAAAAATTCTGCCCATGTCAATTGCAGTGGCTCATTAGGGCTTAAAGTCTTCGTTAGAGTGTTCCACTAACGAACGGCTCCACCTCGGAACTGACGCACTGCATAGATAGTCTGCAACTTGCCTCTGCAACCACAAGTCATGAAATCTAACTCCATTTCGGAGATCCAATCCATAACTCCAATCGGATCCTCCTTTCCATTGAAGGTCGATGGTTTGCAAATTAGAAAGTCCTTGTACTTGCATCCCATTCCATCATTCCTTCCATCATGGTTGTTTTGCCTAACTATCAGTGGGTTGGCTTGACCAACAGACCCACTGAAGTTTCCACCTTCCGAGTGCCCTTCATTTAATTCGGGCTCTTCCACACGAATTGACAGTTCTTCACGATTCTGTTGAAGCAACCGCCTCGTTTCATCCATCTGACGATCCAACATTTTCTGAATCATCATTTGCACACCAGCCATGGTTACTAGTTCAGGTGCTGCTGCTACGACAAGTATTTGCTCAATCACTAGTGGTTGATTCCTGTTTTCATCAGCATTTCCTACTCCACTTCTTATTCTCACCATTTTTGATCTATACACCGAATAAGGTGAAATTAGATCCTCATTCACGATAGATATTCAAATCATCATTATCACTCCGAAACATTTACATGCTGGTTCTAATATCGTAGACGTACGCTTAGAATCCTACACACATAAAGTTTCTGATCCAGTCGGCAACAGACCATAGATCCGAACAAATAATATCATATATGACAACATATAACATTTAGCACATAAAGTATTTTAGGCAACTTTCCTAAAATAAACTAGTGCTCGTGTCTAAAACATAACAGACACATATCTCAAAATTTCACTTAGCATTCTAAGTTTAAGTCTAGAAATCCTACAAATTCCTAGTTCGCTTAAACTAACGCTCTTATACCAACTGTGACATCCCCAAAATCTCGGCCAAAAAAGACCGATTTTCATTTATGCTTTTAAAATAATTTCAGAGTAAATCCTTTTGATTTGAAAGAGTTGCGGAATTTGTTCCCAAAAACAAAACATGATAAAACAATGTTTACCAAAGCATTTCATAAAAGAAATGTATTTTCATTATATAATCAAAACTCGGGGTGTCATGTTTCGATACAGACCAATAAGCATAAACGATAACATTACAAGTCATTCAACAAATATATACATATACAGACTTGTAAACAAAACAACTTGATGGTTCATCCATCTTATGCCCTCGCGCCACTTCCTGTAATACAAATAAAACTGAGTGGGTCAGGCTTGGGAGCCTGGTGAGCATATAGGGTTTTCAACCCACAATAAATAATTATATTTAATTCCACCGACCAACAATAACCTAATTACCCATTCCCGTTATTCTCACTTTATGTCCCTAAAATAACTAACACAAGGGACCTAGTCTAAGAATATTTCATCGGGGCGACAACACATGGTTCGGGGGTTCCTCAGCAATATAAGTCAAATAAGGCAACCATGAGGGGGATGGAGTACATCGAATGAACACCCAAGTTCATTAACACCTACAGGTGGCGAGCCTGCTAATGTTCCACAAGACTGTCTAGAAAAGTCTGTGGTCGTCATCTAAACTCCGCTAGATGACTAAATCAAACAACAATGAGGCCTCTCATCTGTTTATTACACACCAACTATCTACCCATGTTCTACCCAACATATTAGTAGATAAAAATATACATTTTTATACATAGTTTAAAAACCTGTATAGCATGCTTTAATCAATACATATTCCACATAACAGATGAGACACACACACATAACACGTATTTCATAGAGAATAAATCATATCTATGAGATAGAAGAAAGTGAATACACATTCACACACATAACCACAAAATATACACATAATACGTATTCCGTATAAAATACTTCATAATTATGTGTTAGAAGAAAGTAACTACACACTCACACATATAAACAATAATATACTTAATACACTCAAACCATACTTGTATTATTATCATGTTTATGAAAGGTAGTATACACTCACTTGATCAGAAGATGATCAGACAGCACTACGGCTTGTAGAAGTAGTATATCTCCGCAGATCTGGAAGATCTTCACGAAAACTGGACTCCTCGCGGGCAGAGCTTCGGCTCGGGAATCGCACTTCTCGGGATCTCGGGACTTGCTTCGGGACTCGGGAATATTATCGGGGCTTCGGGGTACTTATGGCATGCAAATCGAGGTAAAACGGGAGTGAGAAGAGAGAAAGATAGCAAAGGAGTCGGCTGCCTTTGGATCCGGTTTATAGAGGCTGGAACCTCGGAGTACGCGGGGCGTACGCCTCAGATCGTCATGGATTACGTATCCGAAATACTCGAGTGCGAATGTCGACATACCTCGGTGTACGCGGGGCGTACTTCGGATGAGTCCGATGACTCCTCTTCGGATAATACCGGGATTTAATAATTAAATTTAATTATTAATTATTTAATGAACTTCAAAAATTCATATCTTCTTCATACAAACTCCGTTTTCGACGTTCTTTATATCCACGCGAAGGTGAGGCTACGCTCTACAACTTTCGTTTAGACTCCGTCGGCTAATTTTGACTTTATTTTTATTAATTATTTTTAGTAGGTCGGGACAGAAAAACTTCGTTATAAATTCATAACTTCTTCGTTTGACGTCCGTTCTCGCCTAACTTTTCATCGCTTCCATACCAACAACGAGATCTTCGATTCTCGTTTAGATCGATTCGACTAAAAACCGCTCGATCTCAAATCGAGTATTTCGGGCTACATACCGCTAAGTCGAAACTTCAGAAAATCATAACTTCCTCATACGAAGTCAGATTCTAGCGCTCTTTATATATTCGGAAACCTCGTTTCAACTACTACAACATTATCCAAAGATATCAAGTTTATTTTACACTTAAATTTTGACGCTCATTTTATTCTTAATTAATCAAATCATATAATTAAGCAATTAAGCACAAAACACATAATACTCAAATAATATACTTCTATTATTTCAAAATGGGTTACACAGGTTAACCTAGACTATTACATCAACGAAAATGCCTAGCCTGGAAATGCGGGCGTTACACATATCTAAGTTAATTTCTTGAACAACCTTATTTGTACTCTTTCATGTCATTTTCAGGTGAACCGGGGGTTGGAGCGCGCTTTTGGAGGTGCTAGGGAGCGTTGATGAAGATTGTGGGACGATTGGACGAGAATCGGAAGAATTAGAAAAATCATGTTTGTTCTTACTTTCTATCTAATGAATTTGATTTTGCTTCAATCGAATGTTTGATTCTAATTGTGATTCTTATTGGCCATTTGAATTAGGGTTTGGTCATTCCAGTTATCTCTTTTACAAAATCCGTAATTGTTTTGTGAAATTGAACAAGTAACAAGCATTAAATTGACATCTACTGAATGAATTTAGTGTAAATCTTATTCATACACTTTTACACTCCCGAGCTTATGAAGAGTATTGGGTGTTGTTGGGAACATTCACATAAAGCTTCATACAATCTTTCAATCTAATTCTAAGAGCTTATTTAGATTAGGTTAGTAAGGTTAGGGTTAATCAAAGAGCTTGTTTTGGTTAATTATTGTGGTGAATGGAAAGTGTTAGAGCTTGTTAACATTTTCAAGTACCAACTTAGATAGAATGAAACAAAGGTCTTGTCATCTTGGATTCACATTGTTGAAGTGTCATACATGAAGTTGGAGTCTTTATAATATCTGAATTTAATTTACTCATTCAGCCAATTACTTGTGCTTTTACTTTATTTGTCTAATCATTGCAATCAAATCCCCCTTTTTCTTTCATCTTTTGTGAACAAGTACCTTACGCAAAAAAAGTATAGACTGATTGTCCCGTGTCTCTGTGGATCGACCCTACTTGCCTTGTACTCCTTTCTAGTGCAATAGAGTAGTGTTACTTAGGAGTATATCGTACCCCTTTATTTGTTGGGTTTGACACCCCTAACAAATTGGCGCCGTTGTCGGGGACACGGTGTTACTAATTGTTTATGCCAAGCATTTTGTGAGGAGGTGCTTTAAAAAAAATCAGGTAGAGTATAAGTTTTCAATTGAAGGAAGTGGCGAGAAGGTTAATGTGTTGTAAAGGCCCACCTACTTAGAACAAAGCACATTCAGGGGCCAAGTCGAGCCAACGACTTAAAACAAGGGCAGCTAACCGGGAGGCAACCCGGGGTTATTTGTTTCCTTTCTTTTAAAACTTTTTAGTCTTTGGTAAATTTCATTTTTTTATGTCCCAAATGGCTTTAACTTATTTTTATGCCTAGAAAATGAATCTCCGGCTCCAAAAATACTTCACGGATAGCTTGGGGAGGATGAAGAGGAGTTCCCACCAACTACAAGGCTCCAAGAACGATTCTGTAAATTCTTTCCATATCATCGTTCATATTTTGCTTTAAAATTCAATATGTGTGCACTTGTTACTGTTTTAGACTCTTACCCAACCCGACTACCATCCCTCACCACCTTCCAGTGATTAGATAGGTTGTTCTGCCCTCTCCAAGCATCGGGGACGATGCTTATATTCAGGCTTGGGGAGGGGTAGAGTTGTACACTTGGTTCATTCATGTTCATTCATGCATTTTCAAAAAAAAAAGTTTGTATTTCAAGTTTTTGCATTTTACCAATTTTTCATTTCATATTCATGCATGCATTTAAAAAAAAAAAAACAAAAAACAAAAAAATAAAAAAATAAAAAAACAAAAAAAACAAACAAACAAAAAAATGTACGGGATGATGACACTCTTTAGATAAAAGTGCTCCATAAACTGGAAAAACGAAAAATCAAAATGAAAAAAAAAATACTGAAGCGACCAGATTGTTACCGGAAGCGTAGAATCAGCTGTCATAACTAGGGGACCCAAACACCGTAATTCGAGACCCTAGCCTTAGATAATAAAAAGAATTTATATTGAAATGTTTTTTGGGCGGTAATAACAGCTCTAGGATGATTTGCTTTTGAATGTTTAAAAAGAATCTATATCGGCAACTCTGAACCCACCGAACACGGACCTATTTGTTGACAAGCGTTACCCCCGCGGTAACAGAGAGCTTAAGTATCAGACCCACACAGTCAAGAAAGAAGGAAGGGTACAGCTGTCATATCTAGTACCCTAAGCAAATTCTCAAATGCGAAAACGAAGAAATCTAAAGAAATTCCAAAAATGAAGATTGAAGAATCCAAGTTCAAAACAAAGTACAAATCAAAGTTCAATCCAATCAAAAGCCAATTCAAAGTCAAATATGGCGAATGAAGAACTGTGTGATATGATACTTGTGGCTCTCGAAAAAGTGAAAGCGTAGGAGCTGGGCCCCTTCGGGTGGGCTCACTGTTTCGGCAGAAGCTGATTCGCCGTGACGGGTTCTTAAGGATGCGTCGATTCTGATTCTTGGCCATCTAGTCTTAAGGACATGAAATCCGGACTATGTTATTTTCACCCATAAAGCTTAGTAAGGTATAAAGATTAAATAAAACTTTGGTTGGATTATTGAGTTACACCGTTTCGGGTCTTCCTCACATTGAGAGCCTGTGATATGTGGAAGGAAACATGATGGTTGCCAAGGTATCAGTGATCGAAGCCACATTGATGTAAAGTCTGATCGTACCTTTATTTAGTTACAAAAGTACATATTTTGTGTTTGTTCTTAATCTTCTTTTTCTTTTGTTTCATTTTGTTTCTCAGGTGCATTTTGTACATATCTTAAATTTTCATGGCATTACATTGCATGCATTCATTCTTAACTTTTAGGATCCTTTCCGTCCCTTTTTGTTCTATGTTTCTTTTTGTCATCTAGAAATCGTCCTGTTTTGTCTGTTTCTTGTTCTTTCTTGAGGACAAGAAAGGTCTAAGCTTGGGGAGATTTGTTAGGTGCATTTTGTGCACCCTTTTTGCACAACTTTTAGCCCTTTTTCTATGTATATCCTTAAAATAATTTCGTTGTTTTTATTGCATTTTAGCATATCTAGGTTAATTTCTTAAACAACCTTATTTGCACTCTTTCATGTCATTTTCAGGTGAACCGGGGGTTAGAGCGCGCTTTTGGAGGTGCTAGGGAGCATTGATGAAGATTGCGGGACGATTGGACGAGAATCGGAAGAATTAGAAAAATCAAGTTTGGACGAGCATCCAGAGGGCAACACGGGGCATGTTGGGTTTGCCCTAGAATCCGACACGAGGCGTGTTTGGCTATCAAACACTTATCTTCTGACTTCGATGAACACGACCCGTGTTCATTTAGCCTATATGGACACGGGGCATGTTGGGCTATCTGGGCATTTTTGAGCATCATACTTACACTCAACACGGCCCGTGTTTATTTGCTCTATATCGACACGGGGCGTGTTCGACTTAAAAAACTATCTTTTTGGCAGTTTTTCCTCTTTTCTTATTTCGGAAATGAGGTCATTTTGGGGGGGGGGGGAGCAGAGCAGGAAAAAAAAGCATTTTTGAGGAGAAGGAGTTAAAGTTTTTAGCAAGGATTGTCCGTTAAGCATTTGGAAACATTTTGATTTCGTATTTGTAAGCATTTAATTCTTGAATTCATCTTCTAGAATTCTGGTTTTGTTCTAGTCATGTGTGGCTAGAACTCTAATTTCTCCAACTCATGTTTGACTTTCTAGTTGTGAATCTAATCATTTGACATGATGTTTTTTCTTACTTTCTATCTAATGAATTTGATTTTGCTTCAATCGAATGTTTGATTCTAATTGTGATTCTTACTGGCCATTGGAATTAGGGTTAGGTCATTCCAGTTATCTCTTTTACAAAATCCGTAATTGTTTTGGTGAAATTGAACAAGTAACAAGCATTAAATTGACATCTACTGAATGAATTTAGTGTAAATCTTATTCATACACTTTTACACTCCCGAGCTTATGAGGAGTATTGGGTGTTGTTGGGAACATTCACATAAAGCTTCATGCAATCTTTCAATCTAATTCTAAGAGCTTGTTTAGATTAGGTTAGTAAGGTTAGGGTTAATCAAAGAGCTTGTTTTGGTTAATTATTGTGGTGAATGGAAAGTGTTAGAGCTTGTTAACATTTTTAAGTACCAACTTAGATAGAATGAAACAAAGGTCTTGTCATCTTGGATTCACATTGTTGAAGTGTCATATATGAAGTAGGAGTCTTTATAATATCTGAATTTAATTTACTCATTCAACCAATTACTTGTGCTTTTACTTTATTTGTCTAATCATTGCAATCAAATCCCCCTTTTTCTTTCATCTTTTGTGAACAAGTACCTTACGCAAAAAGGGTATAGACTGATTGTCCGACTATATCGTACCCCATTATTTGCTGGGTCTGACACCCCTAACAAACGTATTTATCATGTTTTTTTTCTAGGAACAAATTCCGCAACATTTTTATAAAAAGGGTACTCTGATTTTTATAAAGCATAAACATAATCGATCTTTTCTGGCCATGAAAATGGGGATGTCACAACTTGCATATCCTTTGCTCCCTTGAAGTTCATATTGGTTATAAACTTCAAGCTTAAGACTTTAAGAGTTTTGGACTAGCATCTACATCAAGTTGAGTCATTGTTGGTGTCTCAAAGGTTCCACATTCTTAATCAACTTACAAGCCTCCTAAGAGGACCTAAAGAACTACAAAGGTTGTTATTTCTTCATGCTTATTTGGTTGGTGTTTAAATATTTCTATAACTTGCAAGAAGATCATTGGTGGGTATAAAGTGTTTATGTTATTTCAAAAAAAATTGAAGTCTTCCGTTGCCATATTTTTCAAGTTCATGAAACTATTTTTGAACTAAAACCAAACACTTATTTGATAAACCCTAGAAGATACGGACTTAGTGCCTAATAGATAACAAGGGAAGCTATGGACTTAGTGCCTAATAGATAACAAGGGCAACTATGGACTTGCCTATTCCTTAGGACAAATCCTTAGGAATAAATATAGAGGAATACCTACTGACAAGTATCATGGAGGAATCCTTGAACTAGTATTGTCAACATAAATGATCCTTAGGGAAGATCCTTAAGAATAAAGAAGATAATGGGGATGAGAAATTGGGTTAATTGTTTGATGATTAAACATATTAATTATAATATTGTGGGTTGAAAACCCTATGTACTCACTAGGTTTCCCAACATGAACCACTCAGTTTATTGTATCATAGGTAGCGATATTCAATATACATTATGCTAATAGATTCAAGGAGTATTAGGCCATTAGTTTAATTACTATAAGGCTTGTAATATTTCGGTATGCTTATGTTTCTGTATTGACAATGACATCCCAATGTTTTAATATAAATAAAATAAATTTCTTTGGAAATTCTGTGATAATATCATTATCATGTTTTCTGGTAACAAATTACACAATGCTAATCTCAAAAAGGATACTCTGATTTTTAAATAAGCATAAAAAATCGGTCTTTTCTGTCCGTGAAATTAGGGATGTCACACTGGGAGTACATACGCGTATGCTCAACATAGAGCATGGCGTCCATATTCTCAGTCTCAGCGAGTAGTATTGTGCATCAGAAAGCAGTATGTGGGGCGTACGAGTTCAGTACGCGGGGCGTACTTCTGAGATGCTCATTTTGTGCCTTGGGACTTTTGCAGTTTGGGACATAGGTTGTTAGGTCAGTTATGAGAGGAGTAAAATGGTCTTTTACCCATTGGAAGGATTGTATATGGCTTGGACCTTAGATTTTGGGAAAATACCTTAATTATTGATTAGGCTAATTTGGTTATGTTCACTGTGAGGATTTCGGTAGCAACAGCTCGTGTGTTCGGTTATCTTGGATTAAGGTAAGTCTCCTCTATGTACTTGTGGGTCGAAGGCGCCAATTCGAACCACTAGGATCTGTTATGCTAGTTGTCTTTGTGACTCTTTCATGGTATGTTGGGCTAGGCCCACTACATGACGCGCTAGGCCTATTTGTATAATGGGCTAGGCCCATGGATCAGGAAGGGTCAGGCCCATTGTATGAGGGCTAGGATCATTATGGTGGGTTGGGCCTAATGTGTGACTAGGCCCAATGATATGTATCGTATGTGGTATTTTGTGGAACTCACTAAGCTTTGTGCTTACGGTTTTTATGGTTATGGTTTCAAGTATTTTCGGTTCGAAAGGGAAGGACCCGGCTTGATCGCGTCGCATCCACCCATGTTTCCGCAACTTCATATTTTAGGATTATACTCTGATAACTGTTTTTATTTTGAAATACTTTTGAATAATTAGAAAAAGGATAACTGATGTTCCTGGTTAAATTAAAATTGAATTTTTTACCTTATAAAATTTGGGTCGTTACAAATTTTGAAATTAGTTGTTCTGAAGCCATTATTCTTACCCATGAAATCCAAATGCACATTTAGGATAAGCACAATTATGCATATTTGAGAAAGAAAATAGATGTAAAAACCCCAATTTGCCAAAACCCTCCAACTTTTTCATTGATTTTAAATAACAATATCAGTTAGTTTATGCTCCGTTTCGGGATCGAATAATTTGCAAAAGAAAAAACATCAGTAATAAACGCAGTGGCTGAGGCTCGAGTTGGACTCAATTCCCTTAAATAGATTCGCCGTCTGTTCGCAGAGTACAACAACCAAAATAGTGTGAACTGTCGGATATGGGTACTTTCCTGAAAGAGTCACCAGAAATAGTTGCCGAGAAAATGAGGAAGAAGATAAGTATTTTCATGTGTGTCGAATGAGGCAGTGGTGGTCTGCTTTTATATTGGTTTATGTGACAGTAAGAAATCAATTTTTCATTAAGGAACAACTTTGGTGACTTCGACCTACGAAACCCAACATTCGCACCTTCCATGCGCACGGGTAGGAGTTGGAGTTAAATCATAGGCACAAACTTTTAAGTCTATCATACATTCAAGCTTTTAAACTCATTTGAGTATGGACTTCCTACCAATGTGGTACGCATTCCCATACCCACCTCTCTTGCCAACTTCTACTCTCAAATACCCAACTTTGAGTATCGATATCTCATTCACATATTCTCTATTTTGGACAGACGATATATCATTTCGAAGCTCTCACAGAGAAGAAAAAAAACCACCTGGAGTTAATTATATATACAACATATGTATATATTTATACCAAAATTTCCAACAATTCCCACATGAATAGAGATCAATCTTTGCACATCTGTCACACTCCTGGCCAACGGCGGTAGTGTCAGGTTGTGCGTCGTTAGGATGTTGGGTTTTAGGCTAAAAGATATACAGTGGGTAATACATTGGATACATTAAACAACATTTCTATTTATTCATTAAATAAAATATGTTACAGAATATGTAGGTCACTAAAACAAAGTACAAAACTAAAGCACATAGACACTAGGCTGTATCACCGGGGTTATCTCCTCTTTCAAGCGGGTTCATTCTCATGAGAATACATGTGGTTTTGAGAGGACAACATAATGTTGGTGAGTCCATAGGTTTATGGTTATAAAGTGTGTACGGTTCCTAGTAGTAGTTCAAGATAGTTTGTAACGACCCGTCTCTGGTATGTTGCTTCCATGGTATTTATTTTGAAGTTTTCAAGAGGGACTCGGCGAGTCTATAGCCTGACTCGTCGAGTAGGGACGGGATTTCGAGCACGGGTAAGTCGGCGACTCGGCGAGTCCATATTCGGGACTCGACGAGTCTGCCTGCCAGGAAGAAACCCTAAATCCCCGGGTTTGCTCACTATTTAAGCAATGTTATGTGCCCCAAACTCGCCTCCTTCACCCTCAGAGAGCTATGAGAAGCCCTTAACCCATCCCTTGATTGATTAAAGTGTTTTTGTGTGAATTCTTGAAGGCTTGAAGAAGAAAAAGAAGAAAGAACCAAAGAGAAGAGGTGTAGAGCAAAGATCCAAGGTCAAAATCAGAGTTCATTGAGGTATTTCTCGGATTCCTTCTGTTTTATGCTTTAAACCTCCATTAGAACACTTCTAGGGATAGTTTGATGTATTTTCCAAACCTTATAGTTGTATGGATGCCTTAATAGGTCGAGATATCCCTAGATCTGTTCATTTAGGAGTTGTAGAGCCCGGATCTATTGCCTTTTTGAAGTTGCTTTGCATGAGAACCCTAGATCTAGCCTTTATTATGCTTTTTGAGCCTCATAATCTTCATGGATGCTTATGGCACGTAAAGATAGAATCTTTACGTGTTAATCGAGCTAAGGGAGCCCAGATCTATAAGTTTTATACGCTGGATTCAAGAAAAATCGAGTTTAGAGTAGCTGCATGCATGCGACTCGGCGAGTGGGAAGAACCACTCGGCGAGTCGAGTCGCGAGTCCCCGATTTTCCCCTTTTGAGTGATGACGAGTGGGGACCAGTGAGTAGTAGAGTGGACTCAGTGAGTTGAAGGTCAGACTCAGTGATGGAGGGACTCGACGAGTTGTTCATACAACTCGGCGAGTCCAAGGCAATCTTCTTAGCTCAATAACAACTCGTCGAGTAGTTCATACGACTCGGCGAGTCGGATGCAGATTGCCTGAGTTTTTGAATCGAAAGGGAACTCGTCGAGTCGATGCCATACTCGACGAGTAGCAGCGAGTAGGGTTGAGAAGTGAGAATAGAGACTCGGCGAGTTGGCGGCCCAACTCGGCGAGTCAGGTCAACTGTAGGTTGACTTTGACCGGGAGAGTTGACTATGACCAGGGGTAAAAGAGTCATTTTACCCCAATGCAGTGATTAGTATTTGATTGAGTGTGTTTATGGAATTGTAGTCGGGGAGATACCGGAGCAGCAGCAGATAGCTTCCAGAGCCATACACACAGCAGCCAGTTCACGAGGTGAGTTCCCTTCCAGTAGGAACAGGTCTACGGCCACAATGTCGGCCCGTTTAGTTAACAGTAGTTCCGGACTTCAGTCTGATGCAGTAGTTAGAGTGTTTGATGTCTTTGTGATTCAAGCATGCTTTGTGTTATGTGTTCCGGACTTCGGTCCGATGCAGTATGTGTGTTATGTTAGCAAATACGTGTTTATGTTATGCTATGTTCAGACAGTTCCGGACTTTGGTCCGATGCAGTTAGTTCCGGACTTCGGTCCGATGCAGGGGACAAGGTCCCAGTCAGTTCCGGACTTCGGTCCGATGCAGTCAGTTCCGGACTTCGGTCCGATGCAGCTAGTTCCGGACTTCGGTCCGATGCAGTCAGTTCCGGACTTCGGTCCGATGCAGTTAGTTCCGGACTTCGGTCCGATGCAGTCAGTTCCAGACTTCGGTCCGATGCAGCTAGTTCCGGACTTCGGTCCGATGCAGTGGGCAAGGCCCAGTATGTGCTTTATTTGTTATTGTGTGGTATGTGGTAGTTTGGGAGAGCTCACTAAGCTTCGTGCTTACGGTTTCAGTTTTTGGTTTCAGGTACTTCCGCAAGTAAAGGGAAGAGCTCGGGGTGATGGCATCGCACACACCACAGCTTCAGTTTTTGTCCTGGGAGTTGATTCAGTTTCTTAGATATGTTTGATACAGTTGTGACACAGTTTTTCTCACAGTATTTTAGTATTGTTTTGGGATACGCAATGCATGGTTTTATTATGTGATACTTAGTTTTATGATTTTTGTTATATTCAAAATGAAATTTTCGGGTCGTATTTTTGGGATGTTTCAAGTTGGTATCAGAGCCTTGGTTTGAGGGATTTGGATACACTTCCGGGTGTATCTGAACTCAAACTAAGGGAAAAACTAAAAGATTTTCAAAAGGAAAATGTTTTCGAAAGAATTTTGAAAAGCACTTAGAAAGAAAAGAATTTTTAAACAAGATAAGGGTGTGGTGAATGCGATCAGCCGAGCTCAAGTAAGTACTCCCAAATTACCCATACAAGTTTATTAGTTCAGTTTCAATTTCAGTAGAACATCATGCTAGTATAGAACTAAGGATCTAGGAGGATGCCTTATGTACCTGCAATATGTGTTCAGCTTTAAGATAATTGCATGCTAGTATTGAGTAGATAGCAGTAGGATAGCCTGTTTAGGTTATGCCTGATAGCATGAGTTTAACATTGTATGCTAGTACAATTTTCTCGTTATGAGGATAGAATTGCTTGAGTAGTTTCTTGTGTCCGAATGCTACTTGCTTTGTGCTTTGTGGGACTCCGAGTGATGGGAGTTAGCCATTAGGTGAATACGTCACATCACATGTGATCAGGGTTGAATAATCTCAGAGTGTTGGATTTGACCCTATTGCGCAACTCTTGTTTGAGTCCAACCGTTGTAGGGACGAGCCTTTTACTCGAAGGATTATCTGAGCCTCATCACATGTGATGGTATTCAGGTGATGGCTAATTAGCATTATAATGAGACCTTCAGCAGCTGAGGACTGGTTTGAGTGGAGTCATAGATTTCCCTAGGGCAAGCCTAGGATGAGAGTAGAAGAGATCAGTAGTAGTAGCAGTGACTTGGTGGAGTCAAGACAGTTCTTGAGGAAAGTATGGATAGATGTGGAAGGTAGTATGGGCCCGTACTACTGAAAGTAGAGGATCCGTACTCGAATCAAGGAAGGCTGAGGCAAGACCAGGAAGCTAGTAGTAGTATAAATGATCCCTTGAGATATTTCAGTTTTCTGATGTTGCCATGATGTGTTTTAGAATGGTGGTTTTGCATTCGAGGCTAGCAGACGGTAGTACCGGTGCCGGGGAGGGATCAGGATCAGGCTCGGGGGCCGAGCGTATGGATGAGCAGACCAGAGAGTTTCTTTCTTCAGAGATTACTCGTATCATACTGGAGCAGACTCTTGTGATCTTCGGTTCGATCAAGGAGGGTATCCTAGAGCTGATGGATGAGAGGTTGGGTACCTTCCGTGCCGAGGTGGCGGCCATGATGGGGTCGCGCACACTTACGTTCAGGCAGTTCAGGGCATGTGGAGCTCCAGATTACCACGGGGCGCGGGAACCCATAGCGAGTACTAGATGGTTGGCGAATGTAGCCAACGCTTTCCGCACGAGCAGGTGTCCCGAGGGGGACAAGGTTAGATTGGCGTCCTGTCTTCTGAAGGACAGGGCACGGGATTGGTGGGAAGAGGTCGGACATACCATTGGAGATGATGCAACGCTAGATGCCATGACCTGGGCTGATTTCTCTACCAGGTTCAGGGCGGAGTTTGCACCGGTTATTGAGGTGCAATAGTTAGCTAGAGAGTTTCAGGACCTCACCCACACTACAGAGACCGTGGCGGAGATCACCGCCAAGTTCAGGGAGAGGGCTCTTCTCGTTCCTCAGTACGCAGCCGATGAGGAGATGAAGAAGGCCCGTTATCATGAGATGTTGCGAAGCGATATCCGCCAGTTTGTGAGCCGGTCCAGCTGTAAAACGCTGGATGACATGATTGCTAGGGCTCGGGAGAGGGAGATTGACCTTGAGATGGAGAAGAAGAGGAAACCGGAGGCGGTTTCGGGTACAAGTAGTTCGGGCAAAAAGCCCAAGGTTTTAGATCACAGATCCAGGAGTCAGCAGAGCCACGGTTGATGTGGCAAGTGTGGGAGATTGCACGATGGGGTGTGCAAGGCAAGGAGTTCCGGCTGCTACAAGTGCGGTCGGACTGGGCATTTGAGCAGGGATTGTACGGCCCCTGCTACCGCCATTGCAGCATCAGATCTGATTTTTTTCCAGTGCAATCAGAGGGGACATAAAAAGTCCTAGTGTCCGAGTTTAGCTGCAGTAGGGAAGGTGGCTGCACCTGCCCCCGCTACTTTGAGGATTACAGATGGCCGGCAGGGCCGAGCCGAGGCGCCAGTGGCGAAGAGTAGAGCTTTTCAGATGACAGCAGAGGAGGCACGAGCGCCTCCTGATGTGGTGACGGGTATGTATCTTCCCTTCATCTCTATATTATTATTGATTGATTACTGCTTATGATTATATGTTATGTAAAGGGTCGTTCTCTATGAACGGCATTTCTGCTACAGTACTATTTGATTCGGGGGCTACCCGATCGTTTGTATCGCTAGTGCTTAGCAAGATATTTAGTAGAGCTCCAAGGGAGCTGGACTGTCCACTAGAGGTTAAGATAGCAGATGACAGGACCGTGAGGGTCGCCAGAGTGCATAGAGGGTGTTCTTTTCAGTTGTTCGACGAGCAGTTTTCGGTGGACTTGGTCCCTATTCCCCTGCGAGGGAATAAGGTTATAGTAGGCATGGATTGGTTGAGTCCCAATGGGGCGGTGATTGATTGTGAGCTGCAGCTAGTGAGGGTTCGCACTCCCAGTGGGGGAGAGTTAGTGATTCAGGGCGAGAGGCCACAGCGCGAACCAGCTTTTTGTTCAGCTGCGAGAGCGAGGCGCTATTTTCAGCAGGGTTGCGCCGGATATATAGCTTATGTTGTAGACGCCCAGGAAAAGGGTAAGGTGGCAGTAGATGATGTTCCGGTAGTGAGAGACTACCCTGATGTATTCCCAGAGGATTTGCCTGGAATACCTCTAGAGAGACAGGTTGAGTTCGGGATCGATCTGATTCCGGGTGCGGCGCCGATAACTAAGGCCCCGTATCGGTTAGCTCCCCCTGAGATGCAGGAGTTGTCTACGTAGTTGCAGGAGCTGCTAGACAAAGGTTTCATCAGACTGAGTAGTTCGCCTTGGGGAGCTCCGATTTTGTTTGTAAAGAAAAAGGACGGGTCGCACCGCATGTGTATAGATTACCGGGAGTTGAATAAGGTAACGGTGAAGAACCGTTACCCACTCCCGAGGATAGATGATTTGTTTGACCAGCTTCAGGGAGCGTCTTGGTTTTCCAAGATCAATTTACGTTCCGGGTATCATCAGATGCGAGTCAGAAATGAGGATGTGCAGAAGACTGCTTTGAGGACCATGTATGGTCATTATGAGTTTGTGGTGATGCCATTTGGGCTCACCAACGCTCCAGCCGCGTTCATGGAGCTCATGAATCGCGTGTGTAGGCCGATGTTGGATCGGTCTGTGATAGTATTCATAGATGATATCTTGGTGTATTCCAAGACGCAGGAGCAGCATGAGGAGCACCTGAGAGAGGTGCTAGAAGTTCTGAGGAGGGAGAGACTTTTCGCAAAGTTCTCCAAGTGCGAGTTATGGTTGCGTGAGGTGCAGTTCCTTGGTCACCTCGTCAACCAGAAAGGCATTTTAGTAGCTCCGGCCAAGATAGAGGCCGTGATGAAGTGGGAGGTCCCGAAGTCTCCATCCGAGATTCGGAGCTTCCTAGGGTTCGCAGGGTATTACCGGAGATTCATTCAGGATTTCTCCAAGATAGCAGTGCCGCTCACCCGACTGACCAAGAAGTCGGTGGTGTTTCGTTGGGGGCCGGAGCAGCAGGCAGCATTTGAGACCCTCAGGCGGAGGTTGTGCGAGGCTCCGATCCTTACCCTGCCAGAGGGAGTAGAGGATTTTGTAGTCTACTGTGATGCCTCAATCACAGGTATGGGAGCAGTATTGATGCAGCGAGGCCATGTGATTGCTTACGCCTCGAGACAGTTGAAGCCTCACGAGGCTAACTATCCTACTCATGATTTAGAGTTGGGGGCGGTTGTGTTTGCCCTCAAGATTTGGAGACATTACCTTTATGGGGTCCGTTGTACCTTCTACACGGATCACAAGAGTTTGAGGTACCTTATGGATCAGCCGAATCTGAACATGAGACAGAGGAGGTGGTTGGATGTGCTGAATGATTATGATTGTGAAATCCTTTACCATCCAGGGAAGGCCAACGTAGTGGCCGACGCCCTGAGCCGCAAGGCGTCAGCAGCCCTTATCAGAGACTTATGTCTGAGGATGACAGTGATTACTCCATTGTTGTAACGGATCAGGGAGGCTCAGGATGAGGGCCTCAAGGAGGAGAGACAGAAGTGTGAGAGGATAGTGGGCCGAGTAGCTTCGTTTGATTATGATAGTCGAGGGTTGTTGACCCTTCATGGGAGAGTGTGAGTACCGTACTGGGGCGGAGTACGGCAGGTGTTGATGCACGAGGCTCATAAGTCTCGATTTTCTATCCACCCAGGGGCGACGAAGATGTATAGAGATCTTCGACCCGATTACTAGTGGCCCTGCATGAAGCGGGATGTCGCCTGGTATGTAGAGAGGTGCCTGACCTGCAGGAAGGTCAAGGCAGAACACCAGAGGCCTCACGGCAAGATGCAGCCGTTAGACATTCTCGTGTGGAAATGGGAGGACATCACCATGGATTTTATCACCAAGCTTCCCAGGACCGCACGTGGGGTAGATTCGATTTGGGTAATAGTGGATCGGTTGACGAAGAGTGCGCATTTCATACCGATCCAGGAGAGCATATCGGCAGAAAAGTTAGCCGATATCTATGTGCGTGAGGTAGTGGCACGTCATGGAGTGCCGGTATCGGTGGTGTCAGACCGAGACGTCTGTTTTACATCCAGATTCTGGAAGTGGTTTCATGACGAGATGGGTACTCGTCTCCATTTCAGCACCGCTTTCCACCCTCAGACGGACGGGCAGAGCGAGAGGTCGATTCAGACTCTCGAGGACATGCTCAGGGCATGTGTCCTAGACTTTGGTGGCAGTTGGGATACGTATCTTCCGTTAGCGGAATTTTCGTATAACAACAGTTATCATACGAGCATTAATCGACCTCCATTTGAGATGCTATATGGGAGGAAGTGTAGGACCCCGATTTGTTGGGGAGAGGTCGGTTAGCGGGTCATTGGGAGCACAGAGGTGGTGCTCAAGACGACCGAGTTGATTCAGCAGGTTCGTAGTAGACTGCAGACTGCGCAGAGTCGGCAGAAGAGCTACGCCGACAGGAGGCGTTCGGACTTGGAGTTCCGGGTGGGCGATATGGTCCTTCTGAAGGTCTCACCTTGGAAGGGTGTCATCAGGTTTCGGAAGAGGGGCAAGCTGGGCCCCAGGTTCATTGGTCCTTTCAGGGTTTTGGCCAGAGTGGGTCGGGTTGCTTATCGGTTGGATCTTCCAGCAGAGCTTAGCCAGATCCGCAACACTTTCCATGTGTCTCAGTTGAGGAAGTCTTTGGTGGATGAGTCAGCAGTTGTTCCCTTAGAAGATATTCAGGTTGATAGCAGCCTGAATTATATTGAGAGGACGGTCGCGATTATGGACCGGAAGACAAATACCTTGAGGAACAAGGTAATTCAGTTAGTGAAGGTGCAGTGGCAGCACCGGAAGGGGTCTGAGTGGACGTGGGAGGCTGAGGAGGAGATGAGAGAGCACTACCCGGAGTTATTTGCATATTTAGCTGTAGCAGACTTCGAGGACGAAGTTTGAGACAAGTGGGGGGAGAATTGTAACGACCCGTCTCTGGTATGTTGCTTCCATGGTATTTATTATGAATTTTTCAAGAGGGACTCGGCGAGTCTATATCCTGACTCGTCGAGTAGGGACGGGATTTCGAGCACGGGTAAGTCGGCGACTCGGCGAGTCCATATTCGGGACTCGGCGAGTCTGCCTGCCAGGAAGAAACCCTAAATCCTAGTGTTTGCTCACTATTTAAGCAGTGTTATGTTCCCTAAACTCGCCTCCTTCACCCTCAGAGAGCTATGAGAAGCCCTTAACCCATCCCTTGATTGATTAAAGTGTTTTTGTGTGAATTCTTGAAGGCTTGAAGAAGAAAAAGAAGAAAGAACCAAAGAGAAGAGGTGTAGAGCAAAGATCCAAGGTCAAAATCAGAGTTCATTGAGGTATTTCTCGGATTCCTTCTGTTTTATGCTTTAAACCTCCATTAGAACACTTCTAGGGCTAGTTTGATGTATTTTCCAAACCTTATAGTTGTATGGATGCCTTAATAGGTCGAGATATCCCTAGATCTGTTCATTTAGGAGTTATAGAGCCTGGATCTATTGCCTTTTTGAAGTTGCTTTGCATGAGAACCCTAGATCTAGCCTTTATTATGCTTTTTGAGCCTTATAATCTTCATGGAGGCTTATGGGCACGTAAAGATAGAATCTTTACGTGTTAATCGAGCTAAGGGAGCCCAGATCTATAAGTTTTATACGCTGGATTCAAGCAGAATCAAGTTTAGAGTAGCTGCATGCATGCGACTCGGCGAGTGGGAAGAACGACTCGGCGAGTCGAGTAGCGAGTCCCCGATTTTCCCCTTTTTAGTGATGACGAGTGGGGACCAGTGAGTAGTAGAGTGTACTCAGTGAGTTGAAGGTCAGACTCAGTGATGGAGGGACTTGACGAGTTGTTCATACAACCCGGCGAGTCCAAGGCAATCTTCTTAGCTCAATAACAACTCGTCGAGTAGTTCATACGACTCGGCGAGTCGGATGCAGATTGCCTGAGTTTTTGAATCGAAAGGGAACTCGTCGAGTCGATGCCATACTCGACGAGTAGCAGCGAGTAGGGTTGAGAAGTGAGAATAGAGACTCGGCGAGTTGGCGGCCCAACTCGGCGAGTCAGGTCAACTGTAGGTTGACTTTGACCGGGAGAGTTGACTATGACCAGGGGTAAAAGAGTCATTTTACCCCAATGCAGTGATTAGTATTTGATTGAGTGTGTTTATGGAATTGTAGCCGGGGAGATACCGGAGCAACAGCAGATAGCTTCCAGAGCCATACACACAGCAGCCAGTTCACGAGGTGAGTTCCCTTCCAGTAGGAACGGGTCTACGGCCACAATGCCGGCCCGTTTAGTTAACAGTAGTTCCGGACTTCAGTCTGATGCAGTAGTTAGAGTGCTTGATGTCTTTGTGATTCAAGCATGCTTTGTGTTATGTGCTCCAGACTTCAGTCCGATGCAGTATGTGTGTTATGTTAGCAAATACGTGTTTATGTTATGCTATGTTCAGACAGTTCCAGACTTCGGTCCGATGCAGTTAGTTTCGGACTCCGGTACGATGCAGGGGACAAGGTCCCAGTCAGTTCCGTACTTCGGTCCGATGCAGTCAGTTCCGGACTTCGGTCCGATGCAGCTAGTTCCGTACTTCGGTCCGATGCAGTCAGTTCCGGACTTCGGTCCGATGCTGCTAGTTCCGGACTTCGGTCCGATGCAGTGGGCAAGCCCCAGTATGTGCTTTATTTGTTATTGTGTGGTATGTGGTAGTTTGGGGGAGCTCACTAAGCTTCGTGCTTACGGTTTCAGTTTTTGGTTTCAGGTACTTCTGCAAGTAAAGGGAATAGCTCGGGGTGATGGCATCGCACACACCACAGCTTCAGTTTTTGTCCTGGGAGTTGATTCAGTTTCTTAGATATGTTTGATACAGTTGTGACACAGTTTTTCTCACAGTATTTTAGTATGGTTTTGGGATACGCAATGCATGGTTTTATTATGTGATACTCAGTTTTATGATTTTTGTTATATTCAAAATGAAATTTTCGGGTCGTATTTTTGGGATGTTTCGTAGTTAGTTTTAGTTCAACAAATTTACGATTAGTTCCTATAATCTAGTTATGACTATTGATCCCGAAAACCACGACGTTTCATTGGACGTCACTATTTTGTTTTGAACGTTATGCATGTTTCGATTTGTCATCAGGTTGTAGCTAGCAATCACATGTGGGAGTTTAAATCTCGTATAGATCTATATATATATATATATATATATATATATATATATATATATATATATATCCCACTCATTTAAGATTTAACGATTATAGGTCGGGAGCTAGCTGGAAATTTATCGGCATGTTGATGAATCGTGTCTCATCTAACTCTTGTGATGGGGGCCACCCTTGGTCGGTTGTGTTGAAATTGCATGTATAATTAGAAAAAACTTAGATCCAAAGCATCTAGGATTACATATACACCATAGGAGTGTTATAGTGCTTAAAACCCAACAATCTAGACCTTCCTTTTTGTCGATACCCTTTGATTACTAACCTTGCCTTGTATTTCTCAATACTACCATCGACTTTCATCTTTCTCTTAAAGATCTAATGGTAACCAAGTGGCTTGCTACTTGGAGGTAGATCTCATAGCTCCCTCATATGATTTTGTAAGATAGATTATGACTCATTTTTTATGGATTTTTTCCATTAAGATACCTCAGAAGAAGTAACCGCCTCTTGATACGTTTTAGGTTCACTTTCCACCATATATGTGAACAAATCGTCACCAAAATATTTTTCAACTCTAGCCCTCTTACTTAAGTTCTATCTCTTCTTCCTCGGATTGAGCGTGTTCGTCCTCTCGAACAACTTCTTTATTCGGTAAAGATGGGCTTTCAACCGCCTTGTTTAAACAAGGAAATACATCTTAGCATTCCTAGATTCCATTATTATATTCTTGTGTCTCTTAGGATTCTTAGAATCATGCACAAGAAACCGATATGGACTGCAGTTTTGTGCATATCCAATGAATACACAATCCACCGCTTTAGGACCTAACTTTTGTACCTTAGGTGGTGGTACAACAACTTTGGCTAGGCACCCCATACTCGTAAGTAGTTATATTATGGATTTCTTCCCATTTAAAGTTCATACGATGTTTCATCATTTCCGTTGCAAGTTATCTTATTTAAAAGATAGTTATCCGACAAAATAGCTTCCCCCCACATTGACTGGTTTACACTAGAACTAATTAGCATGGCGTTAACCATCTCTTTCAAGGTACAGTTCTATCTTTCAGCAATGCGATTAGATTGAGGTGAGTAGGGTGGTGTGAAGTCACGATGAATTATATTTTGCACAAAAAATTCAGCATATAGAGAAACATAATCTCCACCCCTATCACTTTTAACTACTTTGATTTTCTTGTTGAGTTGATTCTCAACTTCCTTTTTGTATAAGACAAACTTTTCATTGCTTCATCTTTACTCTAAAGTAAATATATGTAGCAATATTTTGTGCTATCATCGATGAACATAATGAAGTATTTGTTCCCACCTTAAGTAGGAATTGATTTTAAATAACACACATTGCTGTGAATTAAATCAAGAGGTTCGGTGTTTCTTTTGATTGTTTGGAAAATAATCTAATTTGTTTCACATCTTTCCCTGATGTCATTTTGATAACAACATCACCAATACCTTTGATATTCGTGGTAGCTGCATTTCCCATGTAGAGCTTTTCACTATCTTCAACTTGTAGGTGCTGAAACAAATCTTGTCATGACACACATGACGAGTAGCCCCCGTTTCAATCCACCACTCATTTGAATTAGTATTCATCAGATTCACCTCCGAGATTAGTTATCATGGCCACCAACTTCATGTTATCATGGCCGTGAGATCAGTTATCATGACCACCAACTTCATGTCATCATTCACCATGTTTTCTTGACAGTTCTCCCGTTTAGGCTGCGGGCACTCCGAAGCCCTGTGACATGGTTAGCCACAATTGTAGCACTTGAACTTCTTCTTGAAAGTTCTTGCCTTGGGGCATAGGTTTTTACCCTTTCATTTCCCTTTGTGAGTTGCCTTGGCTTTCTTCTCGGAAGTTTGACTAACTTCCACCACATGAACCTTATAAGATTCAACATCACCATATTTCTTCAAAGTCATTCGATTGTCTTCTTCAATGCAAAAACGCACCGCCAGTTCCTCCACATACATCTCCTTTTGCTTATGCTTAAGTTAGTTATTGAAGTCTATCCAAACGGGAGGAATATTTTCAACCATCGATGCAACTTGGAAAGAATCATTAAGGTCTACTCATTCTGCATTGTTATCATGTATAATGACCTGATGATCTTGGACTTGACTCGTAATAGATTTTGAGTCAACTATTTTGTATTCCAAGAACTTAGCAACAACATGTTTCTTGGTACTAGCAAATTATGTCTTATACTTCCCTTCTAAGGACTCCCATAGTTCATTAGGAGTTGCAAATTTATAAAAAAAAAAACATTTTATAGTGCATCAGTTAGCCCATTTAACATATAGTTGCGACATAGAAATTCAAAATGCTTCCAAGCATCCACTACATTCACAAATTGAGCATCATCCCGTCCCTTAACATTTTCCGGAGCAGTTTCTGTTAGGAACCGAGCAAAGTTCAAAGTGATCAAGTAGAATAACATCTTCTGCTTCCACCTCTTCAAGTTCAGACCAGAAAATTTGCAGGTCGTTCAACATGATTGTCCATGATGTTTGGTGTGGTAGGAGTTGACTTCACAATAAGGGTACCAGTAGCAGTTGGGATTCTAGACATTCTGAAAGAGTTGGAACCACATTTAAATTGTTTATAGTAGAATGAGAGTCTGTTTTTATAAAACCGACGAAATCGAAACACAATCGATTCAAAAAATAAAGAAGAATAGAAGGAAACAAAAATAAAGACGAAAAATTTTGTTTAACATTGTCAGTTCCTAGCTCTGTTTCTGAATCGAATAATCTGCAAGAAAAATGTCAGTAAGTAACGTAGTGTATAAGGCTCGATTTGGACTCGATTATCTTAAACAAATTCGTCGTCTATTCCTAGGGTACAACAACCGAAACAATGTGTATTGTAGGATATAACTACTTGCCTGAAAGTGTCGTCGAAAATAGTTGCAAAGAAAAAGAGGAAGAAGATGAGTATTTTCATGTGTGTCGAATAAGGCACTGGTAGTCTGCTTTTATATTGGTTTATGTAATAGCAAGAAATCAATTCGTCGTTAAGGAATTGATTCAATGCATAATAAATGTCATTCAATGCACAATAAATACATTAGTTACAAAAATTCAAAAACCATGACTAAGATTGTCAACTTAAGCATAAACGAGGGTTGCGTGAGCCTGAGTTTTCGAAGCTGGCATTCGTGTCCGCAGGTCGCGCCCAACCCCAAGTTCGGTCAATTTGGCCTACGAAATCCAAGATTCACACCCCCTATGTGCGGGTTGGAGTTTGAGTAAAACCATAGACATAAACTTGTAATCTTATCATAAATTCAAGCTTATAAACTCACTTGAGTATGGTCTTCCTACCAATGTGGGACTCATTCCCACACCCACCTTTATTGCCAACTTCTATTCTCAAATACCCAACTTTGAGTATCGATATACCATTAACATATACTCCATTTTGGACGTACAATATATCGTTTCGAAGCTCTCACGGAACACAAACTCACTTAGAGTTAATTATATATACAACATATGTATATATTTAGATATGTTCAAAGTTAGTAAAAATATACATATTTATACTAAAAATTCCAACAATCTGTAGTAAAAAAATGTAAATTACAAAAAGAAAAGAAGATAAAAAAAAATAGAATCATTGGCCGGTGATCGTAACCGAGGAGACGAGGATGATGTCTTTGTGCGTCGTTTAAGGGTCAATGACTGAAGAGCTAAAGAACATAGTCTCTTTATGTTGAAGGAATTGTCATATTAAATCTCCTTTGCCTTTTAGCTTTCAGTTTCGATCTCGATCTTAATCCCAATTTGGATAACAATTCAGTAATAGTGACTACTGAGAATAAGATTGTTAAATTGAAGTGGTCTTCGTCTTATGATTACGATTCTTCTTTGGATGTCGCGAACACCGACAATCGATCATGCTATAGCTTGGTGAATTGCTTTCACAAGTAGATTCACACCAAAACAAAGAGAAGTAGAGTGTGATCGAAAGACACAAGAGTAAATTGAGGATGCTAAGAGTTTGTGTATGTGTTTGATAAAGAACGTTGGTTGATTATCCCAAAGATGACTAATTCATCCCTCCACTTTCTCGATGATAGCTTATTTAACATGTAAAATTAAACTCTAGAGCAGTAAAAAAATAAAATAAGGACCATTTTAAAACAAAAAGAAAAAAAATTGTAGGAGTATAATATGGTTTTCCTGTAAAAAAAAAGTCTTGTTTCGCACTATAAATCACATTTTGCATTATTTACTTTAATTTTAACTAATACAAGGAAAATAACTTAAATGCTACTTGTTTAAAAAAAAATGTTTGTAATCTGCGCATCAAATCTATAGAAAAAAGACATGCAATTTGTTACTACAAATTTATTAGATACTGAAAAAATAAATAATTATCTATTTTAAAATATCTTAATTATTTTGAAATAAATAATATTCAGATTTATTAGAAAAACTGAAAAAATAAATATCTTTTATGTTTGTTTTTGTGATATATATGCAAAAATCAAATATCAATTGACAATTTTTAAAAATGATGTTGTACATCTCTTTTACCGCAAACTAATTTCTTATTATAATATTTTAAAAAGCTAATGCTATAAATACCTTATTCTTTTCTAATTTCATCCGTTAGATGTGATTTTTTTTTGTTTTTTTTTTCTATTTTGTTTTTTCTTGCTTTTAATTTTATTATTCTTATTGTAATTATTATTATTATAAACTTCAATAAACGTATAAAATCGGACACAATTTTAAAATTCGGATGAAATTTTAAATTCAGACGACATTATAAATTTGGACGAGATAATAAAATTCGAACGACTATAAAAATCGGAAGAAAAACAAAGTTTGTCTTTATTTATCATAGATATATTAATTGGTTTGGTTAAAATGACATTTATAGCACAACTCTATTAAAATTTAAATACGGACACTTTTTTATTCTTACAGATCTTAGAAATCTTTAGAATTATTTTTTCAAATATGTTAAAAAAAAAAAAGGACAGTACAAATATTTTGAGACATGCGGTCTTCTAAAACATAACGTTCAAACTGTTAGTCTACCCATAAACAAAATAGACAAAAATAAAACTTCTTATAAAAACACAAACACCACTTTAATAAATACAAAAGTTAATAATATAAGAGACTACCAAACTTTGGTTTTTGTTCATATTTGGTAACCATGTTTTTTCGGACACATTTAAACAATATTTTTTTGGTATGTTTAAAATATGGTAATATCACATTATTGCCAATGATATTATTCTATTTCGAACACGTTAACAAGTTTGCTATTCAAATATGTATGGATAAAACATGTGTATCTAAATATGAATAAAAAAAATTGTTACCCAAAAAACTAATAATGAATGTGTACGTGTTAGAGGTCTATATTTTTTCTATTTATGTTTTTAGTATGTTTTATGAGCGATGATGTTAGGTCCATTGACATGAACTAAACAAAATAACAACACTGCATGTGAGCATGACGTGACAACACTACATCGACATGATAATATCTCTCGATAGCATCACATGACCAACGAGTTCTGGCCTAGGTAGTTAGGGGCTAGGTTGTGTTACCATGCAATGCTATCAGGCAATGTTGCCAAGTAGTAATGGCATACTGTCATATTGTCTACATTTAGATAACCATGTTTTTTACACGTTTGACAATTAAACTTATTTGACATATTCATAATATTTTATATCACCGATAATTATTAATTATATTCCCTCGGACCGGGGTTTACGCCAAGAAAGAGACTCTTGTTAATTTTCTGACTGACCCAACATAAGGAAGGTCAACCCTTAGAAGACCGACTGATGTTTTGATTTTTGGATGGGTTGTAGGGAAACATGCATGTGTGGACCTTACATGAGTATCCCCTCTCGTAGGCTTGAGAGTCGGGGGTTTCACGGCGAGACAGACTGCATTAAAAGCTGTCACATGCAAAGTCACCAAACATGAGAAAATCGTGCATGGAAAATCAACACGTGTTCATATCATTTGCATTTGATACGTTTGGTTTCCTTGTGCCGGATACAGTAAAACTTCTTAGTAGAGTAGAACGGATTATGCATAGCAATGTTATATCTCCTAGATCTATTGATGTAGTCTTAAAGAAAATTGACTTTGACATACAAAAAGGCTTAGCGGCGCAACTTGTTATCCGTTTACTTTCTTATTCGTTGTACAATAATAACTAAGATGTAACTCATTTGAAATGCATAATACTTACCCAAATGATTACCTTATTTTAAGTGGATCAAACAAATTTATTAGTCAAACGTTTATGAAAAAACATCATCGTTCCCTAAATATTGAAAAAACAAAAGTTTATTACATGTTGGATGATTAATCTTAATAACAACCTTTTAAAACAACTCAAAACTTAAGTACTTTTATTTTTATGTTTTCTCCTTTGGAAGTATGAAAAAACAAAAAATAACAACTTTCCTAGACTTTTACTTACGGTCCCTCAAAATTTTCCCTCCTATATAAGCCCGTCGTTTCCACCTTTGCCAGTTACCACCTTCGCATACATCCCCCAAAACTATTTTTTATAATTCCTAAAGTACCCTTACAGATTCCAATTTCATAAACCCTAGCAAAAAATTTTGTTTTCATGGAATCGTTGAGTAGCAAGAAACGAGTTCGGTTCGACTCGGACGAGTCCGAATACAACTCCGTCAAGGCGCAGAGAACCAGAGACGATCTTCTCGAAGTTCTCGATGATTCAGACTCAGACCTTGACTCGATCATGAAGAGTTTCGAAAACGAAATATCTAAACTTCCTGAATCTTTCGCCGACTGTGATTCCGTGTCGGGGGAGTCCCGGCCGGATCTCGGATTTCTCTTCGAGGCGTCGGATGACGAACTCGGATTGCCTCCTACTGAGCTAACTTCGGTTGAGTCGGAGAAGTTCGGAATTTCTGTTGAAGTTGGAGAAGTATGGGATCAGATATCTAGCTACGACGCATTCGAGTATGGATTTGGTTACGCCGGCGAAGATGCTACTGTTAGTGCCGCCTACAACGGCGGTGAATATGTAGCGTTAGACGGGCTGTTTGATTATACAGATGTAGGTTTTAGATGTCGGAACCGGAACTGCCACCGCAGCCGGAAACTATGCCGGCTCAGTGAATAGTTAGGGTTTTGAGTTATATCCGCTGGAATATTGTAAAGCTCTTCATTTTTTTTTAGTTTTTATGGAAAAATTGAAATGGGATATTATAATTTATATGCAATGATTTAAACTATTAGTACAGAATGATTAAAACACAGTAAGTATATTATTATTTAAAAATACAAAAGGGTTAATTAGATTTACTTGATATGGATCCCCTTGTGAAAAATATGCTTTGTTAACAACTCTACGACGGTATTAGCAAGAGAAATGTTAGACACATCACTACTAATTAGTCAAATACTTAACAAAAGCATTGCCAAATGTAACGAAATAGTTGTCATTAATTCGTTGGTATCAATGACATTTTGTGTGTGTGTGTGTTTTTTTTTTTTTTTTTTTGCTACCTCTTAGAAAATTAAGTTTACCAGTTGTAGAAAAGGAGGATGCCTAACAAAACCCGCAAATATGTTACCCAAAAGACAACAAAAAAGTTGATAGTCCATATGTTTGGACACTACAAACATACGTGACAATATAATAACAAAAGTTTTTGGGCCCACTGACAGGGCCGGTCCAAATGTAAGGCTAACTGGGCCACAATCCAGGGCAACATATAGCACGTGGGGATGGGGAATCAATTTTCAAAGAGCTATAATGGATGTACTACTATTTTTGGACTCGAAGTTTGATCTAATTTTGATTTCAATCGATCTAAATTTTTTTGAAGCCTTTTTATTCTTCTGATTTTTTTTTCTTCTAAATCAGATTTAATGAGAACTACATGTGGACCTATTTTGTTGCACGAGTTTCTCCTTTGCATATTGCGACTATGATAGGAAAAAAACTTTAGGTGAGCAAGTACATAACAAAAATTATGTAATAATCCAAAATTGATTATTGCATACTTGATGAATAATGAGGTGATAAACAGGTGATGCATTTCATCGACATAGAAAAATAAAATGTGATGTGTAATTTGTAAACCTTTTGGCATATTAATAATAAATCGTATCACAATTGCTCTAGAGAATAATGCTATAAAATGGCGTTAGTTATAAAACTTATAAACGGACCTAATTAAAACCCAGTCCGTTATTATAATTTCAACCCCACACCACTTCGTCACTACACGCGCCTCGCTTCGCTTTAAATCTTACCGCGTGTATTCCGCACAATACTCTACGCGCGTGACAACAACTCCACTCATAACACTCCATACTGACTCAAAGAAGACGAAGTCGTTAGGACTGCGATTCATTCTGTTATTCATAACTCTTTCTCCAACTTCCATGTTTCCGATTATCTTAACCACGACTTCTTTCGTCACTCTGATCAATATCGTATATCTACTGAGTTGCAACTGTAGAGTTTAGACGACACATTGAATGAAGATGAAGGTTTTCGTAAAAACATTGAAGGGGACGCACTTTGAAATCGAAGTGAAACTCGAAGACACGGTACGTTTTGTTTAATTTTGTCAAATTCTATAAGTGATTGATCAGATTTTAGGGGTTTAAGCTTGCATTTGATCAGAAACTTAACTCGAGAAAGCTTAAGTTATGTTTCTTGCGTATTGGATCGCAACATTTAGTGTTGTTTGGGCTTGAATCGGAGAGTTCGTAACTACGTTGTGTTTCTATCCTTGAAAATCTCAGTTTACTGATTGGGAATTGCAGTCGATTGATCATGATTGAGCATGTTTAAATTTCATTGCCGTTAGTCTCAATCACTGTAATTACAGACCTAGTTATATCGTAAATGGCTGTCATCTCATTCGAAATGAATGTGAAACCGGTTCTGATGCATGTGATCTTGCTTTTTGAATTGTACATTTAGTTATATGTTCTGATTTGATCAATCTAACTTGGGGAATGAATGAAGGAAAATTCTGTGGAATAAAGGCATTCGAACAAATGGATTTGGAGTTTTCAATTCTTTTCAAATTCCATGTATGTAGATTGAAAACTAATTTTGTTGTAGCAGGTTGATGATGTGAAAAAAAATATAGAAAGTGTTCAGGGATCAGATGTATATCCAGCTGCACAACAGATGCTTATCCATCAGGGTAAAGTGTTGGAAGATGACACCACCATGGAACAAAACAAAGTTTCTGAAAACAGTTTTATGGTCATCATGTTATCAAAGGTAAACTTCCATTATTACACCTCTATTAATTCATGTTTACTCGATGATTTACATGAATGCAGAACAAGAGCTCCGCCGCTGATCCTCTTCCCACTCCAGTGGCGGCAGCGGCAGCGGCACCACCCCCTCAACCGCCGTCATCCACCACAAACACAAATCCGCCTCCATCTGAGACTCTATACCACGAAGCAGCATCACATATGGTTGAAGGAATCAATATACCAGGCACAATCAACCGGATTCTTCAGATGGGTGGAGGTTCATGGGACAGAATCACCGTCGTCCGTTCCCTTCATGCTGCTTTCAACAACCCAGAAAGAGCCGTTGAATATCTCTATTCCGGCATACCCGACACACCTGATCTTCCTCTAGTCAACGGTGCCGGAGCTCCACCACCGCCAGCTGTAAACCCACCACCACCAACTGGATCAAATGCAAATTCGTTGAATCTCTTCCCTCAAGGTGCTCCCGCCGGTGCAGGTGCAGGTGGAAATCTTGATTTCCTGCGCGACAGTCCAATTTTTCAAGCTTTGCGATCAAGGGTGCGAGCTGATCCTCAAATCTTACAGGTAATTAATTAATTAATATAATATAATAATATATTTTTTTTGTTATTTCTTGGTGTTCTTTAACTAAAATTAAGTACGATTGGTATTCTTGACGTACAGCCAATGCTCCAAGAATTGAGGAGCCAAAATCCGGAGCTGGCTGGACTACTCCATGAGCGCCAAGCTGATATCATTAGCATGATCTTTGAATCTGTTGAAGGAGGAGAGTATGTGTATTTACGGTTTTACCCCTCGATGTCATCACCTTCTTCTTTTTAGTTTTTGTTTTTTACTCATAATTACGTAACTATTTTTATCCCAATATATTATTATATATCAGGGATGAATTGGGATGGAGACATCCGGCGTCAGGGGTATCTGAGTCTTTTACACTTACAAGTGAGAACATGGGCGCAATTGACCGTGTAAGTACTTCAATTCCAGCCATTAATGAAGTGCAAATTTGATGCATATATATATTTTGGAAAAATGTAGGAAATGGATTTATTTAATGTGTGTGTGTGTTTTCAGCTTGAAGCGATGGGATTTAACAGGTCGGTGGTATGTGATGTGTTTTTGGCTTGCGATAAGAATGAAGAGGTGGTTGCCAATTACCTGCTGGACCACATGCATGAGTTTGAACATTGAAGAATAGTAATGTGGAAGAAAAATGGTCCTTTTTTCTTGAATATTCATCTCAAGTGTATATACTATACTATATAGCACTTGGCTGTTATCTTTTCAACTTTTAGTGTGTATGTTTTGGTGAATATGCATGGGAGACTAAAATTCAAGTGTAAATAAGATACTCTTTTTTTCTTGTTACTTTTGTATTTGTGTTCCTGTTGGATGTTATGATAAAATGTCATTTTGGAAATGGTTTTAAAAAAAAATATTCTGACAATACCAACGAATCTTTGATTCTTCAAGTGTAACTACATGTTTGGTCGAATACTTTGTGAAATGTTATGCTTTTACGAAGCGTGGGAAATTTTGGGTACCTAATTTTGTGCTATCTTTCATATTGTTAGATGTATACATGTGTGTGTGATGTATTAGTTTTGTATTGATGTTTGGCCCATGTATTGTATAGCTAGCCCAATTATATTTAGCCCCTTAACTATGTTTTGTATAAGCAATTTACTGTATACATGAAAAATAAAATAAAATATCTATCAACTAAAACCTTCCCACTTTATAAATACTTGTTTATCCAAACATGTAAAAGGTACTTATCAATCGCGCTTGGAAGAGTGTGGGAGATCAAAATCACCAAAATAGTTACACTATACAAGAGGAGAGGTACTGTTGGTTACTATTATTCCACAATTTATAAAATCCTAATTTGCGAAATACATAAATAAAGGAAAAGCAATACCTCACATCTCATTTTAATTATTTAATACTATGTTATTTAGAGCCGAACTTGAAGTTGGTTTATTGTTTGTACCGAAAGCAAAACGCTTGACCAACTCATGGCAATCACATTCTTGTATAAGCATATATAAACTTTGTGCGAGAGAGACCAAAGTTATGAACACATATTTGACAATTTAACTTCATATTATATATATGTGGATTTATGTTTTGAATATATATATATATATATATATATATATATATATATATATATATATATATATATATATATATATATATATATATATATATATATATATATATATATATATATATATATATATATATTCTTTGTTTGACTTTACCTAATATGAAATCATATCACCATGAAAATTGTTTTGGAATTTGTGGTAAAAGTAGTCATGCGATAAACATGAGGGGATGAAGACGCATGTTGCATACCAAAAAGAGTAGAATATTCCCTCATCAAAATCAAAATCAAATGAATCTTTTCTTTTTACCTATAATAGAATGATGCTTAGTGTATCTTATACGTACTTTTTCTATTCGACTAGTAGTTGACTATACAATTGCCAAAGTGTTTATCATTTATAATGGTGTTAATGCACTTAGTCTATGCAGTTATCAATAACAAACATGTTTAGAAACCGTCTGTTATTCATGGGGGCAGTTGGCTTAAAAGTATAAGCCCACCTCGATCATAATCTCAACACCACTCATACTCTTGCCTCTTTGGCCCACAACACCATTTTCTTTTCTTTTAGACATAAGCACAAACAGGTTGCGTGCATGATCATGATCGAGGAGATGGCAGCTAGTACTCTGTCTGTAAACAGTCTTTATCTTAAAAAATGGTGGACCAGAGAAGGTCCAAACAGATTGACAACATACTAATGGATAGAATACACGATGTTTGGCACGTGGGTGTCGTATCATTATCAATATGAACATGAACATTTCTTGGCTACCCAATGTCGTCTATATCACATCTTGCTTGCAAATGTTTTTGGAGTTGAAACCGACAAAAGCTTGTGGTGTCATCTCACTACTTCATCAAGAAACAACGCTTTATGTAAATGCCACTATAGTTCTCTATTCTTTCATATCTTCTTGAAAATGATCAATCTTTATTTTCTCCATGAAGTTTTTGAATTTGAAATTTCCATAATTAGAATATTATGAGTCGAAAGGCCAATTAATTAAAATTGGATTTGACATTCAAGAATCATGAATAGACAAGGGCAAAAAGATTTAACAAAGTGCATTATTGTGGCTCGGCTCTTTATGTTGTAGGGTTGTTATTTGATATGTTAGACATTAAAACTCATCTTTTTAAAGAATGCCTAATTCATACACATACATTGCTTTAATTCCTTTACGCCTACAAATTGGCCACAAGATATAGGTGAAAAATGTTAATGGTTTAATGTCTAAAAAACTTTATAATAATCAAGAATAAAGATAAATTTGCGGACCACATTCATTATATGATAATCAAGAAACAAAAAAAAAAAAAAAAAAAAAAAAAAAAAAAAAAAAAACCTTTACCTAGGCTTGTTGCAATTTAGATTTATATGATTGATTACTTATATAATAATAATAAAAATAATAACTTTTACCTCAAAAAGATGAGTGTCTAGTCAAACTAACATTGTCCAATTGATACTAGTCATGTTGTAAATAATACTCTGAATTTATGAAAAATTATGGACCCATCCATCAGTACATGTACTACACTACTACCTTTCCTTCCTGCGCTTTTGGACAAAAAAAATTTAATTGTGTTTTTTGAAGCACTTTTAATAGCTCCAAAATACATTATTGCCACTCATTGTTAATGTACAAAAGAATGGGTCCAAATAGATACACTTGGTTTGCCACTTTGGCTATCAAAAATTAGGTCTGTATGCTCTGGAACCTAGTTCTAAGTTCTAACACCCCCGGTTGAAAAAATCGAACCCTAATATCCGGAAGACATGAAAAATGCTTTTTTGTCTTCTTGGTTTGGATCATAATTTTTGGGTCAATTTGAACCAAAAAGCAATTAGGGGGACTTGTCTTCAACTCGGTTTTAAAATTTTCAAAATTCTTCTAATTTTGTTTATTTTTTTATAAAGATTATGCATCTTGTTCAAAAATTTCTAATAATTAAGGCGTTTTGGTGTTGTTTTACAACAAAAGTATTTTCCTTTTACCATAATTTTGTAATTTAAATGGTTGTGAACCATGTTTGACAGATGGTTGCGATCCATTGCGACTAGATGCGATCGATTGCACCTGGTGGCAATTATTGGAGGTGTTTTGTTGCGAAGCTCGTTGCATTCATTTGTGGACCGTTGCGAATGAGAGTTTGGATGCGAAGAGGAACTTGGATGCGAAAGGATTCGAAAGTGATCGATTGCACTTGGTTTGCCACTTTGGCTATCAAAAATTAGGTCTGTATGCTCTGGAACCTAGTTCTAAGTTCTAACACCCCCAGTTGAAAAAATCGAACCCTAATATCCGGAAGACATGAAAAATGCTTTTTTGTCTTCTTGGTTTGGATCATAATTTTTGGGTCAATTTGAACCAAAAAGCAATTAGGGGGACTTGTCTTCAATTCGGTTTTAAAATTTTCAAAATTCTTCTAATTTTGTTTATTTTTTTATAAAGATTATGCATCTTGTTCAAAAATTTCTAATAATTAAGGCGTTTTGGTGTTGTTTTACAACAAAAGTATTTTCCTTTTACCATAATTTTGTAATTTAAATGGTTGTGAACCATGTTTGACAGATGGTTGCGATCCATTGCGACTAGATGCGATCGATTGCACCTGGTGGCAATTACTGGAGGTGTTTTGTTGCGAAGCTCGTTGCATTCATTTGTGGACCGTTGCGAATGAGAGTTTGGATGCGAAGAGGAACTTGGATGCGAAAGGATTCGAAAGTGATCGATTGCACTTGGTTTGCCACTTTGGCTATCAAAAATTAGGTCTGTATGCTCTGGAACCTAGTTCTAAGTTCTAACACCCCCGGTTGAAAAAATCGAACCCTAATATCCGGAAGACATGAAAAATGCTTTTTTGTCTTCTTGGTTTGGATCATAATTTTTGGGTCAATTTGAACCAAAAAGCAATTAGGGGGACTTGTCTTCAATTCGGTTTTAAAATTTTCAAAATTCTTCTAATTTTGTTTATTTTTTTATAAAGATTATGCATCTTGTTCAAAAATTTCTAATAATTAAGGCGTTTTGGTGTTGTTTTACAACAAAAGTATTTTCCTTTTACCATAATTTTGTAATTTAAATGGTTGCGAACCATGTTTGACAGATGGTTGCGATCCATTGCGACTAGATGCGATCGATTGCACCTGGTGGCAATTATTGGAGGTGTTTTGTTGCGAAGCTCGTTGCATTCATTTGTGGACCGTTGCGAATGAGAGTTTGGATGCGAAGAGGAACTTGGATGCGAAAGGATTCGAAAGTGACTTCCAGTCAGAGGAGGTGTGATGCGAATGCGAGGCCTTGGAAGCCTAAGATTCCACTTGGAACTGTAAGCCTCGAAAGTTGGAAGACGCCTCAAGGTTCAAAAGCTGCTGGAAACGGATCCCTTTTAATAAATCTTTAATGTTTTAAATAAGTCATTAAATGACGTAATAACTAAGTGTCTTTTGATTTATTTTTCCGTTATCTTTTGTAAGGCTATAAAAGCCAAGTTCAATCATTTTGTAAGCCGTAGTTGATTGAAATATAAAAACTTTGAACTTGTGTTCATTCGAATTGTTGTGTACGAATCAAACTTTGATCTTAATTGGGACGTGCCATCTGTTTATTATCTCGAACTCAAACCAATAGGTCTTGGTTTGTTTTCATGTAAGATTCAAACTATATAGGTCTAGTTTGGACTTTTTCGAGTTTGGTTTTTATCTTTGATTCAAGTGTACTTTGTTTCGCTGCGTTGTGTTTGAGGTCCACATTACTTTTGTTATTGTTTTACAACAAAAGTATTTTCTTTTGACTATAATTTTGAATTTAAATATTTAAATATTATGTGTAATCATTATATTTTTATAATTATTTGTAATTTGTATAAAAATTGTAATTCATATGATTTTTAATTTGGTATCCAATTTGTTTATTCTAATAATCAATATAAATGATTCACTTTATGTAATTAAAATTTTAACAAAATTTTAATTTATAATTTGATTAATTAAGTATTCCTTATGTTTATAATTCTTTAAAAAAAAGTCTTTTACCAGGTCCATGCGCAATCCACACGATGATGCACCAAATAGAGTACTTTATACAAATCCGAAACAACGATTTAGAACATGAAAAGAGATGCGTTCATTTTTATTTTTGTAAATAACAAAATAATTAATCTTGATTTTAAAGTTCAAGTTTATTAACTTTTTAAAAGTTATATTGAGTTACTTTTTCTACCACATGATACTAAACGGTTAATCATGGTTAGAATTACCGTTTTTATGCCTTTCTTTCATAATTTTCTTCTTTCTTTTTGTATTACCATCCGGTTAAAAAAGTCGAAACACCATTAATGTTACCTAAAAAAAAAATCATATGAAAATCTCTACACACTATGTGCAATCCGTACTAAGAATCTAATCATATTGCATTTTACCTTCTAGAAACTTCTACCAATCACAGTAATTCTAGGTTTCTAGTTTCTAACCCTATTATTTCTGTCCATATGTTACAACAAAATACTACGAAAAAGAAAAGTTACAAACAAGTAGTAGATAATCATAATAGTAAGTCTGGTATACCCTTTACTCTATATAAAGAAACTTCATATCACCAATCAAAAAACCACACTAAACAAAATATGGAAGACACGAATTCCAAAACACGACGCCATGGTCAAAGAGTCAAGGGTGGTATCATCACCATGCCCTTCATCTTCGGTATGTTCATTTCATGTAATCTAATTTTCTTTATATACTACAATAAATATGCTTTTCTTTTTCAATTTATAATTACTTTTATTTTTCGTAGCAAACGAGGTTGGCGAGAAGTTAGCCGTGGTTGGATTTCAAACAAACATGATTAGCTACTTAACACAACAACTTCATATGCCGATGACTAAAGCCGCCAACACTCTCACCAACTTTAGCGGCACCGGAAGTTTGACACCGTTGCTCGGAGCTTTCATGGCGGATTCTTTCGCCGGCCGCTTTTGGACCATCACCGTCGCCTCCATCATTTACCAAATAGTACGTAAATAAGATCGATCGTTATATTTAACTACTTATCCTATAAATCATTAGATCTTATTCCACGACTTTTTGTTGTTATAGGGAATGATATCTTTGACATTATCAGCGGTGTTACCAAACTTAAAACCGCCGCCATGTAAAACCGGTGAAAACTGTGAAGAACCCAGCACGGGTCAACTCGCGATTCTTTACATATCGCTATTCTTAACGGCGGTTGGGTCAGGCGGAATCCGGCCGTGTGTGGTGGCGTTTGGGGCGGATCAGTTTGATGAAACGGATGAGAAACAGAAGACGAACACGTGGAAGTTTTTTAACTGGTATTATTTCTGCATGGGGGCGTCGATGTTAGTGGCTGTGACTGTGATTGTTTATATTCAAGATAATGTTGGGTGGGGTTGGGGTCTTGGGATTCCTTCCATGGCTATGGTGTTTTCGATTACTACTTTTGTGATCGGGTATCCATTGTATCGGAATATGGTTCCTTCGGGTAGCCCGTTTACCCGGTTGATACAAGTGTGTGTTGCTGCTTGTAGAAAGAGAAACTTGGATATGGTTTCTGATGATTTGCTTTATGAGAATGAAGAACTTGATGCCTCCATTTCGGTTTCTGGGAAGCTTCTTCACACTAAACAAATGAAGTAAGCCATGTTCATGTTTCCTTTTCTTTTAATTAAGTTTTGTTTATAACTTATGTTGAAGAAATATTTAAAAAAATGACATCACCTTTAGGGTAAATTTATGTGAAGTTAGAACTTAATGAAGAAGTGTGTGTATGTCATTCATTTTTTATATCAAGTCGTTATTAAGTATTAAGTAAAAAAGACATTCATATATATCTTACTGGATTATATTCATAAAGTAAAAAAATTAAATAGCTAAATAGACATGTATACTGGATTAATTATGTTCATAAAGTTAAAAAAAAAAAAAAATAACCAGTCCAGCTAGTGGACACTTATATATAACTTACTCGACTCGATTATGTCTATTAAGTAAAAAAATAAATAGTTTATTTAAAGAAAAAAACAACATATTTTTGAAAATTTAAAAACCAAGCTAACAAAATAGCGAACAAAGAACAATCGGCACCAATGAAAGATAATTTTGTTTGCTATTTTTGGCAAGGAAGTGTTCTTTTTTTTTCTTTCTTTATATTGATTGTTTTGGAATCAAGAATATTCTAAATGGGATTCTTTAAAGAAAAAAAGGTAAAATGACATTGAAAGTATTAGGCCATCTCTTAATCAGTGATTTAGGTAAAACACATGTGTTAACTAAGCACATGATTGGTATTATGCAACTTTATGAATTTGAAATGACAATTCTATCCTTTAATTATTATGTCTTCATGAACAATGTTAGGGGTATAATGTGGATTAACACAAAGCCTTATGTATGGATCTCTTTTGTTAGTTACCCATTGATAAGCATATGTCACGTGTTTCCTCTGCCTTTTCTTCTTTTCTAAAGTTTCAAGAAAGAAAAGTTGCATTTTGACTTTTGGAGTCAAACTGTTTGACAAAAAAAGCCAAACCTTACTTTTGTGCACAAAATCAAGATTGGAACTTAATTCATTTGAATGGGATGAAATGACCATTTTGTCCTTTTAACATTTCAGATTCCTGGACAAGGCTGCGATTGTCACCAAAGAAGACAATGCAAAAGGGCAATCTAAACCTAATTTATGGCGATTGAACACAATCCATCGAGTCGAAGAACTAAAGTCACTGATCAGAATGGGGCCAATTTGGGCAGCTGGGATTCTTCTAATCACAGCTTACGCACAACAAAACACCTTCTCCCTCCAACAAGCCAAAACAATGAACAGAACCCTAACAAAATCCTTCCAAATCCCAGCAGGATCCATGACTGTTTTTACCTTAACCTCAATGCTAACCACCATCGTCTTCTACGATCGTGTTTTCGTCCCCATCGCACGTAAACTCACAGGGCTAGAACGGGGGATTTCGTTTCTTAGCAGAATGGCAATCGGGTTCTGTATATCGGTTCTTGCCACATTGGTTGCTGGATTCATTGAAATAAAGCGCAAAAATGCAGCTTTTGAACATGGGTTGATAGACAAGCCTCATGAAACGATTCCAATTTCGGTTTTCTGGTTGGTACCTCAGTACTCCCTTCATGGTATCGCTGAAGCTTTTATGTCAATTGGGCATCTGGAATTTTTCTACGATCAGGCTCCGGAGAGCATGAGAAGCACTGCAATCGGAGTGTTTTGGATGGCGATTGCTGCTGGAAATTACCTAAGTACCCTTCTCGTCACCATGGTGCATAAATTGAGTGCAGGTCACGACGGATCAAACTGGCTGCCGGATGATAATCTGAATAAAGGAAGGTTGGAATATTTTTACTGGTTGATAACATTGCTTCAAGCTCTTAACCTGGTTTACTACTTGTTTTGTGCAAAATTCTATACTTTGAAGCCTATTGAGGTTGCTCATAGTCGTAGGGTTGATGAAGATGATACTAATGGTAAAGGTGATGGGGTTGAGCTAGTAATGAATGTGTAGGTTTGGGTCTAAATGAATCCCCATTGTTGATATGAACTTCCTTTTGTTGAAGTACGAACTACGATGCATTAGAAGGTGTATGTAGCGGCTAAAATTAAAAGGGCATATATGTAATTCCAAGTGTTAAAGTTGCTTATGTTATTAATATTTAACCAAAAATGGATATTGCATATACAATGTAAACGAGAAAAGATAAATTCACCAAATTAACATATGATTATTTTATAAAATACTCTTAAAATTTTGATTTTTGAGTACATTACACGAATGGTCCCTATGGTTTAGGGTAATTTACGTGTTTGATCCCTAACTTATTTTTTCAACTCAGAAGGTCCTTACTGTTTGTTTTTGTTGCACGCTTGGTCTCTGTCTCACCTAAAAAAAGACTATTTTGCCCTTGATTTTTTAACTTATTTAAATAAACACACCCCCAACCCCAACCCCTTCACATTACCATACCTACCATACAATTTTTCCTTATTTGAATAATAGTCTTTTTAGGAAAGACAGAGACCAAGCGCGAAACAAAAACAAAAAGTAGGGAACAAGTGCGTAACAAAAACAAACATTAGGGACCTTCCAAGTTAAAAAAAAAATAAGTAAGGGACCAAATGTGCAAATTACCCCAAACCATAGGGACCATTCGTGTAATTTACTCTTGATTTTTTGGTCATTATTAAATCAAAATTTGGTGTGGAATGCTATGGGCCGAATCATAGTCTTACTATCACTTTCTGCCATAGGCCAAATTATGGTTTTTCCTTACAATGCTGATGGCCAAATCCTGGTTTTACATACAAATTGTTATCGGCCAGATCCTGGTCTGTGACATCCCCATTTTCACGGCTAGAAAAGACCGATTTTGTTTATGCTTTATAAAAATCAGAGTACCTCTTTAATAAAAATGTTGCGGAATTTGTTCCCAGTAAAACATGATAAATACGTTATCAAAGCACTTCTGAAGAAAAGTATTTTTATTCATTTCTAAACATTTGGGATGTCATCGTCAATACAGAAACATAAGCATAAACAGAACTTACATTCATTATCACTAGTGATTTATATCTCCTTAATCTCTCAGTGTAATGTGACTTCATATCAATACATGTGATATAAATAAACTGAGTGGTTCAGGTTGGGAAACCTGGTGAGTACATAGGGTTTTCAACCCACAATAATATAATTATAATGTTCAATCATCAAACAATTAACTCAATTACCCATCCTCATTATCTTCTTTATTCATAAGTACCCTCCCTAAGGATTTATCCTAAGGGTCGTCTCCTACATCATATTTTACCTCTCATCTTCTTACATCGCATCTCCTTATATGTTTGTTCCTAAGGACTTTCCCTAAGGATCATCGCCTACATCGCCTAGACAGTATTGATTCAGGGATTACTCCCTCAATACGTGCCCACCAAGGGTTAGGGTATCATCGTTGAATACGTAGTTACAACATCGCCTGAACTCGTAATTCATAGTAAAGGGGTTAGAGTATCATCGCATGAATACATAGTTACAACATCGCCTGAACTCGTAATTCATCACCTGCAGGTTATGAGCCTGCTAGTGTTTCCACGGGGTTGTCTATAATAGTCCGTGGTCGCCATCTATACTCTGGTAGATGACTACATCTCCAAATTGTCGGACAAGGTTGTAGTATCCTACATCACCGATTCATCACGGTGGTTGTCGAGGCCAACAAAAATAATAACCCTAAATATTACACACTAAAATAGTGTATAATGGTAAAGGGGTCGAATCCACGGAGATTGGTTCAATTTGTAACTCAATGAAAAATCTCTTTGTAAAAATACTAGTAAAATAACAATAAAAATAAAATGGGGGATTTTGGTGTTTTGAAATACTTGAAACAAACTAGAATTAAGTATGATTTAAATAGACAATTTCAACAAAAATAAGGGTTTGATGTAAAATCAATAAGGGAGAGATGGTTGACTTAAAGTTTCCTCACTTTGACTTTTGATGAACATACCATTAGAATCCAATGGTGCAATACTTTGATTTAAATCCTTAATTTGGCTATAGTAATCCAAGGAGCTTGAGATTACCTAGACCTTTCTTAATTGTTGAAATGGCTAGAGAAGCTCATAACAATTTCCTTAGTCAAAGTCACTAATTCCAAATAGCATGTAATTAGTGAAAGTCAGCTAGCATTAAAAACCAAAAAAGTCACCAAATCCAGGAGGGGTCAAATGCTTTCACCACCATGTTGGAGGAAATATTTTTATGATTGTGTTAAGCAAAAACAACACAAAAATCATTTGTTGCTCGCTAATTTGAGGATCATTTACTTAATCAAGAAATTAGCCAACTAATCACCACAAACACATTTAAACTCATGAATAAAAACATATTAGTAGTGATAATATGATAAAACACAAAACATTTCCATAAAGATTTAAGAACAAGTTCAAGGGTTCTTTAGCATTCAACAAAAATTCAAAGGATTCAACAAAAAGTCAACCAGGATTAGTTTAGTCAAGCATGACTAAACTTAAAGAAACAAAGTTAGTTAAGATTATACCAAACATTTGACAAGAATCAAGAGATGAAAAGAAGATATTCTTCAAGTGTTCTTGGCCTCCAAAAGTGCTCCAAACTCCAGAGAGAAAGTATCAAAATCGGACCTCCAAGATAAGGCTGAAGAGGCACACCAACCTTCCCAATATAGAGCTCTAAGTAAAATCCCGAAAATGCCCTTGTCAGGAATCCACGCGGGCCGCGGGTAATCTTACACGGGCCGCGGGCTTCGACGGGATTTTTGGGCTTCTTCAAGTCTTGGGCCCCAACAGCTAATCCATTGGCCCAGTTCGAATCCAATCAGCTCCTAGCCCATTTTTCTTCAATATTTCTTCAATTAAAGTGCAATTTGTCTTTCCACATCACTTAAAACTTCCGCAAACTCTAAAACATCGATCTTGCACACTCAAGAATTCTCTCACGCTCTTTCGAATTTAAAGTTCAACACTTCTGCGCCTTCAAGCAATCGACAAGCCTACTCCCTGGATCACCTCCAAAGCTATCAAGCATGACATCCCCACTGCTCTTCAAGTCCAATCGCCTTCCAAAAGATCCCGCACACTCCCGCTCCTCTAGTTTCCTTAAAATTTGCAGTAATGCTCAAGAAACTAGAAAGTACCCAAAATTGTCATAAAAATAACAAAAAGGAAAATATGCATGGAAATTAACTAAAATGCAAATGGAATGTGCTAAAAAAACTATAAAAATAAGTAAATAAAATAAAGCTATCACATCATCACCTATCTATCCTCACCTAATTATCATCACCTATTTCTTGTTATTTTATTTCATTACACACCAACTATTTCATCTACCCATGTTTTATCCCAACATATTAGTAGATATAAATATACAGTTTAAATCATTTAAAACATGTATAAAATCATTCATCCAACATAGACAACAAATATTCAGATAATATGCACACATAGCATGTAACTTATGTAAAATACTTCATATCTATGTGTAAGATGAAAGAGACCATGCGCTCACTTGATAAAGTGGTGAGTCGGCACTCGGACAACACTTCGTTACTCTTAAAACAATTGTCCCTTGACGAAACCTAGTATCATTACCACTAGAGTTTAGTCTAACGCTTGACGAGACTAATTTAATAGTCTAGCTATTATTACTATTATATAAGCGTTAAACAATACTTATATAACCCATAATAATAGCTCAAATACTCCTTATAAGGTCCTAATAACAATACTATCTTGAAACATAAGCTATACAAAAGATAGGATAGGTACAGCTCACTTACAACGAGTTTTCTCGAAAATCGGGCTTCGCTGGAGCAGCGTTCCCGAGCCGAAAGGCTCTTTTCTCGGGACTCCGGGAGCCTCGGGGCTTCCTTCGGGTGCTAGGGGGTTTACCTAGACTTTAGGGGGCTTAAGGGGAGCTAGAGAGAGAGTTTAGAGAGAGAAAGTGGAAGAGGAAAGGTGTGAGAATGAATGGAACCCGACACATCTATTTATAGTGTGAAATCCTGATGGACTCGGTGAGTAGGTACTACTAGAAAAACAGCCTTTTACGACGCTCATTGCGCGTCGTAAAACGCTCAGACGACGCGCAAATGCGCGTCAAGGAAGGCCCTGTCATAAAGAGAGACGACGCGCTTTTGCGCGAAAGCACGTCGTCTAAAGACGACGCGCATTTACGACGCGCGGTTATGACACTCAATGCGTATCAAGGAAGGCCCTGTCATAAAGAAAGACGACACGCATTTGCGTGTCGTAACCTTACGACGCGCGTGTTTATGACACACAATGTGTATCAAGGAAGCCCCTGTCAAGAAAGGCCATGTCATAAATGAAGATGACACACATTTTTGCGTATCATAATTTTAAATGTTAAAAAAAGTATTATTTACAGATTTACTAATTTTCAAATTAAATTTGAATTTAATGTCTCATAACAAAAAATAAAATACCATATACAAAAAATACAATCCATTGCATAAAATTTATTGTCATACAAATAATCATTCAAATAGTAGACAAATATTTGTACATTATTATTAAGAGACTTTCCCTAACTATATAACCTAGTACTACATTGCTATTTCCTTAATTAATTTGTGTACATTGTTTTAAGCAAGTGTGTATTGAAGCACCTTCCATGTAGTAGTACCCCCTTGACCAATGTTAGTATCAGAACATAAAGCACCTTTCTGCACAAAAAACAACAATCGGTTAACAAAGAGTCAACATTCTTTAAAATACTGTATGAACCTTCTCAAGTGATGCACATGGACCAAGAATAGCCTGAATTCCAATTTACAATTTACAACAAAAAAAAAAGAATTGATTGAGTGAACCTAGAAGAATAAAATATTAGGTCAACTTAGCGAAGTATTGAATCCATATGTAATGAATACAATCACAAATGCAAGTGATTAATGTCATTAATGGAATAATTTGTTGCCCATGTCTTACCTTTATTAGCACCATATTTCACCTCCAAATTCAACAAATTCAAATATCCATGATTTGGACCTAAGAACAAGGGCATACAAAGATACAAATAATATTTAATAACATTGTCCCAAATATAAACACTAAGAGATCGTGATAGAAGAGAGAGAAAAATGTTATCATATCTCATGAGGGATGTCTTTCTTCCAACATGTCTTTGTTGTTCAACTTGTAACTTATTCGTATGCGCATAATGATTGCTTTCGTCCATAACAATCAACATTCATTATGTAAACGATATTTAAAAAAAACACACAAACATTTCATTCCATGATGATTTATTTATAGTTACTTTGCCATGTTGAGTGTTGGTAACTCGTAATTTTTGTGTTATTGAGCCGTTACCATTTGCAGGAAGAGAGTTACTGCTAGCAGGTTCCAAATGCAACTGAAAAATTTTAAAAAATAACTTTTTTTTACCAAAATTTATTATAAAATAATAAATAAATAAACATACTAAGTGGCGGAGGGGTAGGACCAAATATGTCTAATAAATCCATCATAGGTGAAGGTGATGAAAGGCTGCCTAATGGAGTAACTGAAGTTTTCATATTATTATTATTATCTTGATTTATTGATAATATATCATCATGTGGTGTACATGAACCATTTTGATGAGTAGCTGAATAAACATACCTCGGGGTTCCGGGTTTCAGGTCAAATTAAAAAGACTTCACCAATCTGTGACCCAACAATTGTCAAATTAAGTCTTTGACAAATCTCCATGTATATTACACTAAGTCAAATTAAGTCATACATCAGAAACTAAGACAACAGTTGTAATTTTAAGTAACTTTTACATGTTTCTATGTGAACAAGGGTGCATTCCATTAAATTAGTGGTGTTTCATATGAATCTTGATAAAACTTCATACAATGATTATAAAAGGTAATGATTTGGTTGTATTAATTATCTAGTTGAACAAGCTGTACAATGTTAAGGGGCACTACTTTTCAAGTAATGCAGAGGATAGTCAACACGCTGGTGGCATTATAGATGTACCTTTAGCACAAACTGGTGAAGGTATTGCAGAATGTGAACTCCTCAAATGGTTTGTCCAAGATTCTGCATGCTCCTGGTGACATTATAAAGGTAAAACACCGGTAGTAATGTTAACAATTTCCATATATATGGTAAAGTAATTTTGATTTGACTTTGATTTCAGGTTGGAGAAACTCTATTACAGTTGGTAGTTGAAGATTCTGCTGTTCCATTTAATGATTCTGATGCATCAGTAGTTTCTGATGGATCAAAGTTTGATGAACACAAGCTAGAGCTCAGAAAGAGTCATGCAAATGACAATTTATCCACCCCTGTTGTTAGAAGTCTTGCAAAGCAACATGGTATTGATTTAGCTGATGTCACTGGAAGTGGTAAACATGGAAGAATATTGAAAGAAGATGTATTAAAATATGGTGTAGAAAAAGGAATTGTTGATGACAAACCTGCTTTTAATCCTACTTCTATCGAACCCATGTCTGGACCTGAAGAACAACTTCAAGAGATGGTTGAATCGCTTTATCATGATAAGATATTCTCTCAAAGGTATTATTATTATTATTATATAAAAAATAAACAATATCATGAATTTGATTGAAGTAAACATGTTATTAAAGTTGTCAAGTTCTTTGTTGTTAGGGCTTATCAACGTGCAATGGTTAGGTCAATGACTACAGCTGCTAGTGTTCCTCATTTTCATTATGTGGAAGAAATAAACTGTGATGGGCTTATGAAACTTAAATCAACTTTCCAGAAAGAGAATACTGATCTAGATATTAAATTCACATTCCTTCCTATGTTAATAAATTCATTATCCTCTGTTCATTTATGTTGTAAACTCATATTTTAAAAACTCATAAATAATCACATGATATAACCTTTTAGATATAACCTTTTAGGCATAAATAAATAAGCACCTTTATAAACAAGCTGATGCTGGTAACCGAACCCGGCCTTTGGAGGAATTATAGCAGGTGAGGCCGGCCCGTAAATGTGAAACTATTCATAAAATGAAGAATAAAAATGTGAAACTTACTACAAGCATCATGAGTACAAATCCGGTCAAGGCCATTACAACTTCTGTAAATCAGTTCAAGATTACCAATTAACAATTAATATTAAGTGTTGTTTGTATAAAAAAAAGTATATAAATTACATTTGTTTCTTGTGTATAGCTGAGTTTTTTCAATTCTAGTCCCAACATGTTTTCTTCTGTATTTTCGGTCCTTATTTTTAGGTTTTTAGTTTATGTTCCAACTAAAATGACTAAAATTTTGGGACCAAAAGTAGTCATTTACTTGGTACAGGGACCGAAAATGTTACAAGAAACCTCAAGTAAGACACAAAATTGCATTAAAAAAAAAGAAACAACTTTAATTAAGGACGAAAAATGTAATTTAGTTTTAATAAAAAAATAGTCCGTTACCAAAATATGGAACTGTTAAAGCTACAAGTAGTCTGAAGAACACCAAAATAGAATCACAGTTGCCAATGTTACAACTCCAAAAGCTGCTCAAAAAAACCTCTGGAATTAGTCCCTTTATCTTAGTCAGGGGTAAAAAAGGAAAATTACTGAAGGATATAGAAATTAGAACCTGAAATATAGGAGAGTAACTGAGGTTTCTCAGCTAAACTGTTAGAAGGATAACAAGGGTGGATATAATGGCACATAATGGAAATATGAAATTAATATGCACATATGAAATTAATAGTCACCACATGCTTGTTCTAGTGATAATTGGTCAGAATTCATACCAGAGAACCCAAGGGTGGCATTTACCCTTTATTTTTACTTGTTTAAACCAAACCTTTAAGTGCTCTACTTAAATGCAAATGTGTTATTTTCTTTCTAAAACAGTTTAGTTTACACATTTAAAACAAGAAAACAAAGTAAAAGAGGGAGGAAGGAGTCAAAGGTACTCTAATATTACCCAAATATATTGCACAAGTTGACAGATAGGTTGAGTTGAGCAGCAGAGTATCATTCTCATCTTCTCCTGTGGTGTTAAAATAACCACCTTTAGTTTTGTCAGGGAACACCTCATCCTATAAACCAAATAAAGAAAAGAAGTTAAAATTTGGTTCACGAAATAGAAATATATAATAACAGAGTTCACGAGATGGAATACTTGTGTTTCTTAAAGTTCAATTGCCCAGGATAACCATGAAATCTCACGACCATACTTATACACATCTAACAACCCTGAAATCAAGATGCATAATCATCCAAGATTCCTGGAGCTTCTAAAGGTCCTTTCCTGAAACTGTGTTGCAACCTTCTAGATTGGGGGTCGTAAAGATTTTCCTTTATGAACACCAAAGATCTCTTTGCAACCTCCATGTACTCCTGTGGCTAAATTTACAAAAATAATTAATTTTAAACATGAAAATGAGTAAACTTTTTCATCTTTATTTCAAGATTCAATCTTACATCAATTCCAACAACATGAAAATTGAATTTTGTTACATCAGGTTCGTTCTTGAGGATCTTGGATGCTCTAGCATATGATGAAACTTCAAGTCGTTCTTGAGGATCTTGGAAGCTCTAGCACATGATATTTTACTTGATTCCTAGCATTATTTGTGCCTGAAGGTATAAAGAAAGAAGAGAGACAAACATTAGGAATTACATGGAACCCTAAACGTTGATTTGTTGAAGGAGAATTAGAAACCAGGAATGGGTCTAAATCATAAGAACAAAAACACAAAAATTATAAGTAAAAGTAAACCCTAGATATTAGATGAGAACAAGACCTGAAAGAGAGCTTTAGGGAGTAAAGGGTTTTGAATCAAGATTTGTCTCGTTTGATCCTGGTTCTGTTCAAATACGAATCCAGTTTAGTCTAAACTCCTCGCATTCATTTAACACCAGCAACGACATACATCAAAATTGTTGTAAATTTTAGGAAAAAATAGAGGAAACATCAATTTGAAAAGAAAGAAAAAGAGGGGTTTGTGTTTTTACCTTCATCTGGGACATGATATCATAGAGTTGATTCTTGACATTCTGGCGATATTCACCGATAGACCATCACCAGGGACCTGATTTCCGATGAACTTATGTCAATGTTTGTATCTTGTAGTAGAGATGGGATATCTTCAAGCGAAGATGTACAACAGGCCGATACGGCGGGGATACTTTACTCATCCGGTACAACCGGACAAATCAAGGGTGTCGATCTAACCCACAGGAGTTTCATCGCCGTAACATCCACCGCACACAATAACAGATTCAAGAAAAAAATGAGATTGCCCTTCATGAACACCCCGTATCGTTGTTTCCCTTGCCTCTATTTTATGTTTTAGGATTCTTTATATAAAGACCGCCTAAGAAGTGATCGATGCCAAAAAAAAATAGGGGGAAACGAAAATAGCTAAAATCGCATGAGAGAGTCCATGAATTTTAGGGAAAATACCACCAGTTGTTTGGGGTTTTTCTTAGTAGCAGGATTTTTTATAATTCTTTTGGGATTTCATTCTGTAATTTTTGGGAGTGCAATTAGATCATCGATGGTAGAAGGGTTTTTACAGAGAATGAAGATCTAGAGGAGAGGGTGAGGATGCATATCACGGGTGGTTTAAAATAGTGATGGGGGTTTTGTTATCGGTGTAGTGCGACAGGAAAGAATGGTTGGAGAAGACGGTCGGAGACACTTGGCGGTGCGAGATCGGAGGTTGGGTGGTGGTGCGATGCTACTATGAAGACGAAGGCCTAGGGATTTTTCTTGCTGATTGGAAGAGGAGGGGATTTTAATTTTTGGGATTCATTAGGCGGGTGAAATCCCGCCTTAAAAACGCGCATTTCATTAAAATGTTATAAAGAGACACATTTAGACGACGCGCATTTTATGAAAGGCGCCCTCCGCATTTCCATTTTTTTTTTCTTTTCTAAAACTAATTTTAGGGCACGCACAAATGCGTGTCCTATATACTTCAAATTTTGCAAAATCGACATTATTTTTGTTGCACGCACAAATGCGCATCCTCTATCAGCGAGTGTCATTGTTTGCGCGTCATTAATGAGCTGTTTTCTAGTAGTGAGGAGGACCTACTCGTCGATTTGGGGCATGTGGTGGCCTTCTGGTGGTGCCACGTGTCCAATTCTGGTGGTGCCACGTCACCCCCTATCGCGTATCAGCCTCCACACTTAGAAAAATCATAACTCTCGCATACGAGCTCCGTTTTCGACTTTCTTTTTTTCAACGCGTAGGTAAAATCAATATCTACAACTTTTATTTAGACTCCGTCGGCTAATTCTCGACCGATCTTAAATTTAATAGTAGGAGGCGTTTAGACTGTTAAATAACCACGAAGAATTCGTAACTCCTTCATACGGACTCCGTTTTCGTCTATCTTTTTACCGTTGAGTTCCTATTAATGAGATATTCAACTCTCATTTAGGCCACGTAAGCCAAAAACCGCTCGAACTAAAATTCGAGTTTCGGGCCATGCACTGCTAAGCCGAATCTTAGAAAAATCATAACTACCTCATACAAAGTCAGATTTGGGCGTTCTTTTTATGGACGTTTTCTCGGTTTAATGTATACTACAACTTTGATTTAGATCACTAAGGATAAAAAGTACTCTATCTTAAATTCACTATTTACGTCTCCCGGTGTCGTGCTGGTTTTGCCGTAAAACTTCGACGGGCCATAACTTCTTCGTTATAACTCAGATTTCGGCGTTCTTTATATGTACGGAAACCTTGTGACATATTATACAACTTGGTTAAGATTATTTATTCTATATAATCTTTTGTCGAAAAGTCGTTTTCGACCCCTATTAACTAGCCCGAATCTGCGGGCGTTACAATTATCTCCCCCGTAGGATGATTACGTCCCAGAATCATCAACGAAACAGGGCTCGTATAATGACTCCATACGTAATCTCTTCATCCTAGGTAATAATTATAACTTCTATATTCCTTCAAGTCTATCTCTTAGACTCATTGACTGTAAGCAGTACTCGATTGTGCACCTGCTCTCTACCTCAGGCTAGACTCCAAATTATGACCTTCAAGTCATAATCTCGATCCTCACTAGATATGAACTTGAGATAAGTTCTTTTATTACTACTATGGATCGATGTGTCATATTCTAATGACCTATCATCGTATGTTGCAACGCTTAGACTTAGGTCTCTTAGAGTCAAATTCCGGAATGGAATATGCCTTCCTTCATGGTCTAATGTGATATAATCACATTTTAACATGTAGCATTTCTAGCTACCAACTTCTTTAACAACGAGCGCGATACTTCTATTGATCGCTTTGATTTCAATCGTTTGGTTTAAGTCGGACGCTACATCCAACTTGGTTCTCTGAACCACGTAACCTACTCATCGTAGTCGGACTCAATGTGATATGACCACTAGGGTCGGAATAACAATCGTCTTCTTAGTCATTTACCGAAATGATGGTAACGACATTATTGAATAAAACGATATCAATTACTAGCTTCTTGGTAACCTTGTGACTTTCCCTGATCCAAGTGTGAGTCCTGTGCTTCCGGTAGTATAGGCCTCTACTACCATTCACACCTACTCATACTCGTCCCAAGTATTGTCTCGCAGTTCTCCAAGTCACCATACAGTAAAATCACATAACAGTTTAACACATCAGATAACAAAACGAGGGCTTTATTATTTCTCGAAATTATTACATAGGTATTCAAGTTCGCCCTAGACTATGCCTCTAATAGGCGACATCATACGATACTATGGCTACTATATAACTTGATCTTTGGATATGAAGTCCTCATCCTTGATTCCTCGCATGGTTTTCTGCTTCGTCGAGGATCATGTGGAATGCCCTTGGTTTTGGCGGTGCATTTGGTCTTGCTGCTTCGTTTTTCTTTGGACAGTCCTTTGAAATGTGCCCATTACTTCCACATTCGTAGCACTTCTTGTTGTCGAATGTACAATCTCTGGAATAGTGACTGGTCCTACCACACTTATAGCACGTCACATCTCCATCGCATCTTCCGAAGTGCTTATTCTTGCACTTCTCACACCACTTGGCTCCATTCCTTCGGTCGTCCAGGTTAGACTTCGAGAAATTTCCCTTATTATAGGTCTTGAGGATCATTCAAACTTCCTCTTTTCACCAACTTCAGCTTTCTCCAGACCTTTTTCCCTTATTTGGGTCTCAACATTCTTGGCTACCCAGATGGCGGCTTTCAAAGTGGTTGCTTGTTTGACCATTGGACCAAAGTCCACTGGTAATCCATTGGCAAACCTGTTGACCTTGGAAAGTGATGGGTTTTGAGCATTCTAACACTTCCTAAGTGTACATGCAACCCTAATAACCTTGGATCTGTGTTTGTCTAATTATCATGCTAAGTTGAATTCCAAGGCTATATTCGTATCTAGCATACATGGGGAACAATTTTAACTTGAATAATAGATAGAATAACTTACCTTGTTGTTGCTTGTGTTCCTTGAAACCTTGTGAGCCTAGCACCCCAAGTGTGATGCCTCAAATGCTTCACACAACACCAAATGCTCTTGGAAAGACTCTTGAGATAATACACACTTCTTAAAATCGGCCAAGCCCTCTAGTTTCTTAGTGTCGCCAATTTTGGTGGAGAATATGATTCTTATATAGTGTTGACACATCTAGGGTTACACCATGTAAACCCTAATGTGTCATGACTCTTCATTTCCATGACCCATGGGTTTGTAACTCCCATGGAGCATCCATGGAGCATCCTATGGGTAGAACCCAACTTGATAATCCATGAAGCCTCTTAGCCCACTATACAAGATATGGATGATTTACATAATCAACCCATATATTTAATTAGTTCTCTTTTGACCACTTCATTAATTCTAAATTAATTATTGATCAAACTAATCAAATAATATTATTAATATATTAGAACTTATAATATATTAATAATCTCCAAGTGTAATTTCTCTCATTTAGTCTATCCAATTGCATGGTGCCATGCAACCCAAATGGACCATGCCGGGTCGGGTCAAGTACATACCAGAAATAGTTATGGACTTAGACACCTTATCCAACAGCCTCCCACTTGGATAAGTCTAATAACTATTACTGCAAGTATGACTTCAGGAACCGATCGGCAATCGTAGCTCTTTTCAAGGTTTCTCGGAACTGAGAAGATGATGGTACGCCATTTAAGATAAGTGATCATATAATCCTCCGTTCTAGATATCAGCTGGACAAATACATGGAACATTGTCTTGCTTATTGTCCAGCATTTGTTTCCCGATTTCCGATTTGTTTGACAAAGAACTTAATTGAACACGTCAACTTAGTTCTGACCGGGCCCGGTACATGGGTCAAAACAAAATCATCGAGGGGCCCAGATATCAGCTTCTAATCCAAGAAGGAACAAATAAACTTCGACTCATATGTTTGTTCTACCACTCATTGAATTACACACAAAAGCACATTTTATAACATCGAGTTACCAATGCGTTTTCGTACAGTCAATGCATAACCAACTTGTAAGTAACAAATCATATCTCTAGGTTTGAAGACTTATATGATATTATCGTCTCACGATCACTCGAGATAGAATTCCATGAAGTGATTCCAGTGAGCGTGGGTTGAGTCCAATGCTCAGAACTTATGAGCACTCATGATTGTTGTAGCCTTGTTCAAGACCTCTACAACCAAACATGACAGTCTTGATTCATACCTACTTCCGACATATGACTGACTGTGGAGGTTTGAATAATATGTTATACCAAACAAAAATTATTCTGGAAGTCAAAACATGCAAAAGAAATATAGTAAACGATCGACAAGAGATAGCAACACCTTACTCATAAATAAAACATTTTTTATTCATCATCAAATGTCAATTACACTTTAAAAATTTCGAGGTTATCTAACTACTAAATCTAATATCATCCTTCAGCCCTATGCTCCGAGCATGCTGAAGATGCTTAACCTGAGTCAGTCCCTTTGTGAGGGGATCTACCGGATTCTCATCTGATAATACCCTCTTTGCCACGAGGAGTCCTTCTTCGATCCGATGTCTGATGAAATGGTATTTTCTGTCGATGTGTCTGGATCTCCCATGATCCCTTGGTTCCTTGGCTAAGGCAACAGCACTTTCACTATCACAGAAAATTTCCATTGGCTCTTTAATAGCTGGTACAACTCCAAGGTCTCCAATGAAGTTCTTCAGCCATATCGCCTCCTTTGCTGCCTTGCTAGCTGCAATATACTCTGATTCACAAGTAGAATCTGCCACTGTCTCTTGCTTGGAACTCTTCCAAGAAATTGCTCCTCCGTTTAGGGTAAAGACCCAGCCTGACTGAGAGCGGAAATTATCCCTATCAGTCTGGAAGCTAGCATCACTGTACCCTACTACTCTCAAGTCATCACTCCCACCGAGGGTAAGGACCCAGTCCTTAGTCCTTCGTAGGTACTTGAGGATATTCTTTACCGCAGTCCAGTGTGCCTTGCCAGGGTTCGCCTGATACCTGCTAACCATGCTCAGGGCAAAGGCTACATCGGGTCGACTACACGTCATAGCATACATGATCGATCCTACAGCCGAAGCATAGGGTGTTCGACTCATTTCTGCTATCTCAGCCTCAGTGCTAGGGCTTTGTGTCTTACTCAATCTGGTGCTACTCTGGATGGGTAACTCTCCTTTCTTGGAATCCTGTATGCTGAATCTCTTCAGCACCTTATCCAAGTAGGTACTCTGACTAAGTCCAATTAGTCTTTTACTCCGATCTCTCAAGATCCTTATCCCTAAAATATAGGCAGCTTCACCAAGGTCCTTCATAGCGAAACACTTCCCAAGCCAGGACTTTACTTCCTGCAGGGTTGGAACGTCGTTTCCTATGAGTAGTATGTCATCCACATACAATACCAAAAAGCTAACTATACTCCCACTAGCCTTGACATACACACAAGATTCATCTTCACTCCTAGTAAAGCCAAATTCCTTGACCTTCTCATCAAAGCAAAGATTCCATCTGCGAGGTGCTTGCTTTAATCCATAGATGGATTTCTCAAGCTTACACACTCTATTAGGGTACTTGCTGCTGACAAAACCTTCTGGCTGACTCATGTAAACATCTTCATCCAACTTTCCATTAAGGAAAGCGGTTTTGACATCCATCTGCCATATTTCATAGTCATGAAATGCAGCTATGGCTAACAGAACCCGAATAGACTTAATCTTGGCTACCGGAGAAAAGGTCTCATCATAATCCACTCCAGGAATTTGAGAGAAGCCCTTTGCAACCAGTCTAGCCTTATAAGTGTGTACTTTACCATCCATGTCAGTCTTCTTCTTGAAGACCCATTTGCACCCTACTGTCTTACGACCTGGTACATTTTCAACCAAGTTCCAAACTTGATTGTCATACATGGATTGTATCTCGCTATCCATAGCCTCTTTCCATTTAGCAGACTCGGGGCCTGCCATGGCTTCCTCGTAGCTGTTAGGGTCATCTTGACTTACTAGTGTCTCATCACTAATAAGTGTCTCACCTTCTGCAGTAATATGGAATCCATAGTAATGCTCAGGTGCACTCCTAACTCTCGTGGAACGCCTCAGAGGTACAGATTTGTCAATTGGCTCAACAGGAGTTTCCTCCTCAAATTGAGGGCTAGAGTTTGAAGTTCCTTCACCACTTGATTCTTGAATTTCTTCAAGATCAATTTGCCTCCCACTGTCTCCTTGGCTTATAAACTCTCTTTCTCGAAAGACTCCTCTTCTTGCTACAAAGACCACATTGTCACTGGGTCCGTAGAAGAGGTAACCAAAGGATTGCTGTGGGTAACCGATGAAAATACACCTCTCGCTTCGAGGTTCGAGCTTATCATGAGTCTCGCGTCTCACGAAAGCCTCGCAACCCCAAATCTTGATGTGGTCTAGTTTAGTTACTTTACCAGTCCACATCTCGTGAGGAGTTTTGGCAACTTTCTTTGTAGGGACAAGATTAAGGATATGGGCGGCAGTCTCTAAGGCATACCCCCAGAATGAGATTGGTAGCGAAGCTCGACTCATCATGGAACAAACCATATCTAACAAGGTTCGATTACGCCTCTCAGCCACACCATTCAACTGCGGTGTCCTAGGAGGTGTCAATTGTGAGACTATCCCACATTCCCTTAGATAGTCAAGGAACTCTGAACTAAGATACTCACCTCCTCGATCGGATCGAAGCATCTTAATGTTCCTGCCCAATTGATTCTCGACTTCCTGTTTAAATTCCTTAAACCTTTCGAAAGTCTCTGACTTATGCTTGATCAAGTAGACATATCCATATCTACTGTAATCATCAGTAAAAGTCAAGTAATAACGATTAGCATCCCTTGTGGCATGTTTGAATGGTCCACACACATCCGTGTGTATAAGGTCCAACAAACCTTCACTCTCTCACACGAACCTGTGAAGGGTGACTTTTTCATTTTTCCAAGTAAGCATGATTCGCAACTATCATCTGACTTTAGGTCAAATGACTCCAAGACTCCATCTTTTTGGAGTTGGCCTATGCGTTTCTTTCTTATATGTCCAAGACGACAATGCCATAATGATGCTTTATCCAAGTTATTATTATTAATAGAATCAATACACAAAACATTATTTCCTAAGTTATCTACAACAGATACAGCTTCATACACACCATCACAAGGTAATGCTTTAAAATAAAGAACATTATTAAAGAAAGCATCAATAGAACCAACTTCATTATTAAATGAAAAGGTAAACCCTTGTTTGTACAAAGCATGAAAGGAAATAATATTTCTTGCCATTCCTGGCGAGTATCAAACATTTATTCAAATCTAAATTAAACCCACTACTTAGCGATAAAGTATAAACTCCAATCTTGGTAACAGGTAAAGCTTTCCTATTCCCCATGATCAAGTTTATTCTTCCTTGCTCCACATTCTCACTTCTTCTTAGTCCCTGCAAGTCACAACAAATATGAATACCACAACCGGTATCAAGGACCCAAGATTTATAATGGGGTGAGTTATTAGAAATGATAGTGTAAATACCTGCATGGTTGGGTTTAACTTTCCCATCCTTCACATCTTGCTGGTATTTTGGGCAGTTCCGCTTCCAATGTGATTTTTCATGGCAATAGAAGCATTCAGCCTCCTTTGGGTCAGAAGAAGGAGTGATGAAGCCTTTCTTGGTTCCACTTGAAGAAGAGCCATCAAGGGTCCGAGCCTTGGTACCCTTCGAAGATCTCTTTCTCTTCCACCCTCGACTTTTCCCGATTGCCAAAACCAGAGTTGAGTTTGGAGTAGGAGTGATAGCAACCGACTTCCCCTTAAGACCTGATTCTGCGGTCTTGAGAAGTCCCTGAAGTTTGCTGAGGGTGACTTCTTCCTTGTTCATGTGATATGTCATGCGGAATTGATCATAGCACGATGGTAAGGAATGCAAAATGATATCTATTGCAAGATCCTCCGGGAAGTTCACATTAAGCTTCAGCAAACGATCCACATATCTTTGCATTTTCTGCATGTGGCTCGTGACGGATTCCCCGTCCTTCATCATGGTAGTTATCATGGAGCAGATGATTTCATACCTCTCTTGTCTTGCACTTTGATGGTATCTTTCCATCAAATCTTGGTACATTTCATAAGGGTAGAAATCCTCATAAGACTTTTGGAGTTCCGCTGTCATCGTGGCCATCATGATGCAAGCCACTTTCGTAGCATCCCTTTCATGTGCCCGGAAGTCAGCGATCTCCTGAGGAGTTGCAGTGGTCTCATCAATCTCCTTAAGCTCCTTGTCAAGGACATATTCTTTGTCCTCGTAGCGGGTAATCATTCTGATGTTTCTGATCCACTCATTGAAGTTGGATCCATCAAAGGTGACTTTCCCACACAAGTTCATAAGGGTAAAGGAGCCATTAGGATTAGAGCCAGAAGCATTGTTGAAAGACATCTGAAGAGAAGAGAACAAGGTTAGTTTAGATATATAAGAGAGTCCTTAATAAAACACCCAAATGTAATATTAAGGCTAGGATCCAATCACAATATAATATAACTTAGAAGAGGTATGCCGTAATCTAAGCTATATCATATTTGAAAGGTAGGTGAATGACGATTCACCAATTTCCACCACGAAAACCGCAATATTTAAGTATTAGGTTTTTGAATGGTTCTTAAAAATTCCTAGATTCTTTGAGATTCAATGAACTTTTCAAAGGCATGTTTCAATCTCGAGTGTGCCCTCCAAGTTTTGTGACTGAGATACCGAGGATCACAAAACGAGGTGTGAAGTAACCATGCAAATCACTTGGTACCCTTAAAGTTTATCACTCAATCGATGTGCCGGTTAACCACACACGCTCCATCGATACTATAATAAACCCTAAGTCACCCTTTACCTACCTTGTTAAGTCCAAGTTAGTGTGTCGGTTAACCACACACGCTCCACCAACGACTTAATCAAAGTGTAAAGTGTAATTTCATGGAATAGCACCTTATTCACATTTTTCCTAAAGTAACTAAGATTGGGAATTTAACAAAACATTTAGTTACTTTTTAAAATTCATCATACTTTGAATGAGAATTAATAAGTCCTTGTCTTACCCGTTCGGCTAACGACCCTCTACCGGTCAAGCAAGCGGTGGGTGAGAGTGGACACCCATTAAGTCACCATTTTATAGGCAACAACCTTATACCCACCTTATAGACCGGCTTCGTGAATGAGGCGTACTAGCGGTAAGACGACTTTGTTCTTATACATATATATATATATAATTATTAAATCATAATAATATAAGTATAAGGGTTGAATTTTAATTTTTAAAATTCTAGGGATTGGAACTAAAGTTTTAACTTAACTTTACTTGTTCCAAAACTTGAGGGCAAGTTTTGTAAACTTTCAAAACTTTTCATTTCTTGTAACTTATGAGTTTAATAGAGTAATAAAATGAGGACTTTTCATTTTTCCTAACTCTTGTGTTCTTTTAATGGTTTTTTTAATCCAAGAGACTTTTGGTTTTCCATAACTTGAGGACAAGTTATGGACTCCATTAAAACACATTATGATCAAGAATTAAACTACCACATAGGTTACAAATAATTCCTATGATCAACTAAACATCATAAGAACAAGATCATGAACATGAACACTTTCATATATCAAAATCACACTTTAATCTTTGTAATTTTGATAACTAGTTGTTGTAAATGAATTAGAAAAGACATTACACCATCTAAAACAAGTTTTCAAGTACCAAAACAATTTAGGGTAATGTTTCTAATCCATTTCCAGCAACTGAAGTCGAAAATCTGCACTCTGTCGACCCTACTCGCCGAGTGCATAAATATACTCGTCGAGTAGGTTGAAGATACAAGTGGACTCGGCGAGTCCCCCCCATGGACTCGGCGAGTCCATCAGTCAGACAGCAAGATTTCGACTTTTTTCAACTTTTAAGCACAAATAACAAACAAACAAGCCTAGGCTCTGATACCACTGATGGGTTTTGAGCATTCTAACACTTCCTAAGTGTACATGCAACCCTAATAACCTTGGATCTATGTTTGTCTAATTATCATGCTAAGTTGAATTCCAAGGCTATATTCGTATCTAGCATACATGGGGAACAATTTTAACTTGAATAATAGATAGAATAACTTACCTTGTTGTTGCTTGTGTTCCTTGAAACCTTGTGAGCCTAGCACCCCAAGTGTGATGCCTCAAATGCTTCACACAACACCAAATGCTCTTGGAAAGACTCTTGAGATAATACACACTTCTTAAAATCGGCCAAGCCCTTTAGTTTCTTAGTGTCGCCAATTTTGGTGGAGAATATGATTCTTATATAGTGTTGACACGTCTAGGGTTACACCATGTAAACCCTAATGTGTCATGATGTAACAGCCCGAAATCTCAGGTATTGTTTAATTATGTTTTTTTGGGTGGTTTAAGAGGGGACTCGGCGAGTTGGAGCCTAGACTCGCCGAGTAGGATCGCAGACTTGGTCGCGGGATCGCGACTGGACTCGACGAGTCCAGGTATGGACTCGGCGAGTCGACGCTGTTCAGCAGAAACCCTAACCGTTCAGTTGGAATCGTATATAACGCCTCTTAGGCCGTCATTTTCAGTCTTTTGGTCGATTGAGAAGAACCCTAATCGCTGTGGACGTCTAGAGCAGGAGAGAAAGCTTTTGGGAACTTGGAAGAATTAGTTAGGCAAGAAGAAGAGGGATTTGGCTAAAGGAATATCAAGGAGGATCGAGTCCTGAGATTTGGGGGACACAGAGAGGTCATATTCCAGGTAATAATTCGGATTCCTTTCTGTGGTTTGATGTGTTTATAGATTTAGGGTTCATGGAACCCATTTGGAGTTTAGATGGGTTATTATGTTATTACCCAAACGTTTATACCCCAGTAATGAGATGTTTAGAAGTCCAGAAAGTCCCATGGTTGTATATCTCGGGACCACACGTAATTCAGGAAGCAGTTGCTCGTCTGCATGGCATGGACTCGCCGAGTTGTTCTTCAGACTCGGCGAGTAGCTTGAAGATTTACTGGGACTCGCCGAGTTGTTCTTCAGACTCGGCGAGTGGAGTCGGGGTGGCCCCGCGATTCTTCCAGGAGTAACTCGTCGGGTCGAGGAGGGTACTCGACGAGTAGATAAGGAATCTCAGGAAGTTGGAAGACGTCCAGACTCGCCGAGTCGCCATGGTACTCGCCGAGTCCGGTCGAACTGACAGTTGACCGTTGACCAGAGTTGACCTAAGTCTGACTCCTTAGGGATAGTCACACTTAGAAGAGATAAGTATTAATGAGTTATGTAATGTTATAGGGAGGTTGTAGCTCGTCGGTTGTGCACGAGTCATTTCGGAGTTTGCTAGCGTTCAGCTTCCACGAGGTGAGTCTTCTCACTATACTGTACCCGGAAGGGTTTTGACTGTGTGACCGGAAGGTCGGATATGTTATGTGATATGTATGCTATATGTGGTAAGTTAATTGTTATATGTGTTATGTATGATATGTGGGCCGGAAGGCAATATGTTATGGGCCGGAAGGCGATTATGTTATGGGCCGGAAGGCGTTGTAATGAGGACCGAAAGGTCAGGGCCTGGAAAGGCGTATGTGCGTAAGTGTATATTGGGGAACTCACTAAGCATTTATGCTTACAGTTGTTGTGCATGTATTTCAGGTACTAGCGAGGACCGTGGGAAGGCGCCGGCATGATCGATACACACCGAAGACTGTCTTTATGATCTTGGGATTTTGAATAAATGTATTTGACAGAATACTTAATTATTTATGCCTTGTTTTAAATGGAATTAATTATGTTTTAAAAATGAAAAATTTGTTTGAAAAATTTGAGTTGTTACAATTGGTATCAGAGCCTTGGTTTGAGGGATTCGGGTGTACCTTTGGGGGTAACTGAACTCAAACCGAGGATTTGAAGAAACTTTTCAAATAAAGGCATAAATTTTTGTAAATGGTTTTGTGGTAAGAAAGAAAGAAGCAGTGTGTACGATCAGTCAGCGCCCGAACGGTAAAGATCCCCAAAATACCTTACAATATTATATGATATGAATTGTTATGCATGCTAGGAGACTAGGTATTCATGATAGGACTAGAGTGGCCTGATTTGTGATGCCTTAGTCTAGGGAAGTTTGCTTATATGAGATGCTTTGCTAGTATGTGGGTAGATAGTGCACATCAGAAGTAGAGTACTCACTATCCGGAGTTGGGGAGGAGGACTTGGGATGAACATTGATGCGGTGTGGTCGGTAGTATTGGGCCCGTACTACCGAGGACACCGGGTCAGTGGGAGGCCCAAGTAAGAATCCCTGGATATCTGGGACTGAGTAGGGTTGCGTATCGAGTACGATTATACTCGGTAGAATCTCTGATAGTTTTATGTTGTATTTCAGAGATATCATGGTTAGACCGCGTCACGGAGCAAGTACGAGCGGTGTGAGTGACGAGGATATTCGTCAGATGATCCACGAGGAGGTGGCGGCGGCGATCCGGGCTGAGATCCCGGAGATGTTTGGGTCTATCAAGACCACCCTGATGGAGACGTTCGATGAGCGGTACGCCGCATTGACTGAGGCTGCAACCGCTGCAGCTACCGCAGCTGTGGCCGCTGCTAGGCCACAGGGGGGTGATTCATTGATGTTCCGAGAATTCAGCAACACGAAGCCACCAGAGTTCGACGGGACGCAGGATCCGATTGCTGCGATGAGGTGGATCGCAGATATAGAGGGGTGCTTCTACACTTGTTCATGCCCGGAGCACCTGAGGGTACGGTTCGCTTTGAACCAGCTCCGTCTGGGAGCAAAGGACTGGTGGAAGTTCGTGACGGCGAACTTCACTTTGGCAGAGACGGCGGCAGTGACATGGGAGGGGTTCACTACCATGTTCAGGGAGGAGTACGTTCCCCCGGTGGAGCGGGAACGATTGGTTCAGGAGTTCTTAACCCTCAAGCAGGGTACTGATTCGGTGGCGGCGATCACGCGGAAGTTCCATGAGAGGGCGATGTTTTGCCCCGAGCTGGTGGCCACAGAGCAGGCTCGGATGAGCCGGTACTTGGGTGTTCTGAGGAGGGAGATCCGGGAGTTTGTGTCAAACTCCACTTACCATACTTTTACTGAGCTTCAGGCGAATGCCAGGAAGCGTGAGATCGAGTTAGAGACTCAGGCCAGGGAGGAGGCCGAGTCTCAGCGGGCAGACCGGCGGCCGACTCAGTCTCAGCCGGCAGCCAAGCGGATCAAGTCCGCCGATTCGAGGACGGGAGGTTCGAAGAACCGCACTTGCGTAAAGTGCGGCAAGGGTCATGATGGGGCGTGTCGAGCCGGTGCCTGCTACAAGTGCGGCAAGGAGGGGCACATTGCTAGGGAGTGCCCCAAGGGGTTTATGGTTTGCTTCCATTGCAACCAGACCGGCCATCGGAAGGCCGAATGTCCGCAACTTCGTCAGCGATCTGCACCTGTTGCCAGGACTACTGAGACTCGACCGGTGAAGGTCGAGGCCCCGAGGGCTCGTGGGAGAGCCTTTCAGCTGACTGCGGAGGAGGTCCGCGCTGCGCCCGATGTTGTGGCAGGTATGTTGTAATTTGTGTAATTATTTTAATGTTGATATGTTATGCTTATGTTATTATGCGTGTAGGTACTTTTCTTGTGAACTCTGTGCCTGCCTTAGTGTTATTTGACTCGGGTGCGAGTAGGTCCTTTGTGTCCTTAGCCTTTAGTCAGCAGATCGGCGTTAGTCGTGAGTCGTTGAGACGACCTTTGCGAGTTTCTATAGCTGACGAGAAAGTGATTCGTGCTACGGAGGTTCTTCGGGGTTGTGTACTAGAGATTTTCGGGGTTGAATTCCCGATTGACCTGATTCCTATTGCGATGGGGGATGTCTGTGTTATCGTGGGCATGGACTGGTTGAGCCGATTCGGCGCTGTCATCGACTGCGAGCGTCAGTTGGTGACCATACGAGACCATAGCGGGGGAGTTCTTTCGGTGTACGGCGAGGGTACCCGTTCAGGATCAGCTTTTTGCTCGGCCGCTAGAGCGAGGCAGTGTCTACAGCAGGGCTGTAAGGGTTTTGTGGCGTATGTGATGGATACGCGGGAGGTTTCCGAAAAACCGAAGTCAGTTAAGGAGGTCCCTGTGGTGCGTGAGTTTTCAGATGTCTTTCCCGAGGAGTTGCCGGGAGTACCGCCTGTGAGGCAAGTAGAGTTTAATATCGATCTGGTTCCGGGTGCAGCGCCTATTGCTAAAGTGCCCTATCGTCTTGCACCTCCAGAGATGCAAGAGTTGTCCTCGCAACTCCAGGAATTGCTGGGAAAGGGATTCATTCGGCCAAGCAGCTCGCCATGGGGAGCACCTATTCTGTTCGTCAAGAAGAAGGATGGTTCACACCGGATGTGCATTGATTACCGGGAGTTGAACAAGCTAACGGTCAAGAACCGTTACCCGTTGCCGAGGATCGATGATTTATTCGATCAGTTGCAGGGAGCATCTTGGTTTTCCAAGATCGATCTGAGGTCGGGTTACCACCAGGTGAGAGTACGGGATGAAGACGTCCAGAAGACAGCGTTTAGGATGCGATATGGGCATTATGAGTTCGTGGTGATGCCTTTTGGACTCACCAATGCCCCGGCTGTGTTCATGGATCTCATGAACAGGGTATGCAGGCCGATGTTGGATCGGTCGGTGATCGTATTTATCGACAACATTCTGGTGTATTCGAGATCGAGAGAGCAGCATGAGGAGCATTTGAGGGAGGTCCTTGAGGTATTGAGGTCGGAGAAGCTTTATGCAAAGTTCTCCAAATGTGACTTCTGGTTGCGGGAGGTCCAGTTTCTAGGACATGTGGTTAATCAGAAAGGGATATTAGTCGATCCGGCCAAGGTCGAGGCGGTGATGAGTTGGGAGGTGCCGAAGTCACCCTCTGAGATCAGGAGTTTCCTTGGGTTGGCAGGGTATTATCGGAGATTTATCAAGGATTTCTCCAAGATCGCAGTACCACTCACCAGATTGACCCGGAAGGGTGTTACATTCTCATGGGGGCCCGAGCAGCAGACCTCCTTTGAGACACTTCGCCAGAGATTGTGCGAAGCCCCGGTATTAGCTCTCCCAGAAGGGATGGAAGATTTCGTGGTATATTGCGACGCATCAATTTCGGGATTGGGTGCAGTGTTGATGCAGAGGGGTCATGTGATAGCTTATGCGTCGAGGCAGCTGAAGCCTCATGAGGCGAGATATCCCACGCATGATTTAGAGTTGGGGGCAGTAGTGTTCGCTCTCAAGATTTGGCGTCACTACTTGTATGGGGTTCGATGTACGATATACACGGACCATAAGAGTTTGAAGTACTTGATGGATCAACCCAACCTAAATATGCGTCAGAGGAGGTGGTTGGATGTGGTCAAGGATTATGATTGTGAGATCCTGTACCACCCAGGCAAGGCTAATGTGGTAGCCGATGCATTGAGCCGCAGGGCGGAGAGCACTCCATTGCGAGATGCATGCTTGAGACTGACTGTGATGACTCCAGTATTGGACGCTATTCGTGGAGCCCAGGCAGAGGCTGTACGACCAGAAATGCAGAAGAAAGAGCGGGTTGTGGGGTTAATCCCAGAGTTTGTTAAGGATAGTCGAGGGCTTATGACGTTTCAGGGTCGGATTTGGGTACCGTTCGTGGGCGGTACGCGTACTACGTTGATGGAAGAGGCTCATAGATCGAAATTCTCGATCCATCCCGGTGCTACAAAGATGTATTTGGATTTAAGGAAGGAATATTGGTGGCCCTGTATGAAGAGGGACGTGGCATGGTTCGTTGAGAGGTGCTTGACCTGCCGTAGGGTTAAGGCTGAGCACCAGAGACCGCATGGCAAGTTACAGCCATTGGAGATCCCCGAGTGGAAGTGGGAACAGATCACTATGGATTTTATCACCAAATTGCCAAGGACTGCTAGGGGGGTTGACGCAATTTGGGTGATTGTGGATAGGTTGACGAAGAGTGCACACTTCCTTGCCATCAGTGAGAGTTCTTCAGCGGAAAAGTTGGCGGAGATATACGTGAAAGAGGTGGTGTCTCGGCACGGGGTGCCGATCTCGATTGTGTCAGACCGCGATGTGCGCTTCACTTCCAGGTTCTGGAAGAAATTCCATGAGGAGCTGGGTACTAAATTGCATTTTAGTACCGCATACCATCCCCAGACAGACGGTCAGAGCGAACGGACAATTCAGACGCTGGAGGACATGCTCCGAGCGTGTGTGTTAGACTTCGGGGGTAGTTGGGATGCGTATTTACCGTTGGCAGAGTTCTCCTACAACAACAGCCATCATTCGAGCATTGGTATGCCACCTTTCGAGCTGTTGTATGGTAGGAGGTGTCGGACTCCCATTTGCTGGGGAGAGGTGGGACAGAGAGTGATGGGCAGCACGGAGATCATACTCCAGACGACAGAGCAGATTCAGCAAGTGAGGCAAAGGTTATTGACTGCCCAGAGTCGACAGAAGATTTACGCAGACAGGCGCCGATCCGAGCTTGAATTTCAAGTCGGCGACTTCGTTCTCCTGAAGGTCTCTCCTTGGAAAGGAGTGATTCGATTCAGGAAGAGGGGCAAATTGGGGCCCCAGTATATTGGACCATTTCGTGTGGTGGCAAGGATAGGCTGGGTAGCCTATCGGTTGGAGTTACCAGCGGAGTTGGGTCAGATCCATGACACTTTTCATGTGTCGCAGTTGAGGAAGTGCATAGCCGATGAGTCGGCAGTGGTTCCATTGGAGGATATTCAGGTGGATGCGAGCCTGAATTACGCGGAGAGACCAGTGGCGATCAGGGATCGGAAGATCAAGGTTCTGAGGAACAAGGAAGTACCTCTGGTGTTGGTTCAATGGCAACACCGTAAGGGATCGGAAATGACTTGGGAACCGGAACGTGAGATGCGGGAGCATCATCCGGAACTATTTGCGGAGTGAAACTTCGAGGGCGAAGTCTAATCCAAGTGGGGGAGAGTTGTAACAGCCCGAAATCTCAGGTATTGTTTAATTATGTTTTTTTGGGTGGTTTAAGAGGGGACTCGGCGAGTTGGAGCCTAGACTCGCCGAGTAGGATCGCAGACTTGGTCGCGGGATCGCGACTGGACTCGACGAGTCCAGGTATGGACTCGGCGAGTCGACGCTGTTCAGCAGAAACCCTAACCGTTCAGTTGGAATCGTATATAACGCCTCTTAGGCCGTCATTTTCAGTCTTTTGGTCGATTGAGAAGAACCCTAATCGCTGTGGACGTCTAGAGCAGGAGAGAAAGCTTTTGGGAACTTGGAAGAATTAGTTAGGCAAGAAGAAGAGGGATTTGGCTAAAGGAATATCAAGGAGGATCGAGTCCTGAGATTTGGGGGACACAGAGAGGTCATATTCCAGGTAATAATTCGGATTCCTTTCTGTGGTTTGATGTGTTTATAGATTTAGGGTTCATGGAACCCATTTGGAGTTTAGATGGGTTATTATGTTATTACCCAAACGTTTATACCCCAGTAATGAGATGTTTAGAAGTCCAGAAAGTCCCATGGTTGTATATCTCGGGACCACACGTAATTCAGGAAGCAGTTGCTCGTCTGCATGGCATGGACTCGCCGAGTTGTTCTTCAGACTCGGCGAGTAGCTTGAAGATTTACTGGGACTCGCCGAGTTGTTCTTCAGACTCGGCGAGTGGAGTCGGGGTGGCCCCGCGATTCTTCCAGGAGTAACTCGTCGGGTCGAGGAGGGTACTCGACGAGTAGATAAGGAATCTCAGGAAGTTGGAAGACGTCCAGACTCGCCGAGTCGCCATGGTACTCGCCGAGTCCGGTCGAACTGACAGTTGACCGTTGACCAGAGTTGACCTAAGTCTGACTCCTTAGGGATAGTCACACTTAGAAGAGATAAGTATTAATGAGTTATGTAATGTTATAGGGAGGTTGTAGCTCGTCGGTTGTGCACGAGTCATTTCGGAGTTTGCTAGCGTTCAGCTTCCACGAGGTGAGTCTTCTCACTATACTGTACCCGGAAGGGTTTTGACTGTGTGACCGGAAGGTCGGATATGTTATGTGATATGTATGCTATATGTGGTAAGTTAATTGTTATATGTGTTATGTATGATATGTGGGCCGGAAGGCAATATGTTATGGGCCGGAAGGCGATTATGTTATGGGCCGGAAGGCGTTGTAATGAGGACCGAAAGGTCAGGGCCTGGAAAGGCGTATGTGCGTAAGTGTATATTGGGGAACTCACTAAGCATTTATGCTTACAGTTGTTGTGCATGTATTTCAGGTACTAGCGAGGACCGTGGGAAGGCGCCGGCATGATCGATACACACCGAAGACTGTCTTTATGATCTTGGGATTTTGAATAAATGTATTTGACAGAATACTTAATTATTTATGCCTTGTTTTAAATGGAATTAATTATGTTTTAAAAATGAAAAATTTGTTTGAAAAATTTGAGTTGTTACACATGACTCTTCATTTCCATGACCCATGGGTTTGTAACTCCCATGGAGCATCCATGGAGCATCCTATGGGTAGAACCCAACTTGATAATCCATGAAGCCTCTTAGCCCACTATACAAGATATGGATGATTTACATAATCAACCCATATATTTAATTAGTTCTCTTTTGACCACTTAATTAATTCTAAATTAATTATTGATCAAACTAATCAAATAATATTATTAATATATTAGAACTTATAATATATTAATAATCTCCAAGTGTAATTTCTCTCATTTAGTCTATCCAATTGCATGGTGCCATGCAACCCAAATGGACTATGCCGGGTCGGGTCAAGTACATACCAGAAATAGTTATGGACTTAGACACCTTATCCAACAGAAAGTTCCGTTGGAACTAGGTAAGGAACAAGCTTCATCTTCTCCGTAAAACTTGCAGCGTACTCTGTGACACTCATTTTTCCTTTCTTTAGGTTCTGAAACTCATTGTTGATCTCTAGTAGATCCTGCTCAGAGCAGTACTGCATTTTCAGTTGCTTTAGGAAATCTTCCCAATGCATCTTGCTTGCTTCTCCCTTGGGCATCGTATCTGCCAATAGCTTCCACCAGCTCAAGACTCCGGTCTTTAGTTGTCTGACCGCAAAGACGTTTTTCTGCTTGTTTCTACAGTCGCAACTCTCAAACACCATCTCCATCTCGGAGATCCAGTCCATAATTTCCACAGGCTTCGGGCTCCCTAAGAGACTTGGTGGTCTTGCACTTAAGAAATTCTTGTACATTCGCCCATCCTTGTCATTTCTCCTCCCCGAGTCATCCCTTCGTTCACCTTGAGTCCCTACTTGACTAACTTGGCGGCTGTAGTTCCCTTCCTCAGATTGCTCGAGAATTGGCTCGGTCGGCTCAGCATGTATGGTAGGTTTGTCCCTATTTTCGTGGAACATCTGTCTCATTTCTTCTCTTTGTTCAGCTAGCATACCCCGAATCATGGCTTGAACTCCAGCCATGGTGATTGGCTCGGTTACATCTTCTACTACGACAGGTATTTGCTGAATCACCGGGGGTTGATTCCTATTCTCATTTGCATTCATGTTTCCGCTACGGGTCCTTGCCATCTTGATCTATACACCGAATAAGGTGAATCTAGATCTTTATTTAGGATTGACGTTTAAATCATCCTTATCACTCTGAAACATTTACATGCTAGTTCTAATATCGTAGTCGTACGTTTAGAATCCTAAACACATAAGGTTTCCAGATCCGGTCGACAACAGACCATAGATTCGAATAAATAACAGCATATAAGGCATAAAGCATTTAGCACTTAAAAGCATTTTAGGCATAATTCCTAAAATAAGCTAGTGCTCACACCTCACAATCATCGCTTAGAACTCTAAGTTTAAGTCTATAAATAAATCCATATTCCAAGTTCGCTTAAACTAATGCTCTGATACCAACTGTGACATCCCCATTTTCACAGCCAGGAAAGACCGATTTTGTTTATGCTTTATAAAAATCAGAGTACCTCTTTTTATAAAAATGTTGCGGAATTTGTTCCCAGTAAAACATGATAAATACGTTATCAAAGCACTTCTGAAGAAAAGTATTTTTATTCATTTTTAAACATTTGGGATGTCATCGTCAATACAGAAACATAAGCATAAACAGAACTTACATTCATTATCACTAGTGATTTATATCTCCTTAATCTCTCAGTGTAATGTGACTTCATATCAACACCTGTGATATAAATAAACTGAGTGGGTTAGGTTGGGAAACCAGGTGAGTACATAGGGTTTTCAACCCATAATAATATAATTATAATGTTCAATCATCAAAAAATTAACCCAATTACCCATCCTCATTATCTTCTTTATTCCTAAGTACCCTCCCTAAGGATTTATCCTAAGGGTCGTCTCCTACATCATATTTTACCTCTCATCTTCTTACATCGCATCTCCTTATATGTTTGTTCCTAAGGACTTTCCCTAAGGATCATCACCTACATCACCTAGACAGTATTGATTTAGGGATTACTCCATCAATACGTGCCCACCAAGGGTTAGGGTATCATCGCATGAATACGTAGTTACAACATCGCCTGAACTCGTAATTCATAGTAAGGGGCTAGAGTATCATCGCATGAATACGTAGTTACAACATCGCCTGAACTCGTAATTCATCACCTACAGGTTATGAGCCTGCTGGTTTTCCACGGGGTTGTCTATAATAGTCCGTGGTCGCCATCTATACTCTGGTAGATGACTACATCTCCAAATTGTCGGACAAGGTTGTAGTATCCTACATCACCGTTCATCATCACCTATCTATCCTTACCTAATTATCATCACCTATTTCTCATTATTTTATTTCATCACACACCAACCATTTCATCTACCCATGTTTTATCCCAACATATTAGTAGATATAAATATACAGTTTAAATCATTTAAAACATGTATAAAATCATTCATCCAGCATAGACAACAAGTATTCAGATAATATGCACACATAGCATGTAACTTATGTAAAATACTTCATATCTATGTGTAAGATGAAAGAGACCATGCGCTCACTTGATAAAGTGGTGAGTCGGCACTCGGACAGCACTTCGTTACTCTTAAAACAATTGTCCCTTGACGAAACCTAGTATCATTACCACTAGAGTTTAGTCTAACGCTTGACGAGACTAATTTAATAGTCTAGCTATTATTACTATTATATAAGCGTTAAACAATACTTATATAACCCATAATAATAGCTCAAATACTCCTTATAAGGTCCTAATAACAATACTATCTTGAAACATAAGCTATACAAAAGATAGGATAGGTACAACTCACTTACAACGGGTTTTCTCGAAAATCAGGCTTCGGTGGAGCAGCGTTCCCGAGCCGAATGGCTCTTTTCTCGGGACTTCGGGAGACTCGGGGCTTCCTTCGGGTGCTAGGGGGTTTACCTATACTTTAGGGGGCTTAAGGGGAGCTAGAGAGAGAGTTTAGAGAGAGAAAGTGGAAGAAGAAAGGTGTGAGAATGAATGGAACCCGGCACATCTATTTATAGTGTGAAATCCTGATGGAGTCGCCGAGTAGGAGGACCTACTCGCCGAGTTGGGGCATGTGGTGGCCTTCTGGTGGTGCCACGTGCCCAATTCTGGTGGTGCCACGTCACCCCCTATCGCGTATCAGCCTTCAAACATAGAAAAATCATAACTCTCGCATACGAGCTCCGTTTTCGACTTTCTTTTTTTCAACGCATAGGTAAATCAAGATCTACAACTTTCATTTAGACTCTATTGGCTAATTCTCGACCGATCTTAAATTTAACAGTAAGAGTTGTAACACCCCGAGATTCAGGTGCATTTCTTTCACCCTTATTCTTTGTCAATTGGTCATGATTAGTCCTTGAGTGGAGGGAAACTAGCAAGTGAGTACGCTGGGTGTACCAGAGGGGTACGCTGCGCGTACTCATGCGCTTAGTTTGGACGCGGAGTCGCCAAGGTATGCTGGGCGTACCCAGAGTTACGTCGGGCATACCCGACCCAGGAGCAAAAACCCCAATCCGTCTTGTGCACTATTTAAAGGGTGCTAAGGCTCATTTCTCAGCCTCCATATCAGTGAGTGAAACCCTAAGAGAGAGCCTCCCATCGTCCTTAGTGTGTGTGAGTGTTGTTGGAGCTAATTGTGTTTTGGTGGCTTAGTGAAGAAGAAGGAAAGGAGCTCTTGGAAGCTAAAGCTTGAAGTGCCATTTTGGATCTGAGATCTACAGAGAAAGGGGCTACACTTAGAGGTATAAAGTTCAAAACTTTCCTCTTCTTTTGGTTGTTGTTGCATGTGCCATTTCTAGGGTTAAAAACCCCAAAGGTTGAGACTTTATGAGTATAAGGTGCTCCATGGTCCGAGATCTGTCCCTTTTCAGTGGTATTAGTGATTTAGAACCATAAAGTTTCCATCTTGGTTGTTAGTTTGAGGTCATGCTTGAGTATTAAGCCTTCTAGAGTTAGAGGATGGAATATTATGGGAGTTGGTGGCTTGTTCAGCAATGCAAAGGCTTAAAGTCATCAAATTTATGGATTAAGAGGCTTAGATGTGGTCAGATCTAGAAATTGGACGTGGGTCTTAACTGTTTAAGACCTCAAGAGCTAAGGGGCTGAAGCTGGGGAGTACGCCGGGCGTAATCCCAATACGCGCCGCGTACTGGGTGGTGTTCCCCGATTCTGAGAGGCAGCCGGGTACGCTCGGCGTACACATCTGGTACGCACAGCGTAACCCGAAAAGTTGACTTTTAGGGTATGGTCTATTGAGGGGCCTTTTGAGTTATGAGAGGGGTAAAATGGTCTTTTACCCTTCTGAGAGTGTCATAAGAGGACATAGTCTAGCCTTTGAGAGTTATATTAAATAGAGTATTTATTTCATATGATTAGGCGGAGGCTAGGCCAGCGTTTACCGAGACAGAGATTTACCGAGATACCAGAGGTGAGTCTTCTCACTATACTTTACCTAGTGTGGTAACAGAGTCATGTGACAGTGTAATTTAGAGTTGTGTGCTAGTGTATTTGCATGTTATTTATGTGTTGTGTTTTATTGTGATACGTGATATGCATGATTCAGAGTTTATAGAGTAGGACCAGTGGGTCCATAGAGTTAGGACCTTTGGGTCCATAGAGTTAGGGCTAGAGGGCCCACAGAGAGTTGGGGATGGAGGGTCCCACTGAGACACATTGACCAGAGGGTCAACAGAGTTATAGCCTCGAGTGGCTAATATATGTTAGAGTGGTATTTTGGGGAACTCACTAAGCTTTATGCTTACAGTGTTATGTGTTATGTGTTTCAGGTACCAGTGATGACCCTGGGAAGGCGTCGACATGATTCGTACACACACACACATGGGATTTTATGTATTTCGATCTTGGGGGATGTTTTGTGAAACAAGGATACGATACAATGACATCTTATTAATAAATGTGTTTGGAAAATGCGAAAAATTGTTTTAATTTTTACGGTGTTACAAGTTGGTATCAGAGCCTTGGTTTAAGGGATTCGGGTGCACCTTCGGGCGTATCTGAACTCAAACTGAGGATTAGAGAAAATTTTGACAATAAAATAGTTTTCAAAAGAATAAAAATTGCTTTCGAGACAAAACAGAGCAGAGTCGTGTGTACGAACAGCCAGCGCCCGAACGGTGATTTCCCAAAGTACCATTATAATAAGTGTTATAAGATATGATATGATATGATATGTGATGAGTTATATTATGCATGCCAGAGTAGACTAGGTAATCTTATTAGGACTAGAGTGGCCTGATATGTGATGCCTTAGTCTTGGAGTCTTGCTGCTAGGGATGCTTCAGAGTGTTTAGATAGCAGCGAGGAGGTTATGAGAGATCTGCTAGCGAGTATCATATGATTAGAGAGAGTAGAGTGCTTGGGTTGGGACTCTGGGAGGAGGACTTGGGGTGAATGCTGATGTGGTGTGGACGGTAGTATTGGGCCCGTACTACTGAAGACACCGGGTCAGTGCACAGTCCAAGTAAGAATCCTTAGAGTACCAAACAAGTATGGTGGAGTATTCGAGTGTGAGTATACTCGAGCAAGTCCCTGATATGTTTTTATGTTGTATTTCAGAGAGAGGGGGACCATGGTTGGGACACGCCACACACCAGAGAGCAGCGGTACGAGTGACGAGGACATCCGTAGGATCATCCACGAAGAGGTGGTTGCGGCAATCAGGGCAAAGATACTAGAGATGTTCGGGTCTATCAAGACCACACTGATAGAGACATCTAATGAGAGATACGCTGCTCTTTCTGAGGCTGCTGTTGCTGCGGCCACTGCAGCTATAGCTGCGACTAGGCCGCAGGGTGGTGATGCATTGCTGTTCCGAGAGTTCAGCAACACAAAACCACCAGAGTTTGACGGGACCCAAGACCCGATTGCGGCGATGAGGTGGATTTCAGACATAGAGGGGTGTTTCTTTACTTGCTCATCTCCAGAGCATTTGAGAGTCCGGTTCGCGCTGAACCATCTTCGCTTGGGAGCGAAGGATTGGTGGAAGTTTGTGACGGCACATTATACGCCTGCTGAGCTTGCTGCAGTGACCTGGAAGAGGTTCACTGCTATGTTCTGAGATGAGTACGTTCCCCAGGTGGAGAGGGAGCGTTTGGCCCAGGAGTTTCTGACCCTCAAGCAGGGTACTAAGTCTGTTACAGTGATTACGAGGATGTTCCATGAGCGGACGATGTTCTGCCCAGAGCACGTGTCCTCCGAGCAGGCACGTATGAGCCGATATCTGAGCATTTTGAGGAGGGATATACGAGAGTTCGTGGCGAACTCGACGTATCGGACATTTGCCGAGCTTCAGGCAAATGCCCGGAATAGGGAGATAGAGCTGGAGACCCAGGCTAGGGAAGAGGCTGAGTCTCAGGGGAGGGATCGGCGACTGGTGCAGTCTCAGCCGATAGCCAAGCGGGCCAAGCCCGCTGATTCGAGACCAGGGAGTCAGAGGGCCCGCACTTGTGGCAAGTGCGGCAAGAGCCACGATAGGGTGTGCAGAGCAGGGTCTTGCTACAAATGTGGCAAGGAGGGGCATATGGCCAAGGATTGCCTCAAGGGGTTTGCAGTATGTTTTCACTGCAACCAGACCGGACACCGGAAGGCAGAGTGTCCACAGCTGCAGGGATCAGCACAGGGAGCATCTCAGGGATCTGCCCCTGCTGCTATCAGAGCTACTAAGAGCCGGCTAGTGAAGGCCGAGGCACCGAAGGCACGAGGGAGAGCCTTTCAGTTGACCGCGGAGGAGGTCCGCGCAGCGCCCGATGTCATGGCTGGTATGTATTCTTTCGTGTATTTATTTTGATGTTGATATATTGTGCTTATATTATGTTATGCGTAGGTACTTTTCTTGTGAGTTCTGTACCTGCCTTGGTGTTATTTGACTCGGGTGCGAGTCGGTCTTTTGTATCTTTGGCTTTTAGTCAGCACATCAGTGTTAGTCGTGAGGCATTGAGTCGACCTCTGAGAGTTTCCATAGTTGACGAGAGGTCGGTGCATGCCACAGAGGTAATTCGTAGGTGTATACTCGAGATTTTCGGTGTTGAATTCCCGATTGATTTAGTTCCTATTGCGATGGGGGATGTCTGTGTCATTGTGGGCATGGACTGTTTGAGCAGATTCGGAGCAGTTATCGACTGCGAGCGACAGCTGGTGACCATACGAGACCCTAGTGGGGGAGTTCTTACGGTGTACGGCGAGGGTACACGTTCTGGGTCAGCATTTTGTTCGGCCGCTAGAGCGAGACAGTGTATACAGCAGGGCTGTAGGGGCTTTGTAGCGTATGTGATGGATACGAGGGTTTATTCAGAGAGACCGAGGTCAGTTGATGAGGTGCCGATAGTGCGTGAGTTCCCGGACGTATTTCCGGAGGAGTTTCTGGGAGTGCCTCCCGTGAGGCAGGTGGAGTTCAATATCGATTTGGTTCCGGGGGCCGCACCTATCGCCAAGGTGCCCTATCGCCTTGCACCTCCACAGATGCAGGAGTTATCCTCGCAACTTCAGGAGTTGCTGGGGAAGGGGTTTATTCGGCTGAGCAGCTCGCCGTGGGGAGCGCCTATCCTTTTTGTCAAGAAAAAGGATGGTTCATACCGGATGTGCATCGATTACCGGGAGTTGAACAAGCTGACGATCAAGAACCGTTACCCGTTGCCGAGGATCGACGATTTGTTCGATCAGTTGCAGGGAGCATCTTGGTTCTCCAAGATCGACTTGAGGTCTGGGTATCATCAGGTGAGGGTGTGAGATGAGGACATCCAGAAGACAGTGTTCAGGACTCGTTATGGGCATTACGAGTTTGTGGTGATGCCTTTCGGACTCACCAATGCACCGGCGGTGTTCATGGATCTCATGAACAGAGTGTGCAGGCCGATGTTGGATCGCTCGGTGATCGTATTTATCGATGATATTTTGGTGTATTCGAGATCCAGAGAGCAACATGAGAAGCATTTGAGGGAGATCCTCGAAGTTCTGAGATCGGAGAGGCTTTATGCCAAATTCTCCAAGTGTGATTTCTGGTTGCGAGAGGTCCAGTTCCTAGGGCGCCTCGTTAACCAGAAAGGGATATTGGTTGATCCGGCCAAGATTGAGGTAGTGATGAGTTGGGAGGTGCTGAGGTCACCCATCGAGATCAGAAGTTTCTTAGGGCTGGCAGCCTATTATCGGATATTTATCAGGGATTTCTCCAAGATCGTCGTGCCACTCACCAGGTTGACCCGGAAGGGTGTTGCATTTTCATGGGGCCCAGAGCAGCAGGCCTCCTTCAAGACACTTCGCCAGAGACTGTGCGAAGCCCCAGTTTTAGCCCTTCCGGAGGGGGTGGAGAACTTTGTGGTGTATTGCGACGCGTCGATATCAGGGTTGGGAGCGGTACTAATGCAGAGGGGGCATGTGATAGCATACGCATCGAGGCAGCTGAAGCCTCATGAGTCGAGGTATCCCATCCACGATCTAGAGTTGGGGGGCAGTGGTGTTCGCCCTCAAGATTTGGTGTCATTATCTGTATGGGGTTTGGTGTACCATATACACGGACCACAAGAGCTTGAAGTACTTGATGGATCAGCCCAACCTGAATATGCAACAGAGGAGATGGTTGGATGTGGTGAAGGATTATGACTGCGAGATCCTGTACCACCCGAGTAAGGCTAATGTTGTAGCCGATGCACTGAGCCGAAGGGCGGAGAGCGCCCCGATGTGAGATGTTTGTTTGAGATTGACAGTGATGACTCCGGTGTTGGACACCATTCGTGGGGCCCAGGCTGAGGCCGTGAGATCAGAAAACTAGAAGAGAGAACGAGTTGTCGGGTTGGTATCGGAGTTCGTTACCGATAGCCGGGGGCTTATGACATTCCAAGGTCGTATTTGGGTACCGTTTGTGGGCGGGACGCATACCATTTTGATGGAAGAGGCTCATCGATCGAAGTTCTCGATCCATCCTGGGGCCACTAAGATGTATTTGGACCTAAAGAGAGAGTATTGGTGGCCCTGTATGAAGAGAGATGTCGCGTGGTTTGTTGAGAGGTGCTTAACTTGTCGTAAGGTTAAGGCCGAGCACCAGAGACCGCATGGTAAGTTGCAGCCGTTGGAGGTTCCCGAGTGGAAGTGGGAACGGATTACCATGGATTTTATCACCAAATTGCCGAGGACTACTAGGGGAGTCGATGCAATTTGGGTGATTGTGGACAGGTTGACGAAGAGCGCCCACTTCCTTGCTATCAGTGAGAGCTCTTCCGCTGAGAGGTTGGCAGAGTTGTACGTGAGAGAGGTGGTATCGCAACATGGAGTGCCGATCTCGATCATCTCAGATCGAGATGTGCATTTCACTTCCAAATTCTGGAAGAAATTTCATGAGGAATTGGGTACGAGGCTGCATTTTAGTACCGCATACCACCCATAGACTGACGGGCAGAGCGAGCGGACGATTCAGACGCTCGACGACATGCTTCGGGCATGTGTATTGGACTTCGGAGGGAGTTGGGACACGTACCTACCTTTGGCAGAATTTTCCTATAACAACAGCCATCATTCGAGCATCGGTATGCCGCCTTTTGAGCTGTTGTATGGGAGGAGGTTTTGGACTCCCATCTGTTGGGGAGAGGTAGGGAAACGTGTGATGGGTAGTACGGAGATAGTACTTTAGAAGACGGAGCAGATTCAGCAGGTCAGACAGAGGTTGTTGACCGCTCAGAGTCGCCAGAAGAGTTATGCGGATAAGCGTCGGTCCGAGCTTGAGTTTCAGGTTGGAGATTTTGTGCTCCTGAAAGTATCTCCTTGGAAAGGAGCGATCTGGTTCAGGAAGAGAGGCAAGCTAGGGCCCCGGTATATTGGTCCGTTTAGAGTGATCGCGAGGGTGGGCAGGGTAGCATATCGTTTGGAGCTACCTGAGGAGTTGGGGCAGATTCATGACACTTTCCACGTGTCGCAGTTGCGGAAATGTATAGCCGATGAGTCGGCAGTGGTGCCATTAGAGGATATTCAGGTGGATGCGAGCCTGAATTATGCTGAGAGACCGGTGGCGATCAGGGATCGGAAGATCAAGGTTTTGAGGAACAAGGAAATGCCTCTGGTTTTGGTTCAGTGGCAACATCGGAAGGGGTCCAAGATGACTTGGGAGTCAGAGTCGGAGATGCGAGGGCAGCACCCAGAGTTGTTCGAGGAATGAGACTTCGGGGGCGAAGTCTGGTTCTAGTGGGGAGAATTGTAACACCCCGAGATTCAGGTGCATTTCTTTCACCCTTATTCTTTGTCAATTGGTCATGATTAGTCCTTGAGTGGAGGGAAACTAGCAAGTGAGTATGTTGGGCGTACCAGAGGGGTACGTTGCGCGTACTCATGCGCTTAGTTTGGACGCGGAGTCGCCAAGGTACGCTGGGCATACCCAGAGTTACATCGGGTATACCCGGCCCAGGAGCAAAAATCCTAATCCGTCTTGTGCACTATTTAAAGGGTGCTAAGGCTCATTTCTCAGCCTCCATATCAGTGAGTGAAACCCTAAGAGAGAGCCTCCCATCGTCCTTAGTGTGTGTGTGAGTGTTGTTGGAGCTAATTGTGTTTTGGTGGCTTAGTGAAGAAGAAGGAAAGGAGCTCTTGGAAGCTAAAGCTTGAAGTGCCATTTTGGATCTGAGATCTATAGAGAAAGGGGCTACACTTAGAGGTATAAAGTTCAAAACTTTCCTCTTCTTTTGGTTGTTGTTGCATGTGCCATTTCTAGGGTTAACAACCCCAAAGGTGGAGACTTTATGAGTATAAGGTGTTCCATGGTCCGAGATCTGTCCCTTTTCAGTGGTATTAGTGATTTAGAACCATAAAGTTTCCATCTTGGCTGTTAGTTTGAGGTCATGCTTGAGTATTAAGCCTTCTAGAGTTAGATGATGGAATATTATGGGAGTTGGTGGCTTGTTCAGCCATGCAAAGCCTTAAAGTCATCAACTTTATGGATTAAGAGGCTTAGATGTGGTCAGATCTAGAAATTGGACGTGGGTCTTAACTATTTAAGACCTCAAGAGCTAAGGGGCTGAAGCTGGGGAGTACGTCGGGCGTAATCCCAGTACGCGCCGCGTACTGGGTGGCGTTCCCCGATTCTGAGAGGCAGCCGGGTACGCTCAGCGTACACATCTGGTACGCGCAGCGTAACCCGGAAAGTTGACTTTTGGTTGACTTTTAGGGTATGGTCTATTGAGGGGCCTTTTGAGTTATGAGAGGGGTAAAATGGTCTTTTACCCTTCTGAGAGTGTCATAAGAGAACATAGTCTAGCCTTTGAGAGTTATATTAGATAGAATATTTATTTCATATGATTAGGCGGAGGCTAGGCCAGCGTTTACCGAGACAGAGATTTACCGAAATACCAGAGGTGAGTCTTCTCACTATACTTTACCTAGTGTTGTCGGTTTAACATGTACTACAACTTTGGTTTAGATCACTATGGCTAAAAAGTCCTCTATCTTAAATTCACTATTTACGTCTCCCGGTGTCGTGCCGGTTTTGCCGTAAAACTTCGACGGGCCATAACTTCTTCGTTATAACTCGGATTTCGGCGTTCTTTATATGTATGGAAACCTTGTGACATATTCTACAACTTGGTTAAGATTATTTATTCTATATAATCTTTTGTCAAAAAGTCTTTTTCGACCCCTATTGTCTCTAAATTGACTAGCCCGAATCTGCTGGCGTTACATGGTCTTCCATTCAAGTATCACAAAAACAACTAGCATCCTACATAACATATCCTAGTGGGTCGGCATTGGTTCCTTCGACCCACGGGTACAGTGAGGAGACTTACTTGAATTGAAGAACTCTGAAAAACTACGATACAATCCCTTTCACACTACTTGCTCCCGCAAATCCGCTAATTATCACAAGTAGGTAAAACCTTAATCAACAATCCAAAATCCTCAAGTTTGACCCAAAGTCAAACTTGGTCAAAAGTCAACGGTCAAGGAAGTCAACAAAAGTTAAAGTCCAAGGCTGTTGAGTACGCCCAACGCACACGACTTGTCCTCTCTCCTCCATTAAGCACTTTATCCATTAAGGCCTTTTGTCCAGAGTTCGGATCTAGACTCAAAACATCAAATTTAGTCATAAAGTTTCCACCTTTATGACTTTCCATGGCTAGAAAAGGTCCAAAAGCTAAAACCCTAACTTATTAATCTATTAAGACATCATAACTCTTGCATGGAAGGGATAGAAGGACCGAGATCATATTTTTATGGTTCCTAAAAGCTCCATAATGGATAAAGTTTCCAACTTTATCCATTAGGATGATCCAAACAACCAAGATCTAGTATTTATGTCTCAAAGGGACCAAAAGTGCATCTCTCTCAACTTAATCCATTAAGTTTAAGTCTCCAACCTTCATATCTAAATCAATATGATGTTTAGATGGATAAAGTTTCCAACTTTATCCATAGCAAGGTCACAAACTTTTAAGATCTAAATTTTATGCACTAAAGTGATCAAAAGCTCATAACACCTAAAACTACCAAGATCTAACAAATACATCATCAAAATTCAAGCTTTATGCCTCCAAAAGGAATATCAAGGTAAACAAGGTCTGGATCTACAAGCTCCAATACAACCAACACTTCTCCGATGAGCTCCTTCTTTGCCAAGGTGTACCATGAACACTCCAAAGCACTTAAAAAACACCTTATTTTGCTCATAAGGCTCAAACTAGGGTTAGGGTTTCAAGGGAGGGCATTGGAGAGGTGGAGGCTAAGAATGGAAAGGATTTGTGAAAGTTAAGGAGCTTAAATAGGGCTCAAAACCCTGCAATTAAGGTTTGGGTTCTGATCACGTATGCCCAGTGTACTCCTGGTAGTTGAATCTTCATGATCATCCTTGCCTAGTACGCCCAGTGTATACCCTGTACACCCAGTGTACTAGGCTAAACCCAAAAGCCTCCTAACTTCTAACAGTCATAACTTCTTCGTTCAAACTCTGTTTTCGACGATCTTTATATCCACGAAAAGGTATTGAAGAGCCCCACAATATTATCTAGATATCTTGGACTAAAAACTTCTCGAACAAAAATCCATATTTCATGCAAGACCCTGACATATGACTTTCCCTTTTCTACCATTCGGCCCAAAACGCAATTCAAAGGTTAAGGTCGCGTAACCATCATTGCCTCCTTCCAAAAGGGTTTAAAGATTACCTCCTCAAGGCCCAAAGCCTTTACACAATCGACTTCCGGCCTAGGGCTCTTCACGATTTGGATAAAACCGAATTGTGTAATTGGACAATCTGGATTGGACTATTTGGTTCGGATATTTTGATTTTTGGATTGGTTTTCAACAAAACCGAATTATTATTTTGGATTTCGGATTGGTTTTGGTTTATAAAATAAGAACCGAATAATAATAAAAAAAAACCGAATAAAGATTTATTATTTATTTATTTATAATATATATCTATAGTTATTTATTAATTTTGTAATTTATATTTTCAAATATGTTCAAAACGTTTCATCCGATAAAAAAACATTAATATGCATTTTCTCTTAAAAATTTATATCTATAATATATTTAACCATAATATATCTTCTTAGTAATTGTTTATAAATTTCAAATCACAAATAAATAATTTGTTTTCGTTTCTTGCGTAAAGTTGGGTAATATTATAATTATATGACGTTTAAAAATGTTTCGGTTTTTGAAAACCGAATTGTAAAAACCGAGCCAACCGAATTGTAATTGGATTGGATCGGATCGGATTTGAATTTAGTTTGGACTATTTGGATCCATGTTTTGAAAACCGAAATCAATTTGGATTCACTTGATTGGATAGGATCAAACTGATCCATCCAAACGAAGTTTAACGAACACTCCTATTCCAGCCCACGATCTTGAATGAAAAATGACAGAACCAGGATGTTACAGGGTCACTGCCCCGAATTAAGAAACGACTCAAAAAAGAGTGTTACAAATCATTGACCAAAAAGGATATGATCTCCACCAACAATCCTATGTACACCAATATCATATGTAGGTTCATCAACAATAGCATTCTTACATTTATGTTGGGTAACATACTTGAAGCATCAGTATTTGAAACCATCATAGTTGCAACTTCATTGCTTCCGCTTGTCGGTCCCCTTCCACTTGATCGATTTCCATCAGGCCCATTGTCATTTGGACGATATGCACAAATATTGACAACATACAACATAATTATATGTGGATACACATAACATACAATATATAAATAGTCCTTTAACTCCCCATTTTCATTTATATAGATAATAGTGGTGATCGTGTGATATTTATAATATAAGTTGATTCGATTATTCACTGCACATATTTTTCTAGCCACTAAATCAATCAACCCAATATGGTTATACCCAAATGCAAATTCAAAGTGAGATTATATAACATTTATTGGTAGGTACTCCAAAACGTCATTAACATTCTCTCACGCCCCTCTATTACAAAAAGATATTATAATACTATCCTTTATACATAAATGGTTCAAAGAAATAGGAAGATAAAGATGATACAATAGAATGAGAGAAGGAACTTGGAATACTTATGTATTTATTAGGAAGATATTTGATAAAAAAAACAATCACATCACAACAATAATGTATCCCTTGAACCATTAGTGGAGGAGATTCATATTTTTTATTAACAAACAACAGTTTTCCTAAAAAAAAAAATACCAAATGTTCTTTTTTTCTTACAATTGCCAAACAAAAATACTCAATCTTAGAAATGACAATTTTACATAAAAACATTAAATCGTTTAGAAGAATATATGAAAGAGTTTGTACCGTCATCCTGAAACATATGGTCTGATAGTAGCAACGGATGGTTGGACACATAAGAGTCAACTGCATGAATATATATATATATATATATATATATATATATATATATATATATATATATATATATATATATATATATATATATATATATATGTCATAATAATATGGGCAAGTGGTGTTTGTATATGTAACACAACATCTGTTTTTAAAACAATGAATATTTTTCCAACATGCACCTTCTGATAGCCCTCTCATTGTCAAGCTTGAAATAGGGAAATCCATGATATACATGTTTAGTAGATGACTTGGCAGTAAGCATAGAAAGATGATTGGCCCGTCGATATAGTTAAATCACTTGAAGAAAAAAAAAAATAATAAACGAATATTGAAAGTAAAAGATTCATGTTCTCTTCATAAAAGGGTTGCTATTTTGGTTATTTTATGGAGGAAAAAAAAAAAAAACCTTGGCTATGGTTATTTTCTCTTCAAAAAAAAAATATTTGAAGGGCGTAATTTGATAAATTATGGGTCGGGTCGGTCCTTTTATACGATATTTATTATTTATAACGGTTGCATGGGAAGATCCTCGTTCGTGATTACCAAATACAACCTGCAATTGATTTCGAGGGTTTAGGGTCTAGAGTCTAGACGAATCGATTTGGGGCTCCCTCTTTCGCATCCATTCTCCATACCTTGTTCAGGCGATCTCCATACCTTGTTCAGGCGAGCCAACCTCCGGCGGCGACAGACCATTCTACTTCAGCGACGCAGAGCCCTTCTCAGGCAATAGTTCTTTGATTTGGGTTTCTTGAAGGTTTTAGTATTTGTTTATTTCCCCTAGAAATATCATATCGATAGTTTATCATTGATCTTGATGATGAATTTGTTAACTAGTGTTCTGAAGTTACAACATATTGGCGCAAGTGTTTGAGGATAGTAAACATAATATATTCCCTTAGGTTTTATGATTTCAAGTGCTCAATGGATATTCTAAAAGAATTCAAACTGATCAAATCAATCATATCTAAGATCGTCATATCTCTGTGTGATATTCTAGAGTTGTTTAGTTGATTATTATCGTGATTTAACACAACCTCTGTTTCAAGAATTGTTTAGAAACCAAATCTTGCATGCGTATTAAACTATTAATCGACTACTAAGAGCGAATTTGGAGCTCAAGGATCTCTGATCATATTAGGGCTCTGAAGCAGGTTGTTAACGTTTTGGGGATGTAGCATTGACTGATCTATTGTTCGACAGTTTTCATAAAACAGAAATCCCTTTCTGTTATCTCTATTTTCTCATCTTAAATATCAAATGTGACAATTAATGAAACCCTTTTTGGTGTATGTTTCTTATTTATAGGTGGTGTTTTAGATGAGTGTGATGTATGATGATTCACAGGTGAACTCATCCAGCAGTAATGATTTTGCTGCAGTTCTGGATACAGAGTTGGATTCCACATCTGACACTTCTCCTGAACAAAAAGAAGATGCCAATGAGACATATGATCATATGGATATAAATAGGTGCCTATTGAAATTGTTTCACTCAAAAAGAATTAGATATTCCAACCACTAAGTTTCCATCTTTAATGCATCTATTTTTTTGCATGTGAGAGAAGGTATAATCAAGTGTCTTGAATGTTTCAGTTGTGATCCTTTTTTCCACTTTTAATAGATTTTATTCTATAGGACAAAAAGGCAAAAGATCGATGATGTGTTAGAAAATGTAGAAACATCAATGAAGAAGGACATATGCACACATCCTGGTACTATTGTAGGAATGTGCTTCAAGTGTGGAGAAAAAATGGATAAAAAAATCGGTGTTGCATTTAGGTACATACACAAGGTTATTCTCTTCTTTCATAAAACCAAATAAGTTTTCAATTGCATATTTCTGAAAAAACTTATATAATCATATCTCAATTTGAAGGGTCTAAGGCTTACTAAGGATGAGATCACTCGTTTGCGTGAAAGAGATTTAAACAATCAATTTAGCCAAAAAAAGCTATGCTTGGTTCTTGATTTAGATCACACCTTACTTCACTCCACTCAAATTACCGATTTAACCCAAGAAGAAGGATATTTAATGAACCAAAGTGAGCATACACAAGGTATTATTACTATTCCCTTTTGTTAAATTTATGTTTCTTGAGTTATAAGTGAAAGTATTAAAGTGAAATTACCTTTGAAATGTTTTTTGACAGATGCATTAAGAGAGAGTCTCTTCAAACTAGACTCCATTCAAATGTTAACAAAGTTAAGACCTTTTGTTCACACTTTCTTGAAAGAAGCAAGTGAACTCTTTGAAATGTACATTTACACTAGGGGAGGAAGAGCTTATGCTCTAGAAATGGTTAATCTGCTTGACCCTAAAAAGGTTTACTTTGATTCAAGAGTGATTGCTCTAACTGATTGCCCTAAAAAGCATCACAAAACCCTTGATGTGGTTCTTGTTCAAGAAACTGCTGTTCTAATTCTTGATGATACAGAAAGAGTAAGCACTTTTACACTACATTTAGTTTGTACCCAAAATCTTGGTTTTAGATTAAAAAAGTTTCAATTTTGGAGTAAACATGTTAAAGATCAGAAAGCATAGGGACCATTTTTGTAACTTAATTAAAAAGTTGGTTACTTTGAATATTTAGGTGTGGGGGAAGAAGGACAAGGAGAATCTTATTTTGATGGAAAGATATCATTTTTTCGCTTCAAGTCGTAAAGAATTAAGATGCAGAGGTTATAAATCATTATCTGAATTGAAATTGGATGAAAGTGAAGTTGATGGAGCTCTTGCAAGAATTTTACAAGTGCTCAAGCGAATCCATCATATGTTCTTTGATTTGGTATATATTCTTCTATGAATCTATCAATATATATAAATTTATGTTCAAAAATTGCGTTTAATTATTTTCCATTTTAGGAACTTGGAGATGATTTCACAGGCCGAGACGTAAGACAGGTGAGAATTTAATTTTTAGACAAAGTTACATAAATGGTCCCTATACTTAGCATAACGTACAAGATTTGTTCCTTGTGATGAATTTCCAAATATGGTTGAAATAAGAACCCACAATAAAATTGAAAACATTTTTTTTTAGACTAGATGTGATAAAAATGAAAAAGCATAGGGACCATTTTTGTAATATATAGTGTTGCAGGTGTTGGGGACAGTTCGTGGTGAAATCTTGAAGGGGTGTAAGATTTTTTTCTGTCGTGTGTTGGCAACAGAATTTCATCGGTTATGGAAAATGGCAGAGAGATTAGGGGCTAAATGTGTGACAGATGTTGACATGTCAGTGACACACGTCATTTCCGTAGATGGTGGACATGACAGGTGTCGTTGGGCGGCTCAAGAAAACAAGTTTTTGGTTCAACCAAGGTGGTTGGAAGCCGCAAATTACTTGTGGAAGAGGCAACCCGAGGAGATATTTTCTGTGATTGTAAAGGAAATCAAAGAGAACACGTGATGTTTTTGTTTTTCTTTTGTTTTTTTTACAAGGATATTTGTATTATGTAGTGATCATTGATGTATAATGGAGTCGTTTTGATCAGAAATCGGTGTAAAGAAGTATTAGAGTTAACACTATTAGATTTGATTATTCTTCTGTTGATGTCGATGTTATTCGCATGAGTAATGCTTCATTGTTTTGTATTTGGTTAAATACTAAATGGTTAATGCATGAAGCTTTTTAACATATGAAAAACGGGTAGTTCTATAGTTTGTAATATCTCATAGCCACAAGAACAAACCATTTCAGGGTCTATTATATTTTTAGTACTCTGTTTTATTGTATATAATGTTTTAGTGTAAACACTATGACATGTTTTTATATAGTTATTGGTTAAATGTTTGCTTCATTTTTTTAAAATCATTGAATGTCTAAAAAATAGATATCCAAATCAGTATCCGAAATTTCGGATATCAACATCCACTATCTGAAATTTGAATATCCGGTTTTGAATACCACTCTTAGATGGTGGTATCATTTTCTATTTTTATATATGATTTTTATTAAGATACAGGAGAAATGACAATTTTATCTCACGTGAGAGGATGTTTTTATGGTAATAAATGAAATTTAACAAAAATTGACGGAAGGACAACTGCAACAAAATATATTCATAGGACTGAGATGATGGGAAAGCAAATTGGACTTGGAATGAAGTTTTTTTTTTTTTTTAAATATAGGGACCAATTTTATAATTTAGAAAGCTTACTTACAAAAACTGCATAAATTCACGAAATTTTATCACATAAAAACCATTATAAAAAGGGTATATTTTTAAACAGAAGCTTTTGGTTTTTGGCGAAAGGTGAAAAAATAGAGCTTCATAGATATTATTTTTTACTTTAAGTGGAAAAATATGTCCATTGTTTTAAAGGGGCCATTGCGAATATTATGATAAAGTAGAAGGTCCAACCGTTGGGAATTTGAGTTGAGTAATAAATACGCAAACTTGCATATTCCGTGAAGGCGCGAAACAAAACCACCTTCATCCGTCCAATTGTCCAAAAATCAAACACACAAAATCGCCGGTTTTTAGGGCATGCCGCAACTGTAGAGATTCAGACACAAATTCAATGGCTCTCCTTTCATACTTCGCCTCTAACAGGGACAGGGGTCGAGAGAAGTATGCGCTTCCTTCCTTAATTTCACTTTCTATTTCTTTCTTTTTTTTCAAAATTTCCAGATTTTTGTTTCTCGTTTTTTTTAGATTTTAGATGATCTCAACGGGGACTGTATTTTTTATTCATTGTTTATGTTAATCCGTGAAGTGTTAGGATCCGGAAGATGAATAATGACGATGATGACAACAAAGATGCTACTAGAACAGAAACCCCTCTTGCTTCCATCGCACAGGCGTTTGAGGAAATTGCGGATTTGATTAAAAAGGGGAACAAAAGTGAGGGTTCGGTTGATTTGCGTTTGAAGCCGTTTTGTGAAGCGTGTACTTTGGTGTCTGTGCTTTTTGGTTGTCTCGGCATTGCTTTCAGATTCGCAGAGATGGAATACACCTCAAAGGTTTGTTTTTTCTTTTGAAATCTGAATGATGATCAAGCTTTAACCATATCCCCAATTCTGTGATATATTTCCACATAGATCATTGGTATAGTATACCTATATAGCGTTTCTTTAAACTATTTTTGATATCCTGATAACAGGGTGTTTCTATATGTGATTCGTGAAAGGAAAAAAAAAACAAAAAAAACAAAACTGTGTTTTCTTTAAATCAAAACTCTCTAGAACACTAAAATGTGATTATGATTTATACCAATAGAAGCAGCAGGCTGTAGATTTCAGACTTATATCAAGGAATGAGTTATAGATGATGAATGTTACTTTTTTATTTTAACAGCAATATGTGACCTTAATCTCATGTTGTTTGGAAAGTTCAAAATACAAGAGCTAATTACATCATGAAACTGGAGCTCTTTTCTTCTTATTGTGGTACATAAATAAATTTATTAGATAACTGCAGGAGTGCAAAACAACTTCACTTGTACCCAATTGCAAAGGACCTGGTTTCAGTGTGATACCAAAACCCTTTTCCATCCATGTCATTTAACTAACTTTCTTTGAACACTTATAACATCTGAATAACATATAGTGAACATTTGAGACCCCTTACTCCTTTTTCCTGAAAAACAGTTAAACTTAACATCTGAATAACCTCTGAAGTATTCAAATGCTTTGCATGAAAATATGTAGTTTGGTAAAGCTGATGAATAAATGTGTTGAACAGAGAAAATTACCATTTTACATTTTTGTTTAGAAATAATAATAAAAAACATGCTAGCGTGGGGTACTATATGAAAACGAATTATGTTTAGAGCTGGAAGACACACATATATGAGCAAAACGACGCAGTTTTCTTCAAGTTGCGTTCATGGCGAAGAAGAATTGAAAGTTCAACAAGATGCTAACAGTGGTGATAATCTTGATAGAATAAAAGGATGGAAGCGAGATGCATATCTGTAGGCAAAGCTTAAGTACTGTTTGTTTTTTTTAAACGAATGTTTGTTTTTTTTAAGCGAAAGTTCATGAACAAAACATATTTTCATGTTGAAGTGAAGCAAAATTCTAGCATAAGCAGTAGCTATGAAGCAATGTTGTTATAATCTTTATCATTTCAAACCCATTTAACACAAATGAATCAGTCGAGAGTATCAAATCAAAGAGAAATCAATTCACAAAGCAAAAAAAAAAAGTAAAAAGTGAGTTGATGGTTTTGATCTGATTTGATTTCAGGTGCGTGATCTTCTTGAAGCATCAAAGCAGTTCGCTACATTAAGCAGTGTGGTTGAGTTTGACTTGAGAAACAAGACAGTCAAATCACCTGGAAGCCATACCCGTAACCTTCGCAGAGTTCGCCAGGGTCTTGATCTCATTAAAGAATTGTTTCAGAATTTCATATCAGACGAGTATGCTAATTGCTATGCATTTATATTATATCCCACACAATTAATAATAAATAAATTATATATATAATTATAATATAAGCATATTCGTAGGAACCATTCACTTAAAAAAGCAGCGACACAAGCATATCAACAAGTATGTGCACCATATCACACGTGGGCAGTTAGGGCTGCTGTTTCTGCTGGGATGTGTACTCTTCCAACAAGGGAACAACTCTTGCTTAAAATAAATGAAACTGGTAATTAACTACACTAGTTTTTATTAATTTAATAGTAAATAAATACTAAATATTATCTGATCTCGATTTTGTTGTTGTTGCTTGTTAGATAAATCAGCGGAGAAAGAAATGAGGAGGTACATAAAGGCGGCACATGAAGTTATAAAAAACATTGATAATCATTATATTTCTAGGAACATAGAGTTAGATTGGTGATGGATGATTTAATTTTGTATTTAGATTATTATCACATTATTATATAGTATGTATGTACACAATCTCAAAATTAATTTGCTTCCATGCATGCATGTAAACATTTAATTAATAATCTCCAACTTAATTCATACGTTTCTTCTGCCAAAAACTCTACCATTTCTTCTTCCTCCCTATATATACTTATCTCAATATATATATGGTGACTGAATTCTTTATTTTTTTTTTTTTTTTTAACATTTTACTAATTTAGAGAAACACTTGCTCTGTATGTTATCTTCAATATTTGGTAGGGTTAATTGTAGGAAACTAACATGTTTTAGCCTAATGGTTCATTTGATAAGGCATGTGGAACATGTGCCTCACTTACCATTGACACATGTTCGAATCTTAGAAGCTACATTCAATAGGCCAAAAAAAAAGAGGTTGTTTCTTGTTATTATACTATTGTTTTATGTCAAATTATAGCATTACCATCTTAATAGCACCATCGTAATCTTATAATTAAATAGTTTTTTTAATCATTTGTTTTAGTGAAAGAACCAAAAGTAATAATTAATAACTTCACAAAAAAAAAGCGTATATATAAAATACAATTAAAGATAAAACAACATATAATAAAAATAGAAAAAGAGACAAATTTAAACAAATCTTATAAGCTTATACCAACATTCAAAAAAGTTAGCCAAAAGACCATAATCTAATTGTCGCGGTCCTCACCGCCAAACAGGCTAAAAGGCTGGGACATGGGCTAAAATCATTGACAAATGGACCCTACTGGGCCCTACTTACCCCTTTCCACCCAAAAAAATACTCCCATTTTTCTTTCTATTTTGGGTTGGAACCAAAAAATTTGGGGATGTAAACTCACGATTTATCTGGCATTGGATCGTTAAAAGTTTAAAACGAGTCAAGTATGATTTCGAGCTTAGAATAAAGCTCATTTAATAAACAAGTCTAATCTCTAGCCTACAATGTAGGCTTGTTTAAGCTTGTGAGCTTAAACGGGCTTTTGTTTAATATTATTATTATCTATTACTTTTATTAATAAACTATGAAAAAGATAATACCAATCTTTAACAAGCTTTTATGGACAAACGAGCCTTAACAAACCAAATCCGAGCTTCCTATATGTTTCACGATCTCGAGCCTCCAGAATCTTAATGATCTCGAGCTTCAATAACTTTAAACAAGTCTGGATCGATTAGTTTTCTCATTTACATCCCTACAAAAGATACTCTGAACAAATTCTTTTCATTTTTCATCTATTTTTGCATGGATTTAACATTTTCGAAAAACATGGTAAAACTCTATATTTTTCTTTGAATATGGTGTTTTATTTTTAATTTCCTGAGAATAAATACCAATATGGTATTTTGTCAGATAATCATGAGAAAATATATTTCTCGACAAAAATATGGTATTTTCTTAGGCGTTCGCTTGTATTTTTTTTGATTATTTGTTTTATTTTGTTTTTTATTTCATTATTTTGTCGCAACATATTAAGCACAATGTATAGATCTAGAGTAAATTACACGGATGGTCCCTATGGTTAATGGTTACTTGCACGCTTGGTCCCTAAGAAGTTTTTTTAACTCGGACCATCCCTAAAACCTAAATTTGTTACCCGCCCAGTCCCTAAATTAACTTCGCCATCTATTTTGCTGTTATTAACCCCCATGTGAGTAGCACGTTGGGGGCATTTTTGTCCTTCCATGTTTATAGCCACTTAAAGACCTACCCAACCTTCTTTTTATCAATTTCTTCTTTCTCGTTCTTCTCGGTGCACTGGTGCACCGACTTCATCAGTAAGCTCCAAATAATAACATGCCTGAATGTTGATTTTTTATATAAGTAGCAAACTTGAAAATCTTTTAATAATAAACTTCAATACCATGACATGTATCCGAGTCGTGAAGGAGGAAAGGGGTAAGAAAATGAAAAATGAACCTTGTTATTTGGTGTACAGCAAAAATGGGTCTGAAGGGTAAATTTGTTTTAATAGCATCATTCTCCTTTGATTCTAACATAGGTTCAAATCGGGCACCTACACTGAAAAATCCTTCTTTACTATTGTCAATCCAAGTTGGAACTTTCACCTGTTATGAAAAAATCAACAATGAACAAAAGATTAGTTAAAACTCATAAAGTCATATTCACCTGTTATACAAAGAGTTAACAACAGATAAGATATAAAATCAAGTTTTTAACATGTCTTAAAACTAGCTTTAGGGACTAACTTGATTTGGACTGAATAATTCCTTCCAACTAAGCAAACCTTATAAGTTTTACATCATAAAATCAAGTTTGCATATTGCAAGCTTCTAAAAGATGTACAATACACTGAATTGGAAAATTTCACACAAAGAATTCCTAAATTTTTACTCCGTCAAATGCTAGAATCCAAATTGACAAAACCTCATATCTTTCTTTACTTCTTTCTCTCCCTCTCTCTCCAACCAAGAAGGAACTTTGAAAGCAGTTGTCTTCGAATTCCTAATGTCCGCCTCTGTATCCACACAACAAAATCCTTGTGCATATTCCTCTTCCTAAATCGATCCCCAGGTGCAAGGCTGCCTTTGTATGGATGAATCCTCTCTAAATCTTAAGACACATTGTCATTATGAATCGTGAATCGTTTCCAAATCCCAGAAATCGATGACAATGTTCATTGTTTCCACAACCTAGAGAATCGCTGACGTTTATTGTTTTCGCACCATAGAAATCATCGATGTTGTTTATCGTTTCCGTAGACTCCTCCATCATATCAGCGTTCTTCATCGTCTCCACACCAAAAAAAATCACACCCGTCATTAGCGTTTCCGTAGATTCCGAAAATCGATCTGTGCGTTTACTTTTTCTTGTGACAGACTTGTTGTTCGATTTCAAGGTGAAGAAGCAAGTTGCGATGTGGCAGATGATTCAGGAGAAGTGAAGAAAGAAGAAGAAGGGTAAGGACGTGAGGGCGTTGGGTGGCGGTGATTTCTTTTATCTCTTTCTCTCTCCCTATATTAAATATAAAAGTAAGGGTAGATATGTCTTTTCACCATAGTTTAACAGCAAAACAAACGAAAAGTTAACTTAGGGACCGGGCGGGTAACAAATTTAGGTTTTAAGGATGGTCCGAGTTAAAAAAACTTCTTAGGGACCAAGCGTGCAAGTAACCATTAACCATAGGGACCATCCGTGTAATTTACTCATAGATCTATGTTTGGGTTAAGTCTCTCATCTAACTATTTGATAATGGACTCATATAGTTTTAAGTTTGTTTTTTCTTTTTCAAATAAAGTTAAAATATGAAAATTAAAGTTTTTATATAGGAAAATTGTGGGTCTCTTCATTTTTGCGAAAATACCAAAAGCCCCATAAAAATGATAAAAACCGACGTTTTTTTTAATGTTTTCCTAACGGTTTTTATATTTTCAAAAGTTTGCTACAAAAATAATGGTAATTTGAATCTTAACTCTTAACAAGCTTATAAAATTTACCGTAATTGTCTTTTTATCTAAGAAAAAAAAAAAGATAACATACATACTACAATAGTACAATGTGTTTATCGCAACCTACAAAATATGATATTTATCTTTGAAAACTCCAAGAACAACGACGTGTGAGCACAACAAGACATGGTGTAGGGTAAGAACATTGAAGGCGGCCACATATAATAATAGCCTTATTTGACCGACGGAATACGGCTGTGGCCCCACCCCCACCCCCCCGCCAGCCAGCTGTTGTTGTTTGTCGTGTTCCCATCGTTTCTTTTGACTTGAAGCACTTTCACCCTTTCTCTTTTGTTCTTAACAAAATATCTTCCCTTTTATATACAAATAAAAATTCTTAACTACTATTAAGTATTAACTAATAATTTATCTCAAAAAATTCGTTATATGATTTGATGTGACGAAATTTTTGTAACTTTTTTATTGTTACTTCAGTATTCATGATCGAAACTTATCCAAACAACCCGAATTATGTTTCATTACTCCGTAACTTATGATAAAGAATGCTACGTTTGTAGTGTGTGAGGTAGCTAAAATGATCATTAATAAAATTAAACCGAACAACATTATCGAACAACTTAAATATTATAATGTTTTGCATTAATTGCCAATCAACAAATGGTTACCGAAACTTCAATGAACGGGTTGATGAAAAGTTTGTTTAAGGTAAGTTTTTTTGTAATAGAGGTTAAGTCAATTCACTTAACACCATGTGTACAGAGTCCTGCATATGGTTAAGTCCTTACCCATGATCAGACGATAGTGTAATGGGAAGCTTCAGATTTAGAGTAAACTTTAGAATATTTTTGATAGGGGCAATTTTATTTGAGCTTCAGATTTAGATTAGATTTTAGAATATTTTTTGATGGGGACAATTTTATTTGAGCAGATAGATAATTTTTGGGACCAAATTATTTATTGATATACATTAAACTATTCATTTTTATTAAATTTGAAAAAAAATATATACATTATCTACAATATTTAGTCTACTTAAACAGAAGAGCATGGAGAGAGAAAAGAAATAATCTCCCACATGCAAGTGGGTAAACGGGTTTGAAAATGTTTTTAGTTTACAAATGGAACTATACAAAGGAATTTATGTAGATTCAATGATTCTTACTTCTCACATCGACAGATCCTGAAATCTTGTATGTTTGGTGAGGATTATAAGAGGTCATAAGTATACACTTCGAAGTTTAAATATTTTATTTCTATCTTTAATAAATTTTAGTGTTTTATGCAAAAAAATCTCATTATTTTTGGAAATTTTTTATAAAGTTTTAATATTCATTAACATAGAAAATAAACTACTTTCACAATCATTACCCATTAGACAAGGAACATCCCATTGTAGTGTAGAACCCTTATCAGGGCCGGCCCCGAGATCTTAAAGGCCCTGTACGATTTAATAAAATATGCCCTAAAATTTGAAAGATCGGAAAGTTTAAGCAACAAAATTATAAATTTTAATTTTCTATTGCAAATACATAAAATTCAGATTTCATTCAAAACAATACACAAAAAAAGAATTTGGCTTCTACTTGAAAAGAGTCATCCTTCTAACATTTGTAGATTTCTGTCAAGCAATAAAGGATATGAAAACTGTAAAAAAATCAGGAACAAATAAAAAAAAAGTTAGAAATCAAATCAAAAACTATTAAACTAATAAAAAAATGAATAGACATGCTCCTCAATGCCTTTCAGTTCCTGTTTCTTTGAATATGATTTTCAAAACTCAATTTTTGTTCCTTTAGAGTTAGAAATAAAAAAAATTACCAGATTTCTCCTTGGGATTTCAATCCAAGAAAAAAAAAACGCCTTAATCAGTTAATCCCTACTTTCTCCTTCTGATTTGGAAACTACTAGCCAGTCCACAACATGAAATCTGAAGCTTCTGATTTTCAAGAATAGAGAAGTGAAGAACACGGTTTCTGGTCTTTTAGAAAGATTGTAGGATTGTTGGTAACTTTGCTTCAGAATTTCGTGGAGAAAGATGAAATAAGGAGGATTGTTCATAGCCTTTGAAAACACTTATTTAATTCCTACCCCGTGCGTAAGAAGAAATCGAAGCATTTTTTCCTCTTTTCTAGAAATTTCCTCTTTTCCCGCTCCTTCTTACGTGATGATTGTCTAATGATGCGTTGCTGAATTAACCTAATTTGTTTATTTGTTTTGGGCCAACTTAACATAGGTAACATGAATTGCTATAAAAATTTTAGGCCCTCTCATTTTTTGGGCCCTGTTTAGATGCGCCTTCTGAACATGCCTTGGGACGGCTCTGACCCTTATCATCTATGGCCATAATATAGGACCAAACATCGGAAATGTCAGGATCAACTCTTTATACTCCCATTGTAGTTTAAAACCCTTATCATCTATGCTCAGAATATAGGACCAAACATCATAAATGTCAAGATCAACTATTTCTACTCTTTTAGAATGAACACCCTCGCCGTATGAAACTTCATGAACGATGACAATATAACATCATCATTATCCTTCTACGAAATATGATTATGAGCAAATACAACATCATCTTCCAATACATGAACGAGAACATTGATCTTCAAATCCTAGCTATCAGGCTGAATGATATCCCCGACGTAATCATCAATGGATAATATACAACAATAATTTCTTAGTTATAATACAATGAAAGTAGTGTCGTTGATAGTTTTATTTTATTTACTTCTTTTTATAGTTTATTTTAGTGTATTTCATTCATAATTTAGTTAATTTCCATGCATATTTTTCTTTTTGTTATTTTATGACCATTTTGGGTACTTTCTAGTTTCGTGAGTATAACTGCAGATTTTAAGGAGACTAGCGGAGCGGGGTCTTTGGGAAGCAATTGGATTTGGAGGACAACAAGGATTTTGGGCTTGAAAGATATGGAGATGATGCATGGAGTGGGCTCATTGATTATTTGAAAGCTCGGAGGAATCGAACATTAAATTTGCAAGAAGTGGAAGGAATATTCGAGCGTGTGGAGATTATTAATTGGGCGAGTTCACAAGCTATGGTGATTTGGAGAATCCAAATTAGGCTTAAAATTAAGAAAACTTGAAGAAAAATGGGCTAGAAGCTAATCAGACTCGAATTGGGCCAAATGGGTTAAGCTGTGGAGGCCCAACAATTGAAGAAGTCCAATCTCTGTCACTCTTACACGGCCCGCGTGGAATCCTTACGCGGCCCGCGTGGATTCCTGCAGGGGCAAAATCGTGATTTTACATTTGGCTACTATTTGAGGAAGTTTGGTGGGATTCTTTTGCAACACTTGCACATCCGAACTTGGGAGCATTCTCTGGAGATTTTGGAGAATTTTAAAGGCCAAGAACCCTCAAAAACTTCATCATTTTGCTCGTGAATCTTGTAAAATGTTGGGTACAATCTTTACTTATCTTGTTTTCTTGAGTTTAACCATGCTTGGCTAAACAAAACTTGGTTGACTTTGGTGAAATCTTTTGACTTTTGTTGAATGTTGAAGACTCCATGAACTAGTTTTTGAATCTTTATGAGAATGTTTTGTGTTTTAACATCTTATTACTACTTGTATTTTTTATTTATGAGTTTAAATAAGCTTGTGGTGATTAGTTGGTTAATTTATTGATTAAGTAAAGGAAACCTTAAATTAGCAAGCAACAAATGATTTTTGTGTTAGTTTTTATTCACACAATCATAAAAACATTTTCTCCAATATGGTGGTGAAAGCATTTGACTCCTCTCTAGCTTTGGTGACTTTTTGGTTCTTAATGCTAGTTGACTTTCACTAATTACATGCTTAATTGAAATTGTGACTTTGACTAAGGAAATTGTTATGAGCTTCTCTAACCGTTTTAACAACTAAGAAAAGCCTATGTAATCTCAAGCTTCTTGGATTACTATAGCCAAATTAAAGGTTTAAAACAAGTATTGCACCATTGGATTCTAATGATATGTTCATCAAAAGTCAAAGTGAGGAAATCTTAAATCAACCATCTTTCTCTTATTGATTTTACATCAAACCCTTGTTTTTGTTGAAATTGTTCATTTAAATCTTAGTTTAATTCTAGTTTTATTTCAAGTATTTTAAAAAGACCAAAACCTCTATTTTTATTTTTATTTTTATTTTTATTTTACAAGTACTTTTACAAATAGATTTTTCATAGAGTTATAAAATTGAACCAATCTCCGTGGATTCAACCTCTTTACCACTATACATTATTTTAGTGTAAAAGATGTAGGGTTATTAATTTTGTTGGTCTCGACAACCACCAGTCATCAAAGTTATAACTCATCAGTTCACTCTCATTAGTAAGAGTAATCACGCAACCAAATATTGTAACATCCGAAAAAGCATAGATATTTAAATTTTTCAAAAACAACTCGTTAACCATAAAGTGTTTACAAAAAAGCCCCTTGTTTCAAAAGTATAATTATAATTAGAGTATCCTAAGAACCAATATCATAAAAACAGGAAGATGTGCATGATCATGCCTTCGCCTTGCCCCGATCATCTGAAGTACCTGAAACATAAACTTAAACTGTAAGCCAAAGCTTAGTGAGTTTGCCCAAAGTACCACCACACATCATAACAAACAACAACATGCAAATATGAGTCTTTAGCTTGACTGGACCACCTCGTAGGGCCTACAGCCTATCTAGACCGCTCTCCAGGCCTTCAGCCTGACTGTACCGCCTCGTAGGGCCTACAGCCTATCCGGACTGCCCCCGGTATCTTGGCCTTCAAAACAAAGCATCTCTGAATATCAGCTCTATTGATCACCTATTCATTAGATAGTGGCCAATCTCAAATACAACCCAAAATACCCTTTGGTCAAACCCTAGTCAAAGTCAAAATCAAATCCACACTCGAAAGTCTCACAAACACTGGTAACATTGTGACCTAATAAGTCAAAACAATCGAGGAACACCATCCTCACATCGTGACATCCAAGAGCTCACGTCGTGAAGACGCTATGGATAGAAATGTTAAATGAAGCTCTTAATCCCCTTTTGGCCAAGCAACCAAATCCTCCATAACGTCTTATTTACTCTAGAACATCATAAAAATCATGGCTTTTTAATGCATGTCCCAAACACTAACTAGGGTACAAAAGAGGAAATGACACCAAATCTCGTGTAAGTGTCTTAAAACTCAACCATTTTCCAGATCTGACATCTATACTACTTAAGGGACGTTGGAGATCCATAAAGTTGGAAACTTTGTGGATTTCAACCACTACATCATCTTGTATATGAAGGATAAAGCATAAAAATCTAGATCTAAGCTTATGGACTCATAAAGCAATGAGCTTGAAACTCACAAAAGGTCCAAAATGTGTGAAAAAATTTGACTTGAATGCAGAAATGATGGACTAGATGCTCTTCCTCTTCTTCTCCTTGGATAGAATCACCACAAATAAGCTCAAGATCAAATATGGATGCCAGGGTTTCAAAGGGGCGTGCAAGGAGGTGATGGAGGTTGGGGGTGGGATAACCCTAGCCCTCATTTCCTTTAAATATGGAATAAAACCCCCAAAATTAGGGTTTCCTCTCAGGATGGTCTCACGTCGTGAGCCCAAAGGTGATGCACGATTGTACTAATCTCCTCACGACGTGACATGCATACCTCACGCCGTGAGTAGAGTTAAAACCTTTGAATTTTTAAACTTAACAATTGCTCACCTGAATTGAATGTTACAAATATATCATGATCAAGAGCATCGACAACATGGTGAATACCCATGAAAGTTTCCAAAGTCGCAATTTTAGGGGCACAAGTGTTTGGGACCACTAAAGGAGTGACATACATAGTGGTAGACTTGATAAATATAGGAACAACATCAATATGATAATCACGAGTCATTTTTCTCCATAAATTTGGAATTGATTGTCAAATCTACAAGAGGAGCACATCAATGTGTGACACTACGTAGTTAGATGTTAGAACACCAAAAATAATAGGGGGCTAAATGAATAACAAGCTTCCCACAACGAACAAAATTTCTTTTTTATATGATGAACCGAACTGCCGCCACCGCCATTGGAAGATCTCGATGTATTCATTTTGGTAGATATGTCATCCCTTACACAAACTACGCCCCACTAAAGGGCGGGTATATCTTTGAGGTTGTATCTATAACAACTGAAATCTTCTAACTACTCTTTGAGAAAGCTTTGGAAGGCTTAACATTCACTTTATCAATAGATTTTTAGACTAGCTTAATAGTCTTGGGTCCAACATTACCGGAAGAAGTTAACTGTGTGACATGTTGGAAGTCTTTCTAGTGGCCGTCTCCAACCCTTGATCAAGAAGAATGTATGGTACACTCGGTCCTATGAACTGATAGATAAGAACCTCAACAACAAAGGTCACACCAACATGGAAGTCCCTTTGTAATATAACCAACAATAGAATGTTTTTTTTCCGTCGACAAAATACACATGTGAGGTTTTCCTTTATCATTCCAAGAAATAATCAAATCCATCATTCCCAAGGATATCTCATATGGATAGTTTCATCAAATAACATTATCATCAATAAAACAACATGGCCTTCTTGATTCTTAGATAATATGGTAGAAGGATTAGCGGCACACCATTTAGTTAAACCAAACACTATCCCAAAAAATGATGCATGTGCATTCACAAAGAAAAATCATCTTTCAACTCTTGATAAATTCTTGAATTAAACAACAAAGTTTTTTATGCCCTTAGCGATTAGAAAAGTCAATCCAACCGTAACTAGACATTGTATATTAAAAATAACGAAATAGGACAATCTAAAGAACAATGCATAGGGCACTGCGAATCATGCTAAAGCAAACAACTTCTCAAATACCGTTGGGGGAGTTTGAGATAATAGATATGGTGCATTTGAAGAATATGACCCAAAAAGTTGAAGGCTAGAAATCTAAGCCCACTCAACATAAACTAGTGTACGCAAAACCATTATGATTAATCGTTGTTATAGCGTCAAGGATTTCAGGTCAAATATCATAATTTATGTGAAAAATCTTGATTATACCATCTAAAGCCCACTAGGTAATATTTGAAGGTTTTGCTCTGATGGTTTTTTCTCCCTGGCCATTACAGAGAAAATTTCAAAAATCACGGGAGTCGCTATATTTGAAGAGTGGAAAAAAGGTGAAAGAAACAACAATTAAAGACGAAAAAAATTCACTAAATCATTGAAGACGTAAATAGGGGTATAGTAATCAACTAGTCCCCAGAACAATAATGATTAGCTCCTTCCTAATACTATGATGTGGCATTTATTTAATTTGGGCCATCCAGATTAACAAACAATAATAAATGAAGAGCCAAGTAGTCAAACTTGAGAGTACGGACTACAAATCTAGAACGTCGAACCCTTAGTTGGGACTAGTGGGACTTAATGACAAATAGCAGTCCATGTTAGAAAATAGGGTAGAAATAGAATAGATAATCAATGGATTCTTCAAGGATCATTTTGTTGGTTCACTTTCTAAATCGATATTTCTCCCTTATGTCTAGGTTACGAGAAATTTGACCTATGATAACCCCCAAAGGAACAATCTATATACTAGGAATAGAAGATTAATCAAGAACAAGATAGAATTTTGTGTGTTAATTTTGTATGTTTAAAAAACATGAGAGAGAGAGAGAGAGCTCTAATCCCCCAGAATTTGAAAAATACTACAATTAGATAAGGAATTTTAGAGTTGAAAACCATACATAATTACATTAGACCAACTGACGTTTTGGTTTTTGTACGAGTTGAAGGGAAACACGCTTGTGTGGACCTTACAGAGGTATCCCCTCTTGTGGACTTAAGGGTTGTGGATTTCAAGGCGGCGTAGGTTGCTTTAAAAGCTATTACATGCAAAATCACAAACATGAGAAATCGTGCATGGAAAATCAGCACGTGTTCATGCCATTTGTGTTTGATACGTTTGGTTTCCTCGTGTCGAATGCAACGACGCTTCTTAATAGAATACAATGGATCATGCATAACAATGTTATGTCCCCTATATCTATGGATGTAGTCTTCAAAAGAATTTGATTCATCATACAAAAAGGTTTGGCGATGCAATTTGTTGCCCGAATGCCTTCTTACTCATTGTGTTATGATCAATAATTAACTGGAGATTCAAATTTAAGCACTGAAGGAAACATTTATATTAAAAAAATTACATTAGAACCACCGACAATTCAATAATTTCTATTAAGGTCTAACCCACTGACCGGGCAGCGGGACACCCGCTAAGGGGTGTAACATCCCAAATTTTCCAAATAAAATTTTCATTTTTAGATGACCAAAACATTCCCATAAATATGAAAACTCAATAACAATTGTTTTCAAAATTCATAACATCAAATATTTTATTCAATATATCAGAGGGTCTCAAAGTAAAATCGTTGGAGAGAGTGCATGTTGCGCCATCAAGTCGGGCCCTTTCCCTTAGGCTCTAAAGTACCTGAAACAAACAACAAACTGTAAGCTAATGCTTAGTGAGTTCCCCAAAGCATACCCCACACAATCCACATAATCATATAATACATAATAGCTCTATAAGCTACACATAATACATAATCCATGCATACAAACATATAAGGATGCCATGGAAACCTTCTAAGGTCTTATACCAAGTGTCACTAAAATCCCCATGTGGTCTTAACTATCTGCCTTGGGAACCCCCACATGGTCTTTACTAGCTGCCACTGGAACCCCCACGTGGTCTTGGATACCTTCCGTGGGAACCTCCACACGGTCTTCACTAACCATAGAAATAACATACGAGCTAAACATGTAAACATACTAAGAAGCCGTGGAAACCCTCCATGGAATTATACCAAATGCCATAAGAAACTCCTCATGGTCTTAATCTAATACCACGGGAACCCCCCGGGGACTTTCATACAACTTTCATACCGACATATCACATAATCAACTAATAATCCATATATCATGTAATGGGTCGGCCTTGGTGCCTTGGGCCCATTGGTATGGTGAGAAGACTCATCTCTCAAGAAATGCTGAAGTGATAAGATAAGTCCCAACATGCAGCTCCAACTTAAATGTCTACAACCATCATGTGATTAACTTTGTCAAAATCCCGAAATACCAAAAATACCCTCAAAGTCAAACTTGGTCAAAAATGATCAAAGTCAAAGTCAACGGTCAAGGTCAACAGTCCATGTTGACCCCAACTTGTCGAGTGTATCTAGCAACTCGTCGAGTTCCTTCAGTGTTCAGAAGACCTGGGAAAAACCCTAGCCAACTCGCCGAGTTGTGTCATCAACTCGTCGAGTTCACCCAGTATCCAGAAAGCGGGGTAACTCGATCCAACTCGTTGAGTTGCCAGGGTAACTCGTTGATTTTTCCCCAGTCTAAACCTATTAAGCCCTTTTTAGTCGAATCTAAAGCTCTAAACTACAGGTCCAGTCCCCTAGGGTGTATTTACCACGTAAAGTTGCCAAATTTACGTGCATGCAAGGCTTCAAGAGGCTAAAATGCTAAAACGAAACTTCATAATAGGTTTAGGGCATAAAGAATGGCCAAAGCTTGATAAAGTCGATAACTTTATGACTATAGGGCTTAGAGGAGTTCAGATCTGAAGTTACAACTTCAATTCATTCCCAACTTCCAAAAATAGGTCCAAAATGGGCTAAAAAGGACCTAATCTCTTAAATGGAGAGATCTAACCAAAGAAAGATCAAGGTAATAGCTTTTTACCTTCAAATGGTTACTAAAACTGAGTAGATGTTGGATCAATAAGCTCCTTTTTGTTCCAAGCTCTTAAATCCTTGAGTTCTTCAAGAAATGTACCAAACACACACTCTTTAGCCTTGCACACACTCAATATGGAGGGTTATCTCGATTAGGGTTTGCTTCTAGACTGTAAAGACGATGAGGGAGGCCACAAATGAACCATAAGTTCTTTATATAGGGTGAAAAACCCGGAAAATTAGGGTTTTCCTTTCCAGTGCCTACTCGTCGAGTTGGGCTCCCAACTCGTCGAGTAAGGTCCTTAACCCGCGTCCAGAAAAATCTCTACACGACGAGCTGGAACTCCCCAACTCTTCGAGTTTTGGTCCAAATCTCTACAAGGGGCACGACCCCTTTAACCCCCGTTCTTTTGGGTGTACTGAGGTCAATCAAGACTAATACAAGTGTGCACTCCGCACCTCCAATCTTATACTAAAACTAAGATATAATCCATTTTGAAACGTGTATAAATCTCATTACATAAAATGAACCGGTGACACTATAATCACCAATAATCATCCCCTATTTTAGTGTAATCGTGGAATTACACAAAAAGCAATTAAACACACCAAAACTTGCACATAAATAAAATATCAAATCGATTGAATTTTCATATTAGTATTTTACACATTTCAAATATTCGAGAATTGGGTGTCCTAAGAATTGAACCCATCAACCCATTTGAATACATGAAGATAAATTACATACAAATTTATAATCCCTGGCTAGTCAAAATGACTTGACACTATTATTAAACCATGTGTCCTAATCCTCTCATGAATGTATAAAGCCCAAGTCCACATCCTTTTGAAGTGCGACTACACTTCATAATCACGTAGGTAATTCCTTTATATCATGTACCTGCAATACACTTTTTCAAAGGAAATATTAAGAAGTTAAACTCCAACCTTACCCACTGCAATACCTAACATATACCTGGGATGATTCATTATGTGTTCTAATATACAAGTGTGAGCTTTTCACATTGAGTTCAGAGTCTAATGTTATATTATAAGGGAATTGGGTGCCTCACCATTATAGAATTAAATAGACTTCAAAACCATCCCAATAAAAGAATTGTGCACTAAGTATCTTGCTAGAATTTTAGTCAAATAATCTACCAAGTTCTGTTGTGTTCTAAAAAACTCAATTGAAACTACAAATTTCATGATTAATTCTCTAATCATGTTATGTCTAACACCAAAGTGTCTAGACTTGCCATTATACAACTGGATATAGGTCTTAGCCAAGGTGGCAACACTATCTTAATGGATAGAAATAGTTGCAATCGACTTTCGCCATAATGGAATCTCATAAATCAAATTTCTCAACCACTATGCTTCATTACCAACAGTAGCTAACACAACAAATTTAGATTCCATTGTAGAGCTTGTAATGCAAGTTTACTTATTGGAAGCCCAAGAGACGACTCATCCCCCATTCAAGAATTCCCAACCACTCGTGTAACGCTTCTTATGAGTATGTTTCCTTTTTCCCTTTATATTTTAAAGTTTTTCATTATTAGCCCTTGGAGTTATGTAACACCGTAAATTTTCAAAACAAAATTTTCATTTAAAATCACTTAATCCTCGTAACACATTTCATAAAAATCTCATTAATTTAATTTACACTTTGCAACTCCATAATTCTTCAGTTAAAAAAATAGGATCCTCAAAAACATAACACTTCAACTGGTGTGTACAATCAAGCTGGTCACTTCCGGCGATCCTAAGAAAAACCTGAAACACATAACACATAACACGGAAAGCACAAATCTTAGTGAGTTCCCTACAATACCACATACAACAAATTAGTCGCTCGAGGCTATAATACTGTATGACCCTCTGGTCAATGTGTTTCAGTGGGACCCTCCAGTCCCACAACTCTGGTAGACCCTCCGTGTCACACCCCAAAACCATGAACGGCGGAAACGTTCTGGGGCGGAGGACGTCATGTACAGTATCACAGCAATGAATAGTAGTAAACAAGCAACAACATCATCCATTGCATTAATAATATAATTTTAATACAAGTGTGTTCTGTCAAATTCTAATAGACACTAAAGTATAATTCAAAATGAAAGATGAGTCCTGAACGAGCTCCATTTTCTCTAAACCTTGCATCGGTACCTGTCTACTGTTAACCTGAGGATACAAGTTATTTTGAAAGAGAGTATCAACTTTAAAGCTGGTGAGATCATAAGTATTTTAGTGTCTGAATTTGTATGTAAGTATTTGTACGTATATGAAATGTAAGTATGTAAAAGTTTTGAACCTCCTAGAAAACCCTATGTTTCCTACTAAATGTATCCTTCTACCAAGGCATCTAGTATCTGTGTGTGTCTCTTGTAAGAGTGTGTATTTTCCCAAATCCGACTATCATTAACCAAAAATATAGCTTCTACATTACCGTGCATCGTGTGAATGTTCACGAAGTGAATGTAATGGGAAAATGAAATAGTACTATGGTGTAGTATCAAATAACTACAACCGTACTAACTACCTTAAATCTATTGTAATTTAAAGTAACATGTGATCGACCTGTATCCTGCTATCGACTCTAGTAAAACGACGATGTAAGACGCTGTAAGAAATGACATTTGGCACCGTAGACTTGCAAGTCCCACTATAGCGAGCAGCAAGGTGTAGGATAGTCAATCCAGTATAGATCTATACGCAAACACATACGCTCCCCAATTAAGGAGATTCTGGATACAAAACGGTCATGGCAGGTAGTGCCATGCCCCGTTTAACGGTTCAAATAACTGCATGAATGTATATGTAATGAATGTGCTAACTGTAAAGTTTGTTCTCTCTCTATCTAGCATGTATAGTAATGTACTGTAATGTTCTGTGTGTGCTAGCTGTAATGTGTGTTCTCTCTCTATCTAGCATGTATAGTTATGTACTGTAATGCTTTACGTGTGCTAGTTGTAATGTGTGTTCTCTCTCTATCTAGCATGTATAGTAATGTACTGTAATGTTCTGCGTGTGCTAGCTGTAATGTGTGTTCTCTCTCTATCTAGCATGTATAGACTCATGAATGAACTAACTCATGGTGTGATTCGCGTTCTAGTAATAGTATTAGTATCTTCCTAAACTACCCATATGGTAGCTTACTAGTAATGTAACTGGTACGTATGAACATGAAAGTATACCCTTGCTACCCAAGGGTATTGAATTAACTGATAAAAATTTTATGTCTGTATATGTATACATAATATACAACTAATATTTAGACGACCTTCGGACGGATAACTGATGCCCTAACGCCACATCCCAACGAGGAAAAGGAGGTAAAGCGAGCTAGTCTTCCTAAGTCCTTTAAACATTACTTATATAACTATACATATATAGACATGCAATTGACAATATAAAATTATAAAAGAAGTTTTGTAAAACCTTTGAAAAGTTTTATAACTAGGAAAAGATGACTTGATGTCAGTTTGCAAAACGATTTGAAAACAGTTTGTTTGATAAGAACAGTGTAAAGTATAAGGAAACATTTGTTTTGAATCACAACTGTAACATGGTTTGAAAAGATACACTTAGTATGTAAGACAGGCTAACAAAGAGTTTTAAATGAGTAAAAATGTTTTGGAAAACCATTTGAAGTAATCTGTTTGGTAAAACAGCTAAAAGAGTAGTAATTCCATTTGTATGCTGTTTATTAATCACATGTGATTGATATAATAACTAGCATGATTCAACTTGTATCCCCCCATAAAAGCATTTAAAAATATTAAAATATTGATTAAGGGGGTATGAACTCACCTGTAGCAAGTGGTTTGGATGTATTGACTGCCATAGGATGCTAAGTGCCAAGTGAAGACTTGTACACACACAAGGATCCTAGTTAACATATAGTAGTACATATATGTATCCAATTAGCCTTTAAACAACTAATTAGCAAAGTTAAGACATCCTAAGACATGTTAAACACTTTATACAAGTGTTATAAGTGCTAAGGATTGTATCTAAGTGTTGTAGGACAAAGCTATTGAGCTTAGGGTTCAAGGGAACCCCTAATATGAGTTTACTCCCTAAAGACCATATCCCATTGAGTTTACGGTCGTAAACCCTTGAGTTTACGGTCGTAAACCCTTGAGTTTACGGCCATAATCTCATAACCTTTTGACCATTTGTTGGTTTGAAGTCTTCTAAGTCATTTCAAGCATTCCCACTTCATGTTTAAGCCTTAGGAAACGTTTGTGGCATTAATACACTCCTAAAATGGAGTTTACGGCCCAAGGACCATTTCTCCATGTGTTTGCTTCTGTAAAATCCTATGGACCATGGTATTTTGATGTTTTCAAGTCCAAAACACTTCAAGGTAAAAGTCTAGGCTAAATTCTAGGCATAAGGAAGGAATATGGGTCATTTATACACACTTTGGGGTGTTTACGGTTTTGGGAGATCCCCAAACCGTAAACCCATATACAAGGGGGTCTTATGGTGTTTTTCATGTGCTAAAACCATCAGGGAAGGGTTCCATACTAGTTTCTAAGCATAAGGGAAGAGTTGGGAGAACTTTGGCACCCAAAATAGAGTTTACGGTCCAAGAAGATCTTGGGCCGTAAACTCCTTCTGCTTGTGACTCTTGAGTGATTTAATGATATCTAAACATGTAGTAAGCTTTAAAACACTCTAGGGTAGAAGTACTTACAATCTGGGATGGAAGATGGAAGATCCTTGGGAGAGAATCGGGTTTTTCTCTAGTTGAAAATGGAACAAATGACTAATAATGGCTGAGTGTCATATATATAGTCCATAGAGTTTTTGGTCCAAAAATATTATTTGAGTCGTAAACTCCAAACTCTTGGAGTTTTGAAACTTTTAAGATGCACAAAATACTCTAGGGCATCCTCTCTCTTGATAACTCCTAAAGTGTTAATCCTAATATACTCAAACTTATTCCAAAAAAGTCTGAAAATTAACAGCAACTGTTCTGACTTCCATTGACTTGATATGTCCATACAGAATAGAAATTTCGGGTTGTCACGTCATCCCCTCCTTAGAAGGAATTTCGTCCCGAAATTAGAATTTAGGTAAGGAAGTAGGCATGAATAAACGAGCCAATAAGTGGGGATACATACTAAATGATTGATTCTCGCGCTCCCAAGTGAATTCGGGTCCTTGGTTGGCATCCCAGTGGACCTTCACTAAAGGGAAACGACTATGAATCGTTCGCATGACCTCTCGGTCCATGGTCACTACAGTTCTCCCACGTAGGTGAGGCTATTGTGGGACTCGATCTCTTCGAGTGGGATTTCAAGAGTCTCGTCGGATCCATACTTTTTACAAGTTCGAGACGGGAAGGGTAGAATGTACGTTACTAAGCTCGCGGGGTAGATTGAGTTTGTGAGATACAGGGCCGATTCTGGCAAGAATCTCGAAGGTCCTAACTATCTTGGATTTAGCTCTCCACGCTTTCCGAAGCGTATCAAGCCATTCCCAGAGTGAGACTTCCTAAAGAATTTGGTCTCTCACTTGGAATTTCAAGGTTTTTTTTCTTGCTTATCTTCCCAGTCAAGGGCCACCCCCTGATGGGTCAAAGTTGTAAGGGTTTCTATAATTCGTGAGGAGTTCTGAATGGACTCTTGACAGTAAGTCGGCGAGACCTAAAATTTGGTGAATTTCGTAAGAGTCTTCAGTGCCGACAATTTCTCAACGGTTTTGATAAATTGACAGAGTACTCAAGAATTTACACATCACTAATAGTGTGTCTTAGGAATTTGACTCTTCAATTCCAAAACTCGTGTTTAGAGAACTTCGTGAAACGTTTCTCTGAGGTTAATGTTTCCATGGTTTCCTTCTTACCACGAGAGCGGATAAGTAAATCATTTACAAAGAGAATGACGAATTGATCTAAGTAAGAATGGCGTACCCTTATTCATTAAGATCATGAATACTACGGGCGTATTGGTCCTATCCGAGGGGTATCACTACGAACTTGAAGTGTTCGCATCGAGTTCGGAAGGTAGTCTTCGGGACATCCTTTGGTAACACTCGAAACTGGTGATGATGCGATTACTCGTAGTCTTGGGTAGTCTCCGTCCTGAAGTTCATATTAGAAGTCATACATGGTTCATCGATCACAATCTCGTGTATACGAGTCGTATATAGTAGAGATTGAAAAGACAGTCGAATAAATGATTCTTCTTTAAGCTCACATCCCAACGAGAAAAAGAAGTTAAAGGGGAATCATTAATTCTAAATCTGTAAAACCTTGATTATATACCACCCTTGTGTATACATCCTTCATTGATAGATCAACTGTATGGGTCTTTGGATTGAACTAGACGTACTGTACGAGTGGTACTTCGGGGAGGTTTGTTGAGATTCCTTCAGAAAGGATAAGAAACATGAGGTACTCCATGCATGAGTACTTCTGAGTTCTGAAATGACGGCTTCGTTAAAAAGACGTTTACGGAGAAAGAGATGTACATATGAAACTGGTATTGCGAATCGAATTGAATCTATTTGTATGATAATGTTGGAATCATATGGTAACTAAAGACATTAGATTTGAACATAAGGCGTTACAGACAAAATGCAACCATGCAACCTTCAACAGAGTTACAGTACTTTAGATTTACTACAAGACTATTGTTGCAAACAAGGTATACTACAAAAGACAAGTATACGCAGCACGAGCATTCCTTTACTGACGGGATCTCGCAAAAGTTAAGAGTCTAGTTGCACTAGTTTTGGATGGTTTATAAGTCTGTTACAACGAAACGCCTTAATTAGATTAACGTGGGTCCGGAGTAGTCTATCTTGCGGCAGTGATCCTTAGTATTTTCCCGTCTGCGCCAGAGTTCTTCGTTATCGGGTAATCCTTATTGAGGTGCCCAATTTCACCGCATTGTTGACATATATGGATAGCACCAGCATTGGTGGTGGAAGTGATGTGTCGAGTTAGAGTTACGTGGACACGAGTGTTCTCCTTATTCATCCAGTTTGAAACTTTCCTTTCATAAGGTCTAGTTTTAACACCACCATCATAAGCCAGGTTGACTCTGATGTCAGGGGCTTGAGTAATGGGTCGTGTCGGTGCTCCACAGCTACGAGCATGATGCCCTATTTTTAGGCAATTGCAACATTGCATCTCATGGCAAGCCCCATGATGATGAAAACTACACTTATCACACTTCGGAAGTTTTCCCTTGTCTGGTTTGCTCGGTACTGGGATGGCGGGGTTTCCACTTGTTGTTGTTGCATGGCAAGTTTTTGGGATTGCTTGCGTTCTTTCTGGGCTTGGCGCTTTTGTTTCTTGTTCTCTGTTTTTTGGCTTTGCGAGCCTGCAACTGTTATCATTTGATGACTTCCTGGATTGATACTACAATCGGGATTTTCAACACCTTCGTCAGCATTGCATGCGCTGATAGCGCTACGATTTGCAAGGACAGCTGTCACGACAGCCATCACGACAGCTGTAACTGCGGCTTGAAAAGTAGCGACATCCATAGGAAAATCAAGGGTTTTATTGTTCGGCTGACTGTTTCCGGATGACGACATGATTCTGTTAACACGAAAGATAAGGATTTTGTGAGCGATTTTTGGTCGACCCTATATGTACTTCGATTGCTCAAGTAAAGAGTAAGAGTATGTTCTCGAAAGTTTGACCTACATCCCTATGATGCAGTCCTAGTACGGATTGGAAGTATGTTCGCGAAGCTTTGACCTACATCCCTATGATGCAGTCCTAGAATAGAATAGAAGTAAGTTCGTAGTATGGTCTTATGACGCTTGACGTCTAAAACAGGGTACCATTGGTTGGTAAATAACATGATCCAACCCTTGAAGAAGAATTGGGAATTATCCCTGAGCTAGAATACCCTAGTTCAATAACTCAACTAGAGTGGGTTTCAAATAGACTCCCATGATAGCATGATGACAATATTTGAATAAAGAATGACACAGAAGTTAGCCAACTGTCAATATCTTTGATATTCATGATGTAAAAGTTCAGGAAAAATGACCTTGTAAAAGGTCTTACATCATATCCAAAGTAGAAAGTCCTTGACAGCATAAAGACCTAACCAAAAGTACTTACAGTACAAGATAGTTTCATAGAAAATGCCACATCGGGCATAGACAGAAAAACGATTCCTTTTAACAAGGAAAATAAAGTAAGGCATCTACTATTGGCGACAGTCATCCCTCTGGTCAACTCTCAGCTCAGCCAGTTGACGTTCCATATCAAGTAGGTGTCTTTCATACACCCTCTGGCGTACTCGGAGTTCTATGACTTCGGCTCGTGATTCAGCCAGTGCTTGCAGCAGGGCTTCATGGTCTCTTTCGGATCTCTCACGAGCATCTTCCAGGCGAATGGTGCGGAGGGTATGTATTCTCGCATTGGCGACAACTTCTTGTTGGGTTTTGAGCATTCTAACACTTCCTAAGTGTACATGCAACCCTAAATACCTTGGATCTATGTTTTCTCTATTATACATGCAAATAAGAACTTCCAAGGTATTATCCTAATCTAGCATACAAAACAATGAATGTAACAAGATAGAATACATACCTCTTGATGTAGAAAGTCTTCATGAAGCTTGAGTGCTTAGTGCAAGTGTGACACCTCAAATGGAATCACAATCATCAAAACACTTAGAATGACTTGAGAGAATTCTACACTCACCAAAATCGGCTAGCCCTTTCTTCACACACACTAGTGGCCGATTTTTCCTCAATAATAAGATGCTTATATAGTTACACAATTAGGGTAAACTCTTAATTGTCATGGCTTTCCATTTCCTTGGATCCATGGGTACAAATACACCATGGAGCATCCATGGACCATCCTATGGGTTTTAGCCCAACTTGATTATCCATGGAGCATTAGCCCACTATACAAGTATGGATGATTTACACAATCAACCCATATATTTAATTAGTCTTCTTTTGATCACTTAATTAATCCTAGATTAATTCTTGATCAATACTAATTAAATAATCTTATTATTCTTATTATTAATATACTAGAACTTATAATATATTAATAACCATAAGTGTCTTATTTCTCTCATTCAAGTGCATGATGGTATGCAACCCAAATGGACCATGCCGGGTCGGGTCAAGTCTTACCAAATATAGTTATGGACTTAGACATTAATCCAACAGTCTCCCACTTGGATAAGTCTAAAACTATTATTGCGTATGACTTCAGGAACCAACTGGCAATCGTAGCTCTCAAAAGCTTCTGTCGAACTCTGACCTTGTAGATGAACTCTGACCTTTGTCAGTGACTTGTCCATTAGATAAGGGATCATATATTCCTCCATTCTAGATATCATATGGACTGAGACATGGATTATAATCATTATCTCTGTCCATTTGTTGTTTCCCGATTTCCGATTTATGACAACTGACTAATTGAACAAATCAAATCAGTCCTGGCCCGGCCGAGCACTTCCATTTGTCATCATCAAATCATCGAGGGGCCCACAGATATCGCTTTTATCCCGAAGGTAAAAGGAACGGATAAACTTCGACTCATATGGCTTGTTCTACTACTTGTTGAATCATACACAAAAGCACGTTTTATAGCACAGAGTTACCAAATGCGGTTTCGTGCAATCAATGTACTATCAACTCATAGTAACAACTCATATCTCTAGGTTTGAAGAATATAAGATATTATCGTCTCATGATCACTCGTGATAAAATCCATGAAGTGATTCCAATGAGCGCGGGTTGAATCCAATACTCAGAACTTATGAGCACTCATGATTGTTGTAGCCTTGTCCAACACCTTAGACCTCTACAACCCATCATGACAGTCTTAATTCATATCTACTTCCAAAATATGACCGACTGTGGATGGTTTGAATAACTTAGTCATTCCGGAAGAATAACCCAGTTTATTCGGGAAGTCAAAACATGCAAAGTGAAACACAATAATAATTGAATCCAATATGGTATCAACTCTTTGAACATAAATAAAACACCTTTTATTTATCACCATATGATTACACATTATTCATTATATACTGTTTCAGCTATCAACTTTATTCTTGAATTTAAAACAATAGTTGTCCCATGCTCCAAGCATGTACACTATGTTTTCTTAAACACTAGTCATGCCACACACCAAGTATGCATACTATGTTTGTCTATGATCTTTACTTTGTGAACTAGATCCATTGAACATAACTTTAATGATTCTCTTTTCACACTCCCAAATCCTTACTGCAAATGCAAGAATTCCAAATTCATGCCATTTACTGAAATCTGTTAGATTCTAAACTTATATGCATTGATACTCTTGTAATGATTATGCACAAAGTCATAAAGACTTGACAACAATCATTACAGAGCATTCCAAAGGAGATCAACTCCTTGGAAATATCCTTCTTGCATTAAGTTTCCTTAATCTTACACAGATTGAAATTTCTAACTTTGAAACATTTCCAGATTCCATTCTGACTTATCACTTCTGAACAGGAGTTGCCTCCTTACAGACTATGTCAATATGGTCCTTCTAGAATTATCACTATACTTCCAACTGTCCTTGAGCAACCAATCTTTGGTAAACCTTAGATTGTTCTCGACAATTGTTTAATCCTTTTAGTCATATCCAGTTCTAAACCTTTTTCCCTTCTTAATGCCCTAGGCATTTTGAAAATTTTTAGAAAGGATGAATATAGCACATGTAATCGATCCTATATCCGAAGCATATGGGACACGATTCATGATGTCTCACATAAAGACTAAACCAGTCTTTTGCTATAACATTTCCATTTCTATTTGCCAAGTTCTCATATTTCAGATTATGAAAAGGGATGCCGTAATCATAATCGAATTTTAGAACGCAAATAATGGACCCGTATACAGAATTTCCTTATGTTGAGCCATTCCAACATGAAATTCATATATATCCTTGACTAAATGATTAAAACCTCACGATCTAAGCTTATAGATTTGAGATGAAGCATAATTTCCTCTCCCTTAATTATAGCAAAACAACTTTTTCCCAATTGAAACTTTTGTTTTCTATAATTAACATTGCTAACTTGCAATACTTATCATAATTATCATGCTCCCACTAACATGATGATTATTAGCATAAAACTTATGCTCCCACTAGCTTTGACATGTACTCAGAAATCAGCTGGACTTCTAGAAATCAATACTTCATTGACTTTCTTACCAAAGTTCAGATTTCTGATGCTAGATTGTTTTGATAAAGCTGTATCAAAATCATACACCTTTCCTTAGATAGCTCATGGGTGTGTCTAAACAATTATGAAGAGGTATGCCGTAATCATAATGGTTAGACCTTTTTGCCACTTCTCACAAGTCCATATTAGTGTGCCGGTTAACCACACGCGCTCCACTAACGACTTTGAGAATGCAAATATCACAATTGCTATCTAGCTAAAATCTACTTAGTGAAAGTGTTTCCTCACCATCATTTTCATGAATCAGAGAGAAACCTTATGACACTTAGATTTAATGGTGTATGAGTTCCTACCCATATGAACTGTCAAAATCATAATCATAAGACAAAGATAATGACAAATCCAAAACCATATGGATTGAACTCAATCTTAACTTCTTGCCACCTGGCAGCTCAAGGGCCTACCATTGCTTCCAAGTTGTTGTGCAACAAATTGAGAACTCTAAGAACTCATATGCAAAGCCAACTTTAACTGGAATGGGCACAGATATGTCAACACGATAGGTTATAAACCTCAAGTCGTGTGCTAGTGAAGAACTTCAGGTTTTACTCTTGATTAGTTCTTGAGACTTTCAAGACCTTTAAGACTCCCACTGTCCTCTTGACCTATAAGACTCCCTTGTCAAATATCCAAGAGATAGTGTGGATTCTAATCAAGACAAACACTTCACACAATTGGCCTAAGTTGGTCTTTGTTTTATCCAAAACATCACAGCTTACCAATTTCAAATGTAAGAGTAAAAGTTTTTCTACTCTTGTACATTTGACAAGTGTTTTAAACCTTCTTTTGAGACATGTCACTCAAGTTACAATCTTGGAGTATGACTCTAAGACTTGTATTGGAACGAAGTATGACTCATCTTCTTGATTTAACCACTTCAACAATTCAAGTTCCTTTTCTTAGTCATAAGAATGCACTAAGATTTCCTTAGAGAACTAATTGTGATATGGTTTCTTAATCATTAAGATGATCACAAAACTGATACTAAAGTACTCTCCCATCTTTTCAGATTTGAGAAACTTTTATCCTTCTGCCTAATTTGATTCTTCTTATCGATCTTTTGTGGTGGACTTAATCAGTGCACAAGAATGTGTACTCGATCCCTTAGTCCTTTACTTGACTCACACATCCATGTGAACAAGTAATTAGTCTTAATTTTTCCAAAACCTGAAAGTTCTCATTCATCATGCTATACAACTTGCATGATTCCAAGTTCCGGTCCAATTGAAACTTGGGTGATGAGAATCTTTCCTTATTTGGTAAATTTAGACATTACCACAAATGAAAGAATCAATTTCATACTTCCACTCTTGCTACTAATGGAATCTTATAAGCAACAAAAATTTCCACAGATGCCATTGTAAGGATATTTTAAAATAAATAAAATCAAAAATTTCCTTTTATTTTAAAACTTTGCGGAAAAACTATCCTTACAATCCATATGAAAACTTGTTGTTATCTATTCCTAAGCAATATCTCATAACTCCTAAGAAGTAGCTCAAGAATCCGATTTTTCAAACTATGCAATAGAAATCCATCTATGCGATCAGATTCAGCATATTCTTCCTTTAAGTTTCTTCACTTTCCTTTGATTCTTAAACCATCACCATGCGACCCGGTCACATCATGTATCAAGAATCTCAGAATAGAAACTTAACAGAGTTAGATAGTGGATTTTACCTGAAGTAGAGTCAAACTTATTGACTTTAACATCCTTAGGTAAATTTGGCAGCTTCGCAACCAATGCCCTTTCTTTGGCAATACAAACATATGGACCCTTTGATAATGGTACACAGGACTATCACAGACTTAGCTTTTCTCTTTACCATTTGGTCAACCGAGTTGACTATGGCCGATCCCTTTCCATTGGGAAGAGAATGCTTTACTGGATATCCAATGTCATCATTGTCAATGTCCATAAAGTTTTAGGAAGTTGATCTTAACAAATAGATAAGATCATTAAGGGTCTTGTCATAGTATTTTTCATAGGTGTTCCAAAAGAACTCACTATGTGACTTAGAAAGTAGTTGAACCACCAACTTTCTCAAGACTTTGATACCCAACTCTCCCGGCTTGTCAATATGTGACTACATCTCCAAGATGTGACCACACCTAGACCTTGCCTTGCCAATAGGGCCTGAGTGACCTTAAACTTTTCAAGAACTTGTGGGTTAGGGAGAATAATTTGAAGAGGTGAAGAAGTATGATATCCATGGGACATCATCTTCATTAGGAAACCTTGTTTCACTAGATTTGGGAAGATCATAAATGTCTAAACCAGACATCTTTTGGGAGATATTCAAGATAGTTGATCTTAAGTCCTTAATATGACACCCAATATGAAATATTAAGGCTAGGACCCAACAAACTATTTTACAACTTAGAAGAGGTATGCCGTAATCCAAGCTATAAAATATTTGAAGGTAGGTGAATGACGATTCACCAATTTCCACCAAGATAAACGAAATGTATTATTAGGTTTTAATTGGTTGTGAAACTCCTAGATCTTTGAGATTCATTGAACTGTTCAAAGACATGTTTCAATCTCGAGTGTGCCCTTCAGGTTTTGTGACTGGGATGCCGAGGATCACAAAACAAGGTGTGAAGTAACCATGCAAATCACTTGGTACCCTTAATAAATTACCCCTCAATCGATGTGCCGGTTAACCACACACGCTCCATCGATACTATGATAAATATTAAGTCACCCTTTACCTACCTTGTTAAGTCCAAGTTAGTGTGCCGGTTAACCACACACGCTCCACTAACGACTTAGACAAAGTGTAAAGTGTAATTTCATGGATTAGCACCTTATTCACATTTTTCCTAAGTAACTAAGATTGGGTATTATTAAGAGTTTAGTTACTTAGTATTTTTCATTAATACTTTTAATGAAGGGAGAATTCTAGTCCTGTCAAACCCGTTCGGCTAACGACCCTCCACCAGTCAAGCAAGCGGTGGGTGAGAGTGGACACCCATTAAGTTGCCATTTTATAGGCAACAACCTTATACCCACCTTATAGACCGGCTTCGTGAATGAGGCGTACTAGCGGTAAGACTGACTTTACTCTTATACATATATATATTATTAACTTATAATATTATAAAGTATAAGGGTTGAATTTTAACTTTTAAAATTCTAAGGGCTAACTTGGAATTAAAGTATTCATAAGTGAAAACTTTACAAATCCCAAAACTTGAGGGCAAGTTTTGAAACTATTCAAAACTAATTAATTCCATAACTTATGTGTTTAAAGTAGTTTTAATCCAAAAACTCTTCAAGTTCCATAACTTGAGGACAAGTTATGGAAGACTTTAAACTAATAAAAGAATTAACTTTTCTTTATTTTATAACTTATGGAATTAATTAAGGTTACACCTTTTTTTTATTTTATTTTATTTTATTAAATGAAGAGACTCTTGGTCCTCCATAACTTGAGGACAAGTTATGGAGTCATAAAACCATTTAATTAGAACTAGACTCTTCATTTTTGTAACCTTTGCCAATTTTTTATGAGTTTTATGATTCTTAAATGTGACTTTTCATATAACTTGAGGACAAGTTACAAAAACACATTTTAGAATCAATTCTTAGATTAATTTGGATTAACACCAACTTTTGTAACTCCAAAAAAACTTTGAATCAATTTTTTTTTTAAAACCTTTTCATATCCATAACTTATGGAGGTTTCAAAAAATAAAACTCTTTAGATCAAACTTTTAAAACTAATAAAATAATCATATTATTTTATCTTTTATTAAATTTGACCTAATTCAACTCATAAAACAAATTATTCAAATTTTACAAATAATTAGTTTTTCACAAGAACAAGTAATTATCTTAAAATTTGACGAACTTCATGTTTTTTTTTCTTTTTTTTTTCAACTTTGAAAATAAAATATTTGCATCAATATAACAGAAAACAACCCGTGGCTCTGATACCACTGTTGGGTTTTGAGCATTCTAACACTTCCTAAGTGTACATGCAACCCTAAATACCTTGGATCTATGTTTTCTCTATTATACATGCAAATAAGAACTTCCAAGGTATTATCCTAATCTAGCATACAAAACAATGAATGTAACAAGATAGAATACATACCTCTTGATGTAGAAAGTCTTCATGAAGCTTGAGTGCTTAGTGCAAGTGTGACACCTCAAATGGAATCACAATCATCAAAACACTTAGAATGACTTGAGAGAATTCTACACTCACCAAAATCGGCTAGCCCTTTCTTCACACACACTAGTGGCCGATTTTTCCTCAATAATAAGATGCTTATATAGTTACACAATTAGGGTAAACTCTTAATTGTCATGGCTTTCCATTTCCTTGGATCCATGGGTACAAATACACCATGGAGCATCCATGGAGCATCCATGGACCATCCTATGGGTTTTAGCCCAACTTGATTATCCATGGAGCATTAGCCCACTATACAAGTATGGATGATTTACACAATCAACCCATATATTTAATTAGTCTTCTTTTGATCACTTAATTAATCCTAGATTAATTCTTGATCAATACTAATTAAATAATCTTATTATTCTTATTATTAATATACTAGAACTTATAATATATTAATAACCATAAGTGTCTTATTTCTCTCATTCAAGTGCATGATGGTATGCAACCCAAATGGACCATGCCGGGTCGGGTCAAGTCTTACCAAATATAGTTATGGACTTAGACATTAATCCAACACTTCTGTGATCTGATGTAGGGTTGTCCTGCCTTGAATCTCATTTCGAGCCACTCTGCGGACCAGGATTGGCAAGATTCTGTCTGCTGAGCCCCCATTGCTCAGGTCATAGAAGCTTCAGTCACCATTAAATGGCATTGGCTGATCTTGTCCTTGGCTCCATGTTTCCAAGCATTCTACCCACGGAGGCGTCGGGCCATGAAAAACCGGATGAGGGTTAGGATTTGGAAAGGGAGCTGCCCAGGGTAGGTTCTCAACCTCGGGTTCGAAGTTAGCACCATCCAAAAGGTCTTCATCATGGTGATCATTCAAAGGGATAGGATGATCATCCCCTGGTTCTTCTTTAAACCATCCAGCAATGACTTCGTTCGGAAGGTACGGATTACCGTGGGGATGGAGTCCAGCCATGTTATCTACGCGAGAATTGGGGTAAGAAAATAATTATTAGACGAACTATCTAAATATTTATTTAGAAAATCTTCATTATTTAAATCACTATTTGTGAAGTGCATACCAATTATATGTAATCAAAACAGGATAGGCCTTCGAATAAGTGACCTTAACTCCAAATTCACAAGGAATAGGGGTAAAGCAAAATTTTCACAGATTCTAAGTCTATAACATCCTAGTTACATATATCCTTAGTGTATCCACTTAGCAACTATCAACTTAGTAATGAAGATCCTTTTTAGTTCTCATGTATAAAGTACTTATAGTAACACCAAATACCCCTATAGTATTTTAATTTTATGTTCTATTGTTCTCATTATGGTATTGTTGGTAAGATTTTAGACTTGTTGCAACCTCACAACTACACTTAGGCACATGCTAGTCAACCCTCGGATAATATAGTTGATCAGGCTATATCTTCCCAGTTTTGACTATATGTCTCTAAGTCTACTTGTGCTGCCCAACAATCGTAATTCTTTTGTACTGTCCTAATGACACTGATCTTAGTATGAATGTAGGCATGTATACTTAATTAAATATTATATTATTTAAAGTATAAACTCTTGGTCAAAGTATTTTTAATCCCATTCTATTTATAGTCTTCTGTATATCTTTTATGGGTTGATATACTTAATTCACTATAAACAATGCTCTGATACCAATCTGTCACACCCCAAAACCATGAACGGCGGAAACGTTCTGGGGCGGAGGACGTCATGTACAGTATCACAGCAATGAATAGTAGTAAACAAGCAACAACATCATCCATTGCATTAATAATATAATTTTAATACAAGTGTGTTCTGTCAAATTCTAATAGACACTAAAGTATAATTCAAAATGAAAGATGAGTCCTGAACGAGCTCCATTTTCTCTAAACCTTGCATCGGTACCTGTCTACTGTTAACCTGAGGATACAAGTTATTTTGAAAGAGAGTATCAACTTTAAAGCTGGTGAGATCATAAGTATTTTAGTGTCTGAATTTGTATGTAAGTATTTGTACGTATATGAAATGTAAGTATGTAAAAGTTTTGAACCTCCTAGAAAACCCTATGTTTCCTACTAAATGTATCCTTCTACCAAGGCATCTAGTATCTGTGTGTGTCTCTTGTAAGAGTGTGTATTTTCCCAAATCCGACTATCATTAACCAAAAATATAGCTTCTACATTACCGTGCATCGTGTGAATGTTCACGAAGTGAATGTAATGGGAAAATGAAATAGTACTATGGTGTAGTATCAAATAACTACAACCGTACTAACTACCTTAAATCTATTGTAATTTAAAGTAACATGTGATCGACCTGTATCCTGCTATCGACTCTAGTAAAACGACGATGTAAGACGCTGTAAGAAATGACATTTGGCACCGTAGACTTGCAAGTCCCACTATAGCGAGCAGCAAGGTGTAGGATAGTCAATCCAGTATAGATCTATACGCAAACTCATACGCTCCCCAATTAAGGAGATTCTGGATACAAAACGGTCATGGCAGGTAGTGCCATGCCCCGTTTAACGGTTCAAATAACTGCATGAATGTATATGTAATGAATGTGCTAACTGTAAAGTGTGTTCTTTCTCTATATAGCATGTATAGTAATGTACTGTAATGTTCTGTGTGTGCTAGCTGTAATGTGTGTTCTCTCTCTATCTAGCATGTATAGTTATGTACAGTAATGCTTTACGTGTGCTAGTTGTAATGTGTGTTCTCTCTCTATCTAGCATGTATAGTAATGTACTGTAATGTTCTGCGTGTGCTAGCTGTAATGTGTGTTCTCTCTCTATCTAGCATGTATAGACTCATGAATGAACTAACTCATGGTGTGATTCGCGTTCTAGTAATAGTATTAGTATCTTCCCAAACTACCCATATGGTAGCTTACTTGTAATGTAACTGGTACGTATGAACATGAAAGTATACCCTTGCTACCCAAGGGTATTGAATTAACTGATAAAAAATTTATGTCAGTATATGTATACATAATATACAACTAATATTTAGACGACCTTCGGACGGATAACCGATGCCCTAACGCCACATCCCAACGAGGAAAAGGAGGTAAAGCGAGCTAGTCTTCCTAAGTCCTTTAAACATTACTTATATAACTATACATATATAGACATGAAATTGACAATATAAAATTATAAAAGAAGTTTTGTAAAACCTTTGAAAAGTTTTATAACTAGGAAAAGATGACTTGATGTCAGTTTGCAAAACGATTTGAAAACAGTTTGTTTGATAAGAACAGTGTAAAGTATAAGGAAACATTTGTTTTGAATCACAACTGTAACAGGGTTTGAAAAGATACACTTAGTATGTAAGACAGTCTAACAAAGAGTTTTAAATGAGTAAAAATGTTTTGGAAAACCATTTGAAGTAATCTGTTTGGTAAAACAGCTAAAAGAGTAGTAATTCCATTTGTATGCTGTTTATTAATCACATGTGATTGATATAATAACTAGCATGATTCAACTTGTATCCCCCCATAAAAGCATTTAAAAATATTAAAATATTGATTAAGGGGGTATGAACTCACCTGTAGCAAGTGGTTTGGATGTATTGACTGCCGTAGGATGCTAAGTGCCAAGTGAAGACTTGTACACACACAAGGATCCTAGTTAACATATAGTAGTACATATATGTATCCAATTAGCCTTTAAACAACTAATTAACAAAGTTAAGACATCCTAAGACATGTTAAACACTTTATACAAGTGTTATAAGTGCTAAGGATTGCATCTAAGTGTTGTAGGACAAAGCTATTGAGCTTAGGGTTCAAGGGAACCCCTAATATGAGTTTACTCCCTAAAGACCATATCCCATTGAGTTTACGGTCGTAAACCCTTGAGTTTACGGCCATAATCTCATAACCTTTTGACCATTTGTTGGTTTGAAGTCTTCTAAGTCATTTCAAGCATTCCCACTTCATGTTTAAGCCTTAGGAAACGTTTGTGGCATTAATACACTCCTAAAATGGAGTTTACGGCCCAAGGACCATTTCTCCATGTGTTTGCTTCTGTAAAATCCTATGGACCATGGTATTTTGATGTTTTCAAGTCCAAAACACTTCAAGGTAAAAGTCTAGGCTAAATTCTAGGCATAAGGAAGGAATATGGGTCATTTATACACACTTTGGGGTGTTTACGGTTTTGGGAGATCCCCAAACCGTAAACCCATATACAAGGGGGTCTTATGGTGTTTTTCATGTGCTAAAACCATCAGGGAAGGGTTCCATACTAGTTTCTAAGCATAAGGGAAGAGTTGGGAGAACTTTGGCACCCAAAATAGAGTTTACGGTCCAAGAAGATCTTGGGCCGTAAACTCCTTCTGCTTGTGACTCTTGAGTGATTTAATGATATCTAAACATGTAGTAAGCTTTAAAACACTCTAGGGTAGAAGTACTTACAATCTGGGATTGAAGATGGAAGATCCTTGGGTGAGAATCGGGTTTTTCTCTAGTTGAAAATGGAACAAATGACTAATAATGGCTAAGTGTCATATATATAGTCCATGGAGTTTTTGGTCCAAAAATATTATTTGAGCCGTAAACTCCAAACTCTTGGAGTTTTGAAACTTTTAAGATGCACAAAATACTCTAGGGCATCCTCTCTCCTGATAACTCCTAAAGTGTTAATCCTAATATACTCAAACTTATTCCAAAAAAGTCTGAAAATTAACAGCAACTGTTCTGACTTGTATTTACTTGATATGTTCGTACAGAATAGAAATTTCGGGTTGTCACACTCCGGTCCTAACTCTATGGACCTTCCGGTCCTAACTCTGTAACCTCTAAATAATACATATCATAAATCACATAGAAATAATTCAGTATATCACAGTACATAAATAACATATAAGATACTCTGTCACACAACTCTGATTACCACTCTAGGTATGTATAGTGAGAAGACTCACATGACAAGCAGCAAGTAAATAACCTCGCATCCAAATCTCGAGCTAGCCTCCGCCTAACATAAGGGATGAATATCTCTAATTAATACTCTTTTACACGACACAAATAATTGAGGGTTATTCTTTCTCTCTCTAACTCTTGAATTGGGTAAAAGACCATTTTACCCATCCATGGTCTTCATTACTCATGTTGACCAACCCCAGAGTCAACAGAAGTCAAACTCGAGTCAACAGTCCATGTTTGACCTGACTCGTCGAGTGCACTCATGCAACTCGTCAAGTCCACTCATATCCTCAAAAGTCTCGTGAAGGTCCAGCTCTGCTCGTCGAGTTGACCTCCAACTCGCCGAGCCATCGCACGATTCAACTATTCGGGACAAACCCTAACCAACTCGGCGAGTTCATTCAGACCCAAAGCTCAATAAGATGATTTAAAACAAATCTATCACTCCAAACACTAGATCTGTCATCTCAAGGATCAATAGTCACGTAAAGCTTCAATCTTTACGTTCATGCATGATGTTATTGCTCCAAAAATGCTAATGCATGCCCTTTATGAGTGATTCATCCCAAAAACCCTCCTATGGATGAATAAAGTTGGGACACCTAGACTCTAAGGACCTCACAAGGTCCAGATATGAGGTCTAGACTCTTTGATAACTCATGCTACTCAAAAACCCAAACAAAAGATGGCAAAAGCCTTAAAACTCCATAGATATGAGATCTATCTGAAATAAGAAGAAAGGTGAAGACTTCATACCTTCCTCAGGAGTTCTAGACAGGAGATCACTGGATCCAACAGCCTCACCTCTAGCTCCTTGCTTGATAACCTCATCCTCTTCCTCAAATGATGCACAAGAACCACAATATGATATTCTCTCTCACTCTCTAGCTTAAATAACAATTAGGGTTTACTCTAAGGGGTGTAGGGTAACTGATGAGGCGGAAATGGGGGCATAAGTTCCCTTATATATATATACCAAACCCAGGAAATTAGGGTTTCTTTGCCCAACACCAACTCGGCGAGTCTGCCTCCCGACTCGTCGAGTCCATTCATTAAATCCCACACGACAACTCGACCCTACTCGGCGAGTTGGACTCCCAACTCGTCGAGTCACTCCATAAACCTCGAAAATTCAACCGTACGACAACCTACCTGAAATTACGTATGTTACAATTCTCCCCCACTTGAATTAGATTTCGCCCTCGAAATCGCTCCCTAACCACACATAGCTTGAAACCTATAACCCGAAAAGCACCACTGAAAAGATCTCATACCAAACCCGATATCCTTCTCCATGGACACCTGAATCCAAATAGGAACTCCTAAATCCGGAACAAAACTGACCCCTCTGCCGCTAAGATTGATGGGTTTTAGCCATAAGAACTTTCCTATGTGCGCATGCAAAACCCTAATGCTTGGATCTAGGCTTTCTAATTAAACATGCTTTGAATCCTAGACTTCTAACGACTAATTAGGTATAAGAACAATACAAAATCAGATCTAGAAGTTTACCTTTGAATCTCTTGTTTGATCTTGTTGTCTTGGAGCTCTAGAGTCACAATTGTCACTCCTCTAATGGCTTACAAACACCAACTAGCAAGGAGGATGATTTGAGAGAGAGGAGAGGGGAGAAATTCGGCCAGGGTTTTCTTCCTTTAGAAGAGATGCCGACCCCCTTAGCTCTAGGGGTCTATTTATACTTGTAGACTCCTTAAGGGTTTCACCTTAAACCCTAGTTGGATAATCTTTCCTTAAAGCAACCCATATCCTTACCATAGATAACCTTTGGACGATTTTGAGCTATCCTTAGCTTCTAGAATTCGTCCAACCTCTATCCACAAAGGATTTACAGTCTAAAGTGTAACTATCAAACAATTGACAATTTATACCCTCTTATTTAATTAATCTCTTTAAGTCACCAAATTAATACTAATTAATTTCTGACTTATATTAATCAAATAACAATATTATTATTACTTATATTATTCTCATAATATATTAATAATATTTATTCTCTCATAATAAATCATCCTGTCAAGTTGCTATGGTGAAGGCAACCCAAAAGGACCATGCACAACCGGGTCAAATACTTGTCTAATATAATTGCAGCCTTAGACACTATTCCAACAGTCTCCCACTTGGATAAGTCTAATAACTATATGCACAAGTACAATCCGATTCGCAATCATAGCTCTCAAAGATGCTGTCAAACTCTGATCTAATCAATCTTGTCCTTTAGATAAGGGATCGTACAGTCCTCTGATAGATATCATGCTGACAATTCTATGGAATGATTAGTCAAGCATTTAGGTTTCTCGATCTCCGATTTATTTGACATAGAACTTAATCGAACACATCAATTCAGTTTGACTTCTTAGACGTTCCGAAAGAGTTTGAGTTCAACCCCAGTTTTATGGTTTTCATATTACTACCGAAGGGGACACATATATTAGTGATGGTACACTAATAAATCCAGATGAACCTAATAGCTATAAGGAAGCCATGACAGGCCCGAAGTCTGCAAAATGGAAGGAGGCAATGGACAGCGAGATCCAGTCCATGTATGACAACCAAGTTTGGAATTTGGTTGATAATGTGCCCGGACGTAAGACCGTTGGGTGCAAATGGATCTTCAATAAGAAGACCGACGTGGATGGAAACGTACACACATATAAGGCGCGATTGGTTGCGAAGGGCTTTACTCAAACTCCCGGAGTTGACTATGATGAGACCTTCTCACTAGTTGCGAAGATAAAATCTATTAGAGTAATGCTAGCAATTGCCGCATTTCATGATTATGAGATTTGGCAAATGGATGTCAAAACAGCTTTCCTTAATGGAAAGTTGGCTGAGGATGTTTACATGGCTCAGCCAGAGGGTTTTGTTGATCCAAAGCATCCGAATAGAGTGTGTAAGCTTGAGAAGTCCATTTATGGACTTAAGCAAGCGTCTCGCAGATGGAATCTTTGCTTCGATGAGAAAGTCAAAGAGTTTGGATTTGTACGAAGCGAAGATGAATCATGTGTATATGTCAAAGCCAGTGGGAGTATAGTAAGCTTCCTCGTTTTGTATGTCGACGATATACTACTCATAGGAAACGACGTCCCGACACTGCAGGAGGTTAAGTCCTGGCTCGGGAAGTGCTTCGCTATGAAGGACCTCGGAGAGGCTTCCTATATTCTGGGAATAAGGATAGTGAGAGAACGAAGTAAGAGATTAATAGGACTTAGTCAGAACACTTACTTAGATAAAGTACTGAAACATTTTAGTATGGAAAACTCAAAGAAGGGAGAATTACCGATACAAAGTAATGCCAAGTCGAGTAAGACTCAAAGTCCGAGTACCGAAGCTGAAATAGCATAAATGAGCCGAGTTCCATACGCTTCCGCAGTTGGCTCAATCATGTACGCTATGACTTGTACTCGCCCTGATGTAGCCTTTTCTTTGAGCATGGTTAGCAGATATCAAGGGAACCCTGGCAGAGCCCATTGGATTGCAGTCAAGAATATCCTTAAGTACCTTTGGAGGACGAAGGAATGGTTTTTAGTCCTTGGAGGGAGTGATGACTTGAAGGTGCGAGGGTATAATGACGCCAGTTTTCAGACCGACAGGGACAACTACCGTTCCCAGTCGGGCTGGGTCTTTACCCTGAATGGAGGAGCAGTGACTTGGAAAAGTTCCAAGCAGGAAACCGTAGCTGATTCAACGTGCAAATCAGAGTACATTGCAGCGAGCGAAGCGTCGAAGGAGGCAATATGGTTGAAGAACTTCATTGGTGATCTTGGAGTTGTACCTACCATAAAGGAGCCCATGGAGATTTTCTGTGATAATGAAGGAGCGGTTGCCTTGACCAAGGAACCAAGGGATCATGGTAGATCTAGACATATCGACAGAAAATATCACTTTATTAGACATCGAGTAAAAGAAGGACAACTCGTGGTAAAGAGGATATCATCAGAAGATAACCCAGCAGATCCGCTTACGAAGGGACTGAGCAGGGTTAAGCACTTGCAGCATGCTAGGAGTATTGGGCTGAAGGATGATATTAGTATAGATTAGATAGTATTAGAAACGTGTAATAGATAAATGTAATTAACATTTGATGACTAAATAAAAGAGTATTATTTATGAGTAATGTTACTGTCTTATGTTGGTTGTTTAACTATTGTTTCACTTTGCATGTTTTGACTTCCAGAATAATTGAGTTTATTAAGAATAATCGAATTATTCAAATTTTCCACAATCGTTCATATGTTGGAAGTAGGTATGAATGAAGATTGTCATGAATTGGTGTGTAGATTGTCTAAATGGTATTAGACATAGCAAATTTTTGCTGCAACGTTCATGAGTGCTTATGAACTAGTTTTGAGCATTGGAACAAGCCCGCGCTTGCTGGAATCACCTTATGGAATGTGATAAAAAGGGTGATCGCAAGGCGATAATATCATATGGTCTTAAAACCTAGATATATGGTTTGTTATTTGTTAATTGGTTGTACATTGATAATGCGAAACCGCATCAGTAACTTGATGTTATAAAACGCATTGTTGTATATAGTTGATCAATGAATAAGTAAATGCATATAAGTCGAAGTTTATCTGTTACTTTTATCCTAAGAGGGTAAAACCGATATCTCGGTCGCTCGATGATTTGATTTGACTTATGTGCCGGGCCCGGTCAGAACAAAATTGATGTGTTCGATTAAGTTCTATGTCAAATAAATCTGATATCGAGAAACCAAATGCTAGACAATTGGTTCCATGTAAATGTCTGCATGATATCTAAACAGAGGACTGTACAATCCCTTATCTAAAGGACAAGATTGATAAGATCAGAGTTTGACAACGTCTTTGAGAGCTACGATTGCCAATCGGATTATACTTGTATATAGTTACTAGACTTATCCAAGTGGGAGACTGTTGGAATAGTGTCTAAGGCTGCAACTATATTAGGAAAGTATTTGACCCGATTGAGCATGGTCCTTTTGGGTTGCCTTCACTATAGCAACTTGACAGGATGATTTATAATGAGAGAAGAAATATTATTAATATATTATGAGAATAATATAAGGAATAATAATATTATTATTTGATTAATATAATGTCACACCCCCGAACCAGACGGCGGAAACGTCCGGGGGCTGTCGTGACTCAATTGAATACCATAACATTGAATATATATGAAACATAACAACATTCGTCACCATGCATTAGTATTGTACAACCAGTAGAGTTTACATGAAATACATTGTTTAAACATTACATTCCACCATAAATTATTCGATTCGTACATAAGTAAACTGCAAGCCATCACTGAATAAGATTTCCTTTGATTCACTGGTTCCCTGAGAATACAAGTATTTTGAAAAACGTCAACATATGAAATGTTGGTGAGTTCATAAGTTGTATTTAAAAAAAAAAACAATGTTTCGTGTCGTTTGAAAACCGCCAGAAAATCCGATATTTTCTGAAAATAGTATAGTCAAAAAGGTGTGAAGATCCATAAGTATGCTTGTTTGTTTTCTATACTTGTAAAATATTGTTTGTTGAAATCGTATGTATTCTGAAATTGTATGTATTGAAAACCCTAGGAAAACCCGATGTTTTCCTAATTCTTTGAATTCCATGAAATTTCTTGAAACCATTGCAATACATGAAGTTATAATTCCAGACGACATTGGATTATTTTTGAGCATGATTATCCGCTACAAACACGCGTTACACAAACGACTAGTCTATAGCAATACTAACGATCCCGAAGGCGTCGTCCGTACTAATCACGTTATCCAACCGTCCTGTAGTCCCACATCCGAAGAGAAGGAGGACACGAAGGCCTCGACGACTCCATTAGCCGGTTGGGGATAAAAAGGTACGAGGGGTCCCAGACCCGCCTCGCAAAAAGGCAGACTCTACTAGCGACACTAAAGGACCCTTGGGGACCAGTAGTCTACAGCCATTGAAAGTCCGGTTACGTCGTGTCGGATTGGTAAAACCCAACACTTCGTAAGATGAAGTCTTTGGGCCTTAAGATCAGGTCGTCGGGCTAGCTAGGCTCAACGAACAAGATTTTACACTTGTGGGGCCCAAAGATAGTGCGTAGACGTCTGTGCACATGTATAATGAATTCCGAATCGTTATTTGTATGAATCATAGTATTGTAGTATCATAGTATCGTTGTGTTAGTGGTTTCGGATTTTTATTGGTTCGAGACCGAACCAATTCGTTTAACAACGACTTTTGGTGTTGTAGTGTATTGTATTTTGTCGATAGTTGTAGTACCATTACTTGGTCAAATTGTATGTATTGAATTAGTCATGAAAATTTTCTGTTTTCAGCCCCTCCTTGTTTGTAAAATTTACTTTTTCAACCCTTTATTTAAAATATTTTCCGGTTTGGTCCTTAAATCAATTTTCTTGACATTTTAACACCAAAAATTATTGAAATAAACCTTTTCCAGCATATTTTTCATAGAAAACAGCTTAAGTCCCTGAAATTTCAGTTTTCTCGGTTAATACCCTTCTTTTTGCAATTTTGTCAATTTTGGCCCAAATTGTAAAATTTTTGCAACTTTGGTCCTTTTTAAATTTAAAAATCATTTTAAACCTTTGAAAAGGACTTGGATCACTTATGGTCCACTGTTTTACAGAAAATCACAGTTTTGGCCTTCCAAAACAGAAAAATTCGCATAATGGGCCTCATTGGGCCGAAATTTTCATTTTTAGCCCATTAAGCTTGAAATTCATGTTTTTAATCCTCTAATTGAGTATAATTCCAGAAATAGTTTTATGGGAACTGTTTTGGCACACTTCATCCATCAGAATCTGTGAAATGTCAATTTGGGCCCTTAATTTTGTATTTTTCACATTTTTGGCCCAAAATTTGTGTTTTTAGCTTAAAGAAAATTGTTACTAAACCATTTAGCTATCTTTCTTGAAACACTTTGTATGTAGAAATACATTTCATGCTAAAATCATATAACATAAGTTATATCTCGGTTTTGAGGAGTTTTATGGCTAGATCCAACATTAAAACACATAAAAGCATACATATAAGCATGGAAATCATACAAGGCATATAAACACATATAGATCTACACTTTCACTTGTATTCCCCCCCCACAAAACTCATAAAAACAGAAAATAGGGGGTATGAAGCTCATCTTGGGTGTTGATTCGGTTTTTGAAGAAAGATTGGAAGAGATGAAGTGATTTTTGGCCTTTGTACTCCTTGATGAAATTTTCGAGTTTATGGGGTTTCTAGAGTGCAAGATCATGATTTTTGCATGGATTAGGAAGAGATTTTTGGTAAATAAGGAATACAAGTCATAGATCCAAGCAAAACCTTACCTTAGATGATGATTTTGTGGAAGAACTTCCTTGAATGCTTCCTAATTTTTGAGATTTTGGATGGAGAAGAGGAAGAAGTCTTGAGTGAATTTTAGAGAGAGTTTGTGAGTGTTTTGTGTGTGTGTGGTGTTGCTCTCGGCCGAGTTCAAGAAGAGAGAGGGAGATGTAGACATGAAGTGATGTGCATGGATACATGGAATGGATTTGCATGGAGATCCACAAGACAATAAGGAGGTGGCACACTAAGGTCAACCCTCTTCTTGGGCTTGAGCTTTTGGGCCGAGAATAATGGAGGAAATGAGGGTGTTTGGGCCTTAAATACTTAAGCCCAATTCTCATGGTTAAGTTGAGTGATTTTTGGTCCATTTAAATTTAAATGTGATTTTTATGACTTGTTAGGGTCAAATTAGGTTAATTATGGTTCATAGTCATTAATTTATTTCATTCTAGGTCCAACATGGCTCACAATATTGAAATAAATAGATGTGAGTCCAATTAGAGCCCAATTAGGGTTCTAAGCCCATGATAGTCCAATTGGAAGCTTATTGGTCCACTTGGATCCAATAAGGAAGTTCTAGTCCAAAATAGACTTAACAAGAACTTCTAGGGTTTTCCAATTGTTTGATGACTACTTGTGGTACTTGTATAATGTATTTGATTGAAGTTTTTGATTCACATTAACTTGAATGTTTAGATTACATGACACAAAATTTCCAGTTGTGACATATAAGTCATAAATTAATTAGGAATTAATTTGGTGACTTAAAGAGATTAATTGAATAAAGGGGTATAAACTGTCAATTGAATGATAGTTGTATTTTGGGCTATAATCCCATAAGGATAAAGGGGGACGGTTTTGAGGGCTTTGGATAGACCTTAAAATCATCCAAGGCTTATCATTAGGGTATTGGATTGTTTAGGGCCTAAGTTATCCAATTAGGGTTTTAAGGGTGAAACCCTAGGAGCCTTACAAGTAAAAATAGACCCAAGGGGTTGATGAAATCGGCACTCTTGCCTTTGGAAGAACCCTGGCCGATTTCTAGCTCCTCTCTCATCTCTCTATAATCATCCTCTTGCTAGTTGGTGTTTGTAAGCCATTAGAGGAGTGACAATTGTGACTTTAAAGCTCCAAGGACAAGAAGATTCAAGCAAGTGATTCAAGGTAATCTTTCAAATCTGATTTCTTATGTTATTATACTCTAATAGTCATTAGAAGTCTTGGATTCAATGCATGTTCAATTAGAGAAACCTAGATCCAAGCATTAGGGTTTGTATGTGCACATAGGAATGTTCATATGGCTAAAACCCATCACAAACAACTATAATTCTTCTTTGTTGATCTCTTGGAAGCAAGCACCACAAATGTCGTGCCTCTAATGGAATCACACTCAAACTAGCAAGAAAATGAATTAGGAGAGAGGAGAGAATTTTGTCAAAGGCTTGTGGAGGGAAGGCATGGACGAAATCAAGGACTAGGGGACTCCATATATAGTTGAGAAAACTTGATGCCAAAATAGGGTTTAAGAGATATGCCCTAGATCCCTTGCTTGGTGACCAAGCAGCCCAATCCCTTTGTCCAAGGGGCCTTGGACGAAATCTCCTAGGGTTTCAATAGAGATTTTCGTCCACCTCTTTTCTTTTTTCAGATCTATTGTATATCCAGTTCAACAATATCATCAATTTTTTATGGATTTAGTACTTTACTAATGCTTGGAACAAATCCTTAAGCTAAACAACTGATGAAAATCGCATTTCATCAAAATTCACATCACACGATTCAATTACGATGTGAACCGGCACCGAATCATTAGGTTCCATTATATAGAACCTATAAGTCTTAGAATGCTCAACATATTCAATAAAGATGAAATTAATCCCACGTTCACCCAAAGTATTTCTTTTGGGTTCAATTAACTTGATAACAACTCTACAGCCCAAAATTCGAAAAATACATCAAATTTTGGAGTCTTCTTGAACCAAAGTTCATATGAGGCTGTTTTGTTTCTTTTATTCGGGACTCGATTCAAAACATAGTTAGATGTTAACATAGCCTCTCCCCAAAATCCTCCACTCAAACCCAAGTAAGAGAGCACCGAAACAAAGCCAAGTCCGACTGACCTTATATCTCTCTTATGCAAATAAATTAAATAAGGGTCGAGCTACTTATTGGTGTCAGAACAAGGAATTGGGCTAAGACAATAGATATGCCAGTACCAACTAGCATTGATGTACCTCCGGCCAATCAAGTATTAATGACAAAACGACAACAATACGTACGATAAAAGCTACATGAACATAAGTAAAGGCTGGACGTACATTCTCACGACTAGCACACGTAACCACAACAAACTCACCCAGGTATAAATAGCATAATCTACAATCTACTAAGGTATGACTTCCCTGTAATCTCATACTTAATACACTCGTACGTATTCATATCAACTTATCTTCCTCACGAACTAAATTAACCGTATAAATGATCTTTTGTGTTGCTTCAATGGTCATTCAACCGACATTATCGAGCACCATTTCAGAATTGACCTATCTCTCAACGACCCTAATCCCATAACAATCGTATCTATGTATGTGTGTGCATTTTTCAATATGAATTGGATTTTTTTTTCTTTTAAGATTTTAATCCATAAAAGCTATGTAGAGAAAAAGATGGGTTGACCTTCCCGTTATTATCCTGTATTCCTGTTCCTTCATGCCTCCCCCGGTTGTCTATTCAAAAACAAAATAAGGAAACCCTAACTTTCTCTCTCTCCCTATTTATTTGCTTATAAATACCCGTTTTAAATCCTTCAGATCTCTTCTGGGCGTTACCGCTTTTGAAATTTATAAAAAAGTTTGGGTTGGGAAAAGGGACCCCAATTTCAATTTCAATTTCAATTTCATTTCAAATTTCAAAGAGAAAGGTTTATTTAATCCATATCAAAAGTTTCCAAGCTTGTATGTGTACAGATTGAAACCCGGGTTCGTTTGGAAGATTTAAGATGGAGAGATCTTCTGCGTTTGTGAACTGGGAAGAAGTTTTTTCGACAAATCATAGAGGAAGAAGGGAGGTACGATATTATTTGAAACGCCGGGATGGGACTTCCGATTTGGCAGTTGTCGGCAAAGAGAAGAAATTAGCCTCCAAAACGAAGACGTCTTCGTCTTCTCTCTATCGGTATCGATACGCAATTCGTGACAAATCGTTATTTCCGTCGTATGATATACCTTTTGAAAATTCTCCCAAGCTCAGATCCCGGCGACAGGTTATTGATTGGTTGAGCTCTCTTGTTACAGGTATGTAATAACATAACTCATTTCCCTTCTCAAAATTTCAAATTTCTTTCTTTCTTATTGGTTTTCTGTTTCTGTTTGTGCGAAATTGAAAGCTTTCTTTATTTTATTTAGATGTATGCTGCGTTCGATGTTGTAGTTTCGTTATCTCAATATAATTTTCGTTGAAACTCTTCCTTATCGAATTTCATTGCCTTAGGGTTTTGTAATTTTTCTTATCAATAGAAGTTGGTCTGGAATTGGATTGTTTTCTCCCCAATTCTCTGCTTTTCATGGGTTTCTTCTACTCACCCTTTTTATAGAATTCATTTTTAGAGCTTCTCAAGAGCTTTTTTCTCTTGAAGTTGGATTTTTGTTTCTTAGCAATAGAACCCCTCTAAAAGGGCGTACCAAATCTAGTTTTTGAAAAGGTGTAAAATTGCAACTCGGAGCAAAAAATTCTGTAGAAACGAAATTTTATATAACTCAAGATGTATATGTATCCAATTTGATTACAATTTTCTTTTTTGGGCGAAAGTCGCTGTTTCCATGTTGTGTTTTTTTCCATGGAAAACTGACAATGATCTGGGCTGCAGGAAATATTAAATCAAATTCCAAGAGCTGGTTGAGAGCCTCGGAATTCCTGAGCCCTGATTACTAGGTTAAGATCTACTCTTGGTCAACTTAAATTTATTTGCGTTGACTCGAACACACACACACACACTGACACACTTGCCTTCTGTTTTCAATAATTTATTCCCAATTTAACCTAATTCAACATGCATCCATCTTACATCTTTCTACCTTCTTGTGAAACCATCTCACTTTTGTGTTTCATTTTCTTTCTTTCTTTCTTGTATTACATGTCTGTAATTTCTTTAATCCCAATATTAATATTTTATTTTCTTAAATGTTTTTAGATGGCTCTTTTTCATATCCACCAAAACCCATAGATGTTGTTCTTGGAGCAGGAGATACCTTGAGGTTGAAATTAGAAAACTTTCAGGTATTACATCCGTTTCATATCCTTTTAATACATAAAGTTTATACTTTATAATAATATAATACACTAGCATTCTTATACTTATGAATTTCTATTCTCTCAGGATCTTCATCTGCATAAAAAAATCCATCAAACTACAGAGCTTCTATGGGTCGGATCTTGGACATGCAAGAAAAAGAGGAAACACTATGAAGCTTACACACGAAGTGGTGTTAAAATCTCAGTAAGAACTCTTCTTTTTCTCTTTCTTATAATCGAAAAAACTCAAGATTCTAATTAGTTATTAACATATTGTTTTATGGGTTTGTAGGTTCATGATTTTGTGTATGTATTAGCTGAAGAAAACAAACGACTTGTTGCATATTTAGAAGATTTATATGAAGATTCAAGAGGAAACAAGGTGGCTGTAGTTCGATGGTTTCACAAAGTAGATGAAGTTGTTCTTGATTCACCTCACACTACTTATAATAATCACAAAGAGATTTTCTTTTCACTTTGTATTCAAGATCTCAGCATCGAATGCATAGATGGAATTGCATCTGTCCTCAGCCCTCAACACTATGAAAATTTCCTCAAACTCAATGCTCTGAATTTGAATTTATTATACCCAAAGTTGGATCCATTTGTATGCCAAAATCAGTTTGAAGATGAAGGAATCAAGCCCTTTGACATAACAAAAGTCAAAGGGTATTGGAACCAAAACATACATAAACTCATGTCTTTGATTCATAACAATCATGTTCATCCCAAAAAGTCGAGAAGTAGTGATGCTGACGTGGCAGTTGATGTGGATGGGATCAGACCTAAAAAGAGACTTAGGAGATTAATGGAAACAGAATATGAGTACAAAATAGGGTCTGAAGTAGAAGTGTTATCTCAAGATAGTGGGATTAGAGGTGTTTGGTTTAAAGGTGTAGTTATCAAGAAACACAATGAGAAGATTAAAGTGAAGTATCAAGATATAAAGGATGCAGGGGATGAGTCTAAAAATCTTGAGGTGAGTTTTAATTTATGTTATTTTTAATTATCTTTTATAAAAATGTAAGCTTTTTCATTAAAGATGATTTTGTTAATGATGTAGGAATGGATTTTGTCATCAAGAGTTGGTGTTGATGATGAATTTGGGATGAGATTGAGTGGAAGAATGACAATTAGGCCCTCAAGATTGTTGAAAAAGAGTGATGTTTTGGTGGATGTTGATGTTGGTTGTGTGGTGGATGCGTGGTGGAATGATGGGTGGTGGGAAGGGATTGTGGTTGATAAAGAATTGGAGGGTAAAAATGGAAATGGAAATAGAATCCATGTTTATTTTCCATGGGAGAAGAAAAGATTGATTTTTGGGTGTAATGATTTGAGATATTCTAAAGAATGGTTTAAAGGGGAGTGGAAAGAATTGAAGAACAGATTCGATCTTGTTGGTTTGATTTCTTGTGATTCTGAAACTAAATCACATGATAAAAATGTGTTATTATCATCCAATATGGTTGTTGTTGTTGATGATGATGATGATAAAGGGCAAATTGGGGAATATGTAATTGGTGATTTGAAGTGGAATTGGTCAAGAAAGAAGAGACAAAAGAGGAAAGCATGTGAGAGATTCCAAGTTGAGAGTTTGATGACATTGAAAAAAAGAAGAAAGGATAATACTGATTGTAAATTCATATGTGATTCTTCTCTTTTTTGTCATTCAGTTGCTTCTTCCACCCCTTTAATCATGTCCAGGTGAAACAAAATTACGTTTTTGCCCTTGTGATATGTTGTACATTTGTGTCGCTTTTTGGAATCGTAGTTTTTAGGAGTAGGATTTTGTTGTTAAAAAAAGGTAAGTATCTTGATGAGTTAGTTAGAATTTAACGTAGTGAGAGCTAATTTTAATTTTCTCTTGAGGGTTTTGTGTTGTAGCAAGAATCAATCCCTGTTTTTTGTATCATGTATAAGTTGTTTTTTTTTGTTTTGTTGTAAAATAAAGGCTCTTTTTTGATGCATTTTGACCTATTTTTCTGTTGGGGACAAGATTTTGGTACCCAAATAATTGTAAGATAAACAATGTAAAAAATGTAAAAACTAACGATGTTTAAAACGTATGAAATCGAAGCTATTGAATTTGAAAAGCATTTTAAAAAAAAAGTACGACAAATTTTTACTAGTAGGGACCATATTTGTAATAATATGTAAAACTTTGGACAAAATAGTAGTTTTTTTTTTGCTTGCTAAACTGTGACTGGATGAATGGATGTAGTGGATTTTACTTTTACCCAATGTCTTTTCCGACGAACTTATTAAGTCTTTTTATTAGTTTTATTATTTAAAAATGGTTAAAATTGATGGATTTTTCTCGTTGTAAAATAAAGGCTCTCTCTTTTGATGCATTTTGACCTATTTTTCTATATACACCATGTGAATTACGTTTGCTTTGTGTGTATTTATTTTTGTTAGTTGTTCTTTAATGACGGCTTGACATTTATTGGTTTGGTTTTGATTTGATGACTTATTTAGTCTCATTACTTGTACTTCATTTATGCTTCCTCTAAAAGTCATGTGTTAGACGACATCCATCCTGGTTTACTGATTTTTATTTGATTAAATTTTTTCACATTTTACACAAATATGGCTTAATTTATGAGCCCATAAATATTATTATTATTATTATTATTATTATTATATCCATGCTTTTTGATAACTGGATAAACAGAGATTCGATTATGAGTAGATCAATAATTCAAAATATTTAGTCAAACAAATAAATAATTACAAGTTGATACAACAATCTAATAATTTTTTTATCTACTTTTTTTAATATTTTTTTATGTAGATTACAAGTTTTTACAAGAGAGTAAAATTGATCGATGTTCACCTGAAAAAATTGCTTCAATTTGTGTATCGAGCAGTTAAATTATACAAAGTTGGTTAAATTTGAGATAATCTTGTTTTATTTTGGTTTAGAGATGGTTACATGCAGGGTCCAATCTTGTTAGGAAATACAGACATTTTAACCAAAATATAGTAAATAACAAAAAGAAAATAAAAAATTAGGGGTGGTTTCAATTTTAATTACTAAATAGTGGTAAAAGATGGTATACCTCATATTTTTATAGTATTAAATAAACAAATAAAGCAACGTGAACATTGACCAACACTCCTTGGCTTTTCTTCTAGTCTCATCGTTTCCTTTTGCCAGAAAAAATAAAGCCGATTTTTAATGACACTGAAAAAATCAATGTATTGGAACAAATTAGGAAAAAAGTTTAAGTTGATTAGCTGGAAATTGGAAAAGGTCGAATTAAGCCATATCTTATTCGTCGGAATATTAAACAAGTCAAAACCAAGTTTCATCTACTCCATCGTTTTTGCTTCACGGGCTGCATTGTGTTCCCAAGTCTTTTTAAGGAGAGAGGCAAAAGGACGTCAGAAGAAAAATAAATATTGTTCCTTGGTTTTTGAATGGAAGCAAGTTCAAAGAAAAGAAAAGAAAATAATCGGACAATATTCTCTTCTAGCTTTTCTTTCAAAATGTAATCCAATACAAATAGAGTTTTGTCCTTTACCAAGTTTACCCCTTAACTTACTATAAAAAAAAATTATATAGCATTTTCAATCCCAACTAGCTGTGAGACACATATATTATACCTAGTTGATTAAAAATAATTAAATATAAAGCTTTGAACATATTTTAAAAGTAAACTTTCGAAATAAATACGATCATAATTATGAATAAGTGAGTATTCCGATCTATATTAATAAAAAAACTATTGATATATTTTAAAGAATTGTCCAGAATTACAAACTTCGAAAGAATTTTTTTTTAAAACAACACTAGATGTAAGTAGTAAATTGTTTAATTTAAATTAATTTTGTAATATGTTTTTGAAGATAAAATCAACATTATTTATGTCTATTATTAATGATTATTATGTTGTATAATAAGATATATAGTTCTAAAAATAAAAAATATATATAGACAATCAACAATGAAGATAATTTAATAATAGTACGTTAACACAAAACGATTAAAATAATTACAATATCATCAAGAAATTTTTTTTCTAAAGAAAATAAATTAAGTATATTTTCATATATTTTTGAACATTTTTTTTATACACAACACTAGTTTATAACTTTTGAGAACCACTTTTATAAAATTAATTAAATTTTCATACTAAAAACTTAAAATTATTAATCAACTGTTTTAAATAAATTATTAATTAAGAGATATATTTTTTTTAATTATATAAAACTATAATCGTTGATTTAAATAAATATATGAAATTATATCACCTTATTATATATATTTATTTTATTTTATTTTTATTCTAATGTTATTAATTTAATGTAATCAGAGTGTGAAAATTTAAATTTGAAATGAAGAATCAATTATTAATTTAATGTAATTAGAGTAGAAAATTTAAAATTTGAAATGGACAATTAATAGATTGACATGTGACATAATAAATGACATATAATATTAATGATGATTTCTAATATTGTGACACTTATCAATATGAGAATAAACTTATTCATTTATTAGAATAAGGAGATTGTAAGTTGTATTTGTAAGGTTATGTTTGAAGTACTAGTTGAAAAACTAGCTGTTAGTTGAAAAGTTAGCTGATAGTTGAAAAACTAGTTGTTAAATAAAAAGCTAGTTGATAGTTGAAAAACTAATTGATAAAAAATAACGTTTGGTAAAACTAACTGAAAACTATCTGAAATATATAAAATTACATAAAATGACATTTAAGAGTATGTGTTTCTATAATTAATTAAAGGGTATATTTGGAAAATTAAAAAAAGCTCTTAAAAAGCTAGTCTAAGTAGTTTTTCGAAAAGCTAGCTTATAAACTACTTTTTGATTTGCTAAACATGACAAAATAAAAAAAACTTGAAAAATAAGCTAGCTTATTAGCTTGCTGTGACGCGACAAACATAACCTAAGTCTATGATCAGTATTCAAAATTAATTGTTTTAATCATTCTCTATTCACCCGGTTTTGGTCATAAATAAAAATATGTGTAGGACTTGAAAATCTTGATCCTAAAATTGTATTAGAGACAACTCATACAACACAAGGGGATATATTTTTGGTTTTATTAAACAACATTCTAAGTGATAAAAGACTTATATTGTTTTTTGTTCTGTCTCCTACAATATTGTAGAAGATGAAGTAATTACATATATATGGCCAAAAGTGATTTTTATATTGGATGGTTAAAAGGGTATTAACTTTATTGTAATGTTAAAAGATAAAAAGTAATTAATCATTTTTTTGTAATGATAAAAGATAATTTTTTTTTTTTTTTGATAAAAATGATAAAAAAATAATGTCTACGTAGATATTTAAAAAGTTTATTTAGTTATTTAAGCTAAGAAAAATCCACAAACATATTCAAGAATATTCTATTAATAAAAATAAATAGTTGAATTTCAAAATGAATTTTAAATTATAAGGTAATTGAAGCAATTATACAACGAATGGAAACTTTCTTTGAATAAGGCTAAAATTTAGGATGTTTAAATTAAAAGGAAAATTTACAATCCAGTTATACTTAAATATAAATATTAGGTGACATTTAGTAAAAAAGAAAAAAAAAACACCTTTAAATAACATGTAGATGTAATTTATTTTAAATAACATGTAGATGTAATTTAATATAAAAATTATAATGAGATGTATTAAAACATATAAGAACATGACAAGTGGAGTAAAAAGTTTTTAGTTATTAGAGTAGACCCTATTATGTACATTATGTTTCCATCGTCAAACAACCTTATTCGTCTCCATTTCTTTAAAAAAAGGAAAATACCTTTAAATAACATGTAGATGTAATTTACTTTAAATAACATATAGATGTAATTTAATATAAAATTATAATGAGATGTATTAAAACATATAAGAAGATGACAAGTGGTAGGAATTTTTTATTTATTTATTAGAGTAGATTTTTTAACACTCGTCATGTACATTGTGTTTTCCATCATCAAATAACCTTATTCGTCTTCATTTCTTTCAAACTTAGGAAAAAAAATGAAATATCTCTTTTCTTTCCCTTATTTTCTTTTCTCTCCTTATTTTCCTTCACTTGTTTCTTTATTAGAATTGGGAAGACGCCTCATTTCCCATGATTTCATCGTTTTGACAATTTATTAATTCAGATTCTCACATATTTGCACTAAAATCCTTGAATTGGTGCAAGCAAACAAGAACAAGAGACAACAACTTATGGTGGACGGAAATTGCTGCAATTTGCAAACAAGAACAAGAGACAACATCTAGCAGCTTTCAAAAAGGGATATGAACTTTTTGGAGCCCCCTTTCGATCTTAATGAAATTAAAGAGGCAAATTTGGATTGCAGAGGTGAAAAAGTGCCCGAACCCGATGAGTTTTCCTTCAAGTTTATTAAACACTATTGGCCATTGATGCAAGACAATATCATGAGATTTGTTAAACATTTCGAAGCTTTTGCTTGTCTTTCTAGGGGAAGCAATTCCTCTTTTATTATGCTTCTTCCTAAAACCAAAGATCATCTCTCTCTTAATGAGTTCTGTCCCATCAGTCTCATTGGATGCATCTACAAGACTATTGCTAAATCTGTTGCTTCTCGATTAAAACAGGTTATTGGTTCAATTATCGGAGAGAGCAATCTGCCTTCATTGATGGTAGAAACATCTTAGATGGTCCAATGATAATTAATGAAGTTTATAATTGGTCAAAGAACGCAAAACAAAAATTGTTTCTTTTTAAGTTGATTTAGATAAAGTGTTTGATTCCATAAACTGGAACTACCTTTATTCGGTGATGACACAAATGAGTTTTGGTGAGAAATGGTGATTCTGGATTAAATGATGTCTCTCGTCCTCCAGGACTTCGGTTCTTATTAACGGTTTGGCGACTAAGGAATTCCACATTTCCAAGGACGTGCGTCAAGGCGATCCTCTCTCTCTCTCTCTCTCTCTCTCTATATATATATATATATATATATATATATATATATATATATATATATATATATATATATATATATATATATATATGTATCCATTCCTTTTTATCATCAATATGGAAGGAATCAATGTCGTCATGAAATATGCTTGCCCAAAATCTCTGTTTTGCGGTGTTCGAATTCCTAACGGTGGTCCTTCTATATCACATCTTTTTTTATGCTGATGATGTTCTTATTGTTGGCGAATGGTTAAGTTCAAATTTGGAAAACTTGGCGAGGATCTTAAGATGTTTTCAGGCTTGTGCGGGTCTTAAAGATATTTTTGGTAAATCTCAAGTTTATGGGATCGGATTTTCGACAGGGGAAGTAAACAGATGTGCGTCTAGTTTGGAATGCAATGCTGCTTCTTTTCCCTTCAAATATTTGGTTGTTCTTGTAGGAGCTAATATATCTCTGAAAAGACATTGGAAACCCATCATTGACTAGGTTCATTCCAGGTTATTTGCGTGGAAGGCAAAAACTCTATCTTTCGGCACTCGGCTTACTTTGGTTAAAATTGTGTTGGGTAGTCTTACTATCTATTTTTTCTCCCTATTAAGGCCCTTTCTTTTATTATTGATTTTTTGGAGAAATTTAGACATCGTTTTCTTTGGGGCGGGAACGATGATAAAAACAAAATTGTTTAGGTGGCTTGGAAAACGGTTCTTGGTCCGAAAGAATAAGGTGGACTCAGGATGGGCTCTCTTTTATCTCTAAATTTGGCTCTGCTTTCTAAATGGTTATAGAGATTTAAAACTAATCCAAATGCGCTATGGTGTCAAGTTGTATGTGGTATTCACAATTTTCTGAAAAAACCAATCTATTCTCTTGGTAAAAAGACACTTTCAGGCACTTGGTATAACATTGTTCATGCTTTCTGTAATTTGCAAGATATGGGGATTTGTGTTTCAGATATATTTATGATCCGTGTCAATTCAGGAAGGAATACCCTCTTTTGGTTAGATGACAGGACTTGTGATGGGTCCTTTGCTAACCGGATTCCGAGCATTTTTAATCTGGACAGTAAAAAATCCTTCATCTCTGATAGGATCAGTTCCAATAAGAATTTCATTTGGGAATGGAAGAAAAATCCTAGTAACTCTATGGAGTTTCTGGAGTTAAATGCTCTTTTCGGGGCTCTTTCGCATGTTGACTTAGTTTCTGGAGTGGATAAATGGAGATGAAAGCACTCTTTTGACGGGAATTTCTATGTTTATAATTTAAGATCCCTTATAGATTCTAAGATCACTGCTTAGGTCGACAATCCAACCATTTGGGTTCATTTGGCCCCTCTTAAAGTTATTGGGTTTGTTTGGCGTGCATGTCTGAATTGGATCCCTTTGGCGGTTACACTTTCTCACAGGGGAATTCATATTTCTCCTTTGAATTGTCATTTCTGTTACATAGGTCTGGATGAGTCGAACCACTTTCTGGTGGACTGTCATTTTGCTAATGAAGTTTTGAGGTGGATTTTCTAATGGTGTAACTTTCTAGTGGGATGTCATTCCACATTAGTAATCCATTACATCTCTTGTTCTCGTTCACCACTCTTCTCTATCTATCTCTACCAACGTTCTTCTTCTTCTTCTTCTTCTTCTTCTTCTTCTAAAATTGACAATTCTTTGAGGGATGGAGACAATCGATCAAGGCATGTTTCCCCCCTCTCACTTTTCATCCTGTGATTTGGAGCAAACCATTGGAGTCGGTTTGCAAGTCGGCTTCCAACTTGATGATAGGCATGCTTCTCTGCTTAAGGATCTTAACGGTGGTGGTGTTAAAATTGGTTCCTCATGAACATTCACTCGTTTAATATAAGGGGCATGGCCGAGTCCCATAAACTTGATTAGCTGAAAAGATTGAAGTTTGAGCTCAATTTATCTTTATGCGGGGTTTAAGAATAGCGTTTTTCTGATCTACCATCTAACGTTGGGGATTGGTGGGGTTGAGAAAATCTTAGTTTGAACTTTGTGGAGTATGTTGGAAGGTCGAGGGTCTTATCAGTTTTTGGGATAAAAATGTATTCCATGATATTGTGTAACGCCTGTGTTTCCGGGCTTGCCATTTTTAGCAATGTAATAGTCTAGGTTAACTTTTGTAACCCGTTTTGAAATAATAGAAGTATATTATTTGAGTATTATGTGTTTTGTGTCTAATTGCTTAATTATGTGGTTTGATTAATTAAGAATAAAAATAAGCGTCAAAAGTAAAGTATGAGATAAGTCCCATATCTTTACATAAAGTTGTAGTGGTCGAAATGAGGTTTCCGAATATATAAAGAATTCCAAAATCCGAGTTATAACGAAGAAGTTATGACCTGTCGAAGTTTCGCGACAGAACCGACACGACCCAGCACGACGTAAATAGTGAATTTAAGGTAGATAGATATTTATCCTTAGTGATCCAAATGAGAATTGAAGATCTCATTGATAGTAGTGCAAAGACGGAAAGACGGACGGAAACGGAGTTCAGATGAAGGAGTTATGAATTTCGAACGGAGTTTTCCTGTCCCGGCCTACTAAAGATAATATATAAGTAATATACTTATATTATATTAAAAATAAAGTCAAAATTAGCCAATGGAGTCTAAACGAGAGTTGTAGAGCATAATCTCACCTTCGCGGCGATATAAAGAACATCGAAAACGGAGTTCGTATGCGAAAGTTATGAATTTCTGAAGTTCGGGGCGCGAAACCCCAAAACTGTCAGATGCCACGACGTGGCAAATCTTCTGTCACCTCCGGAAGGCCCCCAGATGCAACTTGGGATGACGCATGCAGTGACGACCAAGCCCACGACGTGGAAGAAGGTTGCCACGACGTGGCAAGGGCCAAATTTGCCCTATAAATAGATTTGAAGGGCCAGCCGTTTAGGGTTGCTATTTTCTCTCTTCTCTCTCCCGTTTTACCTCGATTTGCGTGCCAGAAATACCCCGAAGCCCCGGTATTATTCTCGAGCCCCGAAGCAAGTCCCGAGATCCCGAAGATCCCGAGAAGTGCGGTTCCCGAGCCGAAGCTCTGCCCGCGAGAAGTTTGTTTTTAGTGGAAATCTTCCAGATCTGCTGAGGATTACTACTTCTGCAAGTCGTAGTGCTGTCTGATCGTCTTCTGATCAAGTGAGTGTATACTACCTTTCATAAACACGATAATAATACAAGTATGGTTTGAGTGTATTAAGTATATTGTTGTTTATGTGTATAATTTTGTTGTTATATGTGTGAATGTATATTCATTCTCTTCTATCTCATAGATCTGATTTAGTCTCTATGAAATACGTGTTATGTGGGTGTGCCTCATCTGTTATGTGGAATATGTATTGAATGAAAATGATATACAAGTTTTAAACTATGTATGAAAATATATATTTTTATCTACTAATATGTTGGGTAGAACATGGGTAGATAGTTGGTGTGTAATAAACAGATGAGAGGCCTCGATGTTGTTGTTGTTGTTGATCTAGTTATTCAGCGGAGTATGGATAACGACCACAGACTCTTTCTAGACAGTCCTGTGGAACGCTAGCAGGTTCATAACCTGTAGGTGTTGTGAACGATGTGTTCACTGGTGTACTCTATCCCCCTCATGGTTGCCTTTAGGATATCTATTGTTGAGGAAACCCCTTAGCAGTGATGTCCGTCCCGATGAAAATCCTAGATTAGGTCCCTTGAGATAGATGTTATTTTAGGGACGTAAAGTGAGGATAACGGGAATGGGTAATCGGGATAGTGATTGGTTGGTGAAATTAAATATAATTTATTTATTGTGGGTTGAAAACCCTATATGCTCACCAGGCTCCCAAGCCTGACCCACTCAGTTTTATTTGTATTACAGGTAGTGGCGCGAGGGCATAAGATGGTTGAATCATCAAGTTGTTTTGTTTACAAGTCTGTATATGTATATATTTGTTGAATGACTTGTAATGTTATCGTTTATGCTTTATGGTCTGTATCGGAACATGACATCCCGAGTTTTGATTATATAATGAAAATGCATCTCTTGATGAAATGCTTTGATAAATATTATTTTATCATGTTTTGTTTTGGGAACAAATTCCGCAACACTTTTAAATCAAAAGGATTTACTCTGAAATTATTTAAAAAACATAAATGAAATCGGTCTTTTCTGGCCGAGATTTTGGGGATGTCACATATTGCTTTTATAAAGTCACGTTATTTCTTGGCTTTGGTTGGATACTGGACGGGAATTGCAGGGGAGACCATTCTCGTGAATGTCTATTTGCCTTAAGCTCCTGCTGAGAAAAAATCTTGTGGGATAATATAAACAATTTAATCATTTCTAAACCGGAGACGTGGATCATTTTTGGTGATTTTAATGTTGTCCGAAGGCCTGGTGAGCGGATCAATTCCCATTTTTGTCCCATTATCGCCTGTGCTTTCAATAATTTCATTGCCAAATCCAGTTTCATTGATTTGAATATGGGTGTCAGGAAGTTCACTTACTTTTGTGACGATGGATGTAAGTTAAGCAAACTAGATCGTTTTTTGGTTTGTTCAAATTTTGTGGCTGCTTTTTCCATCTACTTCAGTTACTGCTTTCCCGAGAGAATATTCTGATCATTCCTCCATTCTTCTCCGGACTAATTCCATGGATATTGGACCTGCTCCGTTTAGATTCTTTAATTTATGTTTTTACCGTGATGGGTTTGATGAGGTTATTTTCAAGGCTTGGAATAGTTTTGTTGGTGGAGGAGCTGCTGATAGGTATCTATCTAATAAGCTTCGGTTCGTTAAACAGGCGATAAAAGATTGGAGGCGAATTGATTTGGAAAAGGAGAATAAGGAGATTAAGGAGTTAAAAAGTAAAATTAATGATTTCGAATTGCAAACGAAGCGAAGGAATCTCTATGTAACACCCGTTTATTTATTAGTTAAATAAATAAATTAGTGAACGAATGGTAGCCTAAAATAAATAAATAAACATATAGAAGCCCTAAAATCAAGAATAAATGAGCAAGGCGTTAGTTCGAGGAGTTAAAAGTTATAACTATAGAAGTTGGGGAATGAATTGTAATTCACGGATTAGTTTGTAAAGAATGCTGGAAGTTGAGAGTGATTTGGTAATTCTGGGTTTAATTTGAAATAAAATCATGAAGGAAGGGGTTAAAGTGTAAGTATTGGATTCAATTTAAGAATAAATTATGGAGGAGGGGTTGTTTAGTAATTTTGGGATTTATTTTGTAAGGAATTATGGAAGGGAGGGCTAAAGAGTAACTTTTGGATTTAAATTGAAAAGGATATGGTAAGGAGGGACTAGAGGTGACAAATTTGTAGAAAGTTTGGATGGGATATGGGACTTTAAACCCGTGCTTTCTTTCCCTCCCATGGTTGAATGAACAAACCCTAACCCTACTCACATATGATGCAGCCGCCACTCCCACTTACTCCACCTCCGGCGCCGCTCGTACCTCCGACCACCCAACACTGTCAAGCGATCCATGTCGCCGATTTGTGGCCTCCAGCCGCCGCCTTTGCCGGGAACAAGAACCGATAGGCGAACCACCAAGATTTGTTGCCTTATTGCACTGAGACGGTGAAGTTATAGCCGCCGCTGTCCGCCGTCTCATGCCGCCTCTCTTCTCTATTTCTTGCTATCGGCGCTGCTTCGTTCATGGTGGTCTCCGTTTCGCAGTCGCGACCACTGTCGCTGCATGACTCGATTTAGTTACTCGAGTCGCTGCTTCAGCTATTGCAGACTGTCGCCGTGGAGCCGTTGTCGTCGCAAATCACCGCCGCCAGCCGCCAACCCTTCTTCTTTCGCCGGCGTTTCGTTCCATCTTTGACCACCATTAGCCGCTGCCATTGCGTTTGCTGCTGATGAACAGAGAGTTCGAGCCCCCGCTGTGGTTGCTAGGGCTGTTACTGCCGTCGCCGTACGCCACCGTGAGGTGGGTGGTCGTTTCCATTTCCGATAAAAGGACGTGTATTATGTGCGTGTTTTGGTGTGTGTTCCAGTATACAGGTTGTGCCTTGCATCCATGGGTTGTATGAGTGACTTTGGCCGGAAAACCCACCGCCACCACCGTGAGGTGGTGGCTGCCACCATGTACCGCCGGGTGTGTGTATTTTAGTGTGTGTGTGTGTGCGTGTGTGATTAGTTTGTTTAGTGTGTTAATTTTGGGATCAGAGTTGTAAAATGTAACAAAAGGAAGAGCAATGAAAAGAAAATGGAAAACCACCACCTTAGGGTGGTGGCTGCCGTCACCGACCGCCGTGTCGGGTGGCGGTGCGCTTTGCCTCTTGTGATAGATTCGTTTGGGGTGCTAGAAACCCTAATGGGCTCAAAGGAGCTCTAATGGGCCCAATGAAGCTTAATAGACTCTAATGGACCCAATAAAACTCATATGGGTTTAATAAGATTTTAGTGGGCTTATTAGGCCCAATAAAGCCCTAATTGACCTAAAAGCCCAACAAATTAATAATGGGCTAGTATTTGTGTTGGAAAACCCTAATCCCAATAAAACCCTAATTTGAGGAATTAACCGGGACACACAAAAATTATTTAATAATTTGAGATATTAAATAATAAACTTTGGCAAAGATTAATCTAAGCGATAATGGACTTAATGGATTAAGTCCTTAATGGGTTAAGTATGAAACTTAACCCTAATCATCATTTTATGTGAAACCCTAATTTCACTTGGGTTTATTGTTGGGCCTTTCTTTTGGGACTTGAGAGTTGGGTAATTAATGGGCCATCCAAAGTCAAGCCAATGAACTAGAATAATTTAATGGGCCTGGGGTAAGGCCCATGTAAGGGGATTGGGCCCAATTTGGAAAATTGGGCCATAGATGGTCCATGGTTTGGGCCTTAATGATTATATGATGTTGGGCCTTAGAATGAGAGCATGTATAGACCTAGGCCCAATTTGGAAAATTAGGCCGTGTGTTGGGCTTTGATTCATAATTGACTTTGGGCATATGGATCGGGCCTTGGGCTTGAATAAGCCAAGCTAGGGGGAATGTAGTAATTACCCAAAGAATGTACTTATGGTTATGTATTGGGACCCAATTATTAATTGGGTGTTATTTTGGTGTTGACAGTTCGGGAATCTGTCAGCCAGCAACTGGGGTGGAGTCTGTGGGACTTCAGCAAGTGTGGGATTGTGTCTTCGGGACTTCAACAGTGTGAGGTGAGTTACCTTCCAGTAGCAGTGGGTCTAAGGCCACAATGCCAGCCCACCAGTAGGAGACGTATGATAGATGATTGTGTCTGTGATATCATCTAGGTTTGCTACTACCTGATATGTTATATGCTAGCATGATATGTTATATGTGATAGTAGTAGAGTTCGGTTGTTAGGACCGGATGGTAGTCAGACACCCCAGATACGTCTGACAGTATGTGATGTTATGTTTATATGCTAGCATGATCTGTTATATGAGTTAGAGGTAGTAGGAGGGGAGCAGTCCCCGAGTTCGGTTGTTAGGACCGAAGGGTAGTTCAGACACCCCATATATGTCTGATAATCTGTTATGTTATGATATGTGATAGTAGTAGTAGTAGGGGGTGAAATAGTCCCCGAGGTTCGGTCGTTAGGACCGAAGGGTAGTCAGCACCCCAGAATGGCTTGACATGGGTAGTCAGCACCCCAGAATGGCTTGACACGGGTAGGTCAGCACCCCAGAAAGGCCATACTGGGTACGTCGGGCACCCTAGAAATGCCTGGAAGTATGTATGTTATGTGATTGTGTGGTATGTGGTATGATGGGGGAACTCACTAAGCTTCGTGCTTACGGTTTTCAGTTTTGGTTTCAGGTACTTCGTGTTTAAAGGAAAGGAGCCGGCTTGATCGCAGTGCATCACACTATGGTTTTCCGCACATGAGATCTTTGGGATTACACTTTGATATTGTTTTATGATAACATGTTTGATTATTTCTACTTTGGTTTTGACATGACATAATATTACAAATGTTTTATTACACTGTTGGTTTTAAAATGACGTAATTAAAAATGAAATTTTTGGCCTGTATTTTTGGGATGTTTGAAGTTGGTATCAGAGCCTTGGTTTGAGGGATTTGGACACACTCTCAGGTGTGTCTGAACTCAAACTAAGGACTTGGTATGGAAATTTTCAAAAGTAAAATTATTTTATAAAAAGAAGTTTGAAAAGAGAAAATGACTTTGAAAAGAATAAGGTTTGTGATGCGTGCAATCAGCCGAGCTCAAGTAAGTTTTCCCCAAGATACCCATACATGTTATGATATTTATGATATGATATGCTTATGAGAATTGCATGCTAGATTAGGGCTAAGGATCTAAGATGATGACTTATATGCCTATTATATGTGCTTGTAGACTTGCATGCTAGTACTGATCAGTCAGTGATAGGATAGCCTGTTTAGGTTATGCCTGATTGTATGAGCCTTTGAATTGCATGTATAGATTCCTGATTAGAGGATAGAATGATTTGATTGGAATATGATGTTTAGATTTTCCATTGTCTGAATGTTGTTTGCTTTGTGCTTTGTGGGACTCTTAGTGATGTGAGTTAGCTACTAAGTGAATATGCTAAGCCACATGGGACACAAGCCGGATAATCTCACAGTGATGGACTCGACCCTATTACGCAGCTCTTGTCTGAGTCCAACCGTTCTAGGGATGAGTCTTTTACTCGAAGGATTATCTGATCTCTGTTGCATGTGACTATATTCATGAGGTAGCTAGTTGAGATTACTGGGAATCTTTCAGCAGCTGAGGACTGGGTGGGTACGGGAACCTAGGGAAGCCTAGGATATGTTTCAGTGGGTTAGTAGTGAGGCTCGGTGAGTCTTGGGTACCAGTTAGAGGAAGTGACTTGGAGGATTCGAGAGGATTGCTGAGGAAAGTATGGATATGTGTGGAAGGTAGTATTGGGCCCGTACTACTAAAAGCACAAGATCCATACTCGAATCAGTGAGAGTCTTGGAGAATCTGAGAAGCTTCAAGGAAGAGTTAGTGACCTGGTTTGGGGACAGAGGATGTTCCAGTGTTGTAGCGTGGCCATTGGCAAGTGAGCTAGCGAGCGTGAAAGGGTGTCAGACCCTAAAGGATGTCTTCCAAGAGTTTATAGATACGAGATCGATTTGGAGCACTTGAGAAGAGGCTCGTACCAGGTACGTATAGTAGAGGGTCCCGGGAAGAGACCCATGACTTCTGATCATTGGGTTAAAGGCCAGCAGGGCCTGAGTCAGAGCAGCGCGTACGGGAAAGTACACGAGGGAGTTTGTCACTCCAAGGGTTCAGGCTGCTACAGGGTAGCAGGATTGGTCATGTCAGCAGAAGGGGATCAGTAATCCTCCAGATGTTGTGGGTATGTCATCTTCTATGATATTAGGTGGATGTTTGGAGTAAGTACCGCTTTGGAATTGTGAGCGAGTTTGGATAAGTCGGACCTCGGGTCGGTTTTTCTGCTAGTGTTTGGGTTACCAAGGATCATATATGCCATCCTGCATGCCGAAAGGTCCTTGATGAACCCAAAGAAGGTAGTGTCAGTCGCGGGTGTTAGATGCATAAGTGGTTGGTCATTGGATGTTCAAGAGAATTGTGTTTTCGCATGGGCCATGTTCGGTTAGAGTTCAGTGAAACTGCAAGATTGAGAGAGGAAACGAGGATTTGTCAGCTAGAGTGAAGATTAAGGTCTTCAACTAACAGCATGTTAGATGGATTGAGGTGTCAGACTGGATCAGATTTCAAGAGTACTCATCGAGATTTCCGAGGATGGGAGATCTCATGGTTTAATCGGCGATTAAACGCCAGCATTGGCAGGCACAGGTTGTCATCAGTGGGATATTAGAAGGCGAGAAGGATTGGGAATCCTTCAATTCTCATGTGATGTGAAGACTTAGCCGAACCTAAGTGGGGGAGAGACTTTTTATAAAGTTCTCCAACTGTGAGTTCTGGTTGCACAAGGTGCAATCTCTTGACCACTTTATCAACCAGAAGGATATTCTAGTTGATTGGGCCAAGATAGAGGCCATGATGCGGTGGGAGATTCCGAGGTCTCCATCTGAGATTCGGAATTCCTAGGGTATAGCGGGTTATTACCAGAGATTTATACGAGACTTCTCCGAGATTGAGGTTCCTTTGACCCGACTGACCAAGAAGTCGGTGACCTTTCGTTGGGGGCCTGAGCAGCAGGCAGCCTCGAGACTCTCAGACATCGGTCGTGCGAGGCACCGATTCTCACCCTACCATAGGGTGTAGATGATTTCGTGGTTTACTGTGACGATTTGATCATGGGCATGAGTGCGGTACTGATACAGTGGAGTCATGTGATAGCAGGTTTCTAGAACCAGGTTAGAGTTCTGGTTAGGACTCGAGTTTAATTGAGGGCTAGGTCGAGTGCGTGCTCGACCCGGGTATGGAAAGTGTTGTAAGACTACAGGGGTAGCCGTAACATTCACTAGCAGTCAGTTAGCACGGAAAGTGTTGTAAGTCTGCGAGTGTAGTCGTAGCATTCACTAGCAGCAGATAGTGTGAGGGGTGTTGTAAGTCTGTGGGTGTAGCCGTAGCATTCACCAGGTTGGCAGATAGTATCAGAGTGTTGTAAGTCTGCGGGTGTAGCCATAGCATTTACTAGCAGCTAGATAGTGATAAAGTGTTGTAAGTCTCCGGGTGCAGCTGTAGCATTCATTAGGTTAGTGGATAAGTGTGAGCGCGTTGTTAGGACGCGGAATGAACGGTAGTACGCACCAGTTTGGGTGCAACATTGAGGATATGGAAATCCACGGATTGGATTTCGGATTTACCCATAAGGATTAGATCAGGTTGAGCCAGCGATACTACTGTAGGAGTGCCACTACAGTTATGGGATTAGGGAAGCAATGGACCGTATAAGATTGCTTGTGATATAAGGCTACCATTGGTTAGGTAGCAATCACTTTTAGCCTTGGATTTGGTGACGTCAGGATTTGACGCATGGACATGATCAGTTAGATCGAAAGGTTAATAGAGCCTCAGTGGCATGCTAACTAGTGGCAACTAGTTCAAGAGAAGTATTTCTTTCGAAAGTCGTGTGAGGCGACTAAGTGGGAGGCCTTTTGGCTCGGCGACCGGGCCGGAACTCGATATTTTAGAGGACTGAAGGATGAATTGAGACCAGGAAGGTCTCGAGAGATTTTGGGAAGCAACTATGTAGCAGCATACTACTTCAGGCAGTTTAGTGATTAAGCAGTTTCAACATTTGGGCAGTGTTAGTATTTGTGCTTCAGGTTGCGAGCACGGACTGAATAACTAGATGATTTGGGGAGTGACAAGTCACTCACAACAGGATTATCTGACCCTTGGGTAAGTATAAGTGGTCTGCAAGGATAATTAGGCCTGTGACCCTGTTTTTTAGTGGGAACCTCGAGTTTTCAGAATTTGGGTAGTTAGTTGAGGGATAAGCAGACTGGTACCATCTATAATGATTTAGTATGAGTGGTCTGTCTGGGATTCAGACCATCTTGATACAACAAATTTCATACGCAGTAGATGTGGTCTTGTCGCGAGGAATTCGTTCATCTACGGATTGTAGGGCTTTACGAGGATTGGTCATGCCTACCTTGGGAAGGCTAGGGTGTGCCTAGGATGGTGACCATGTTACTAGAAGTGGTTTGGCATATAAGAAATAGTAAGGAGTGATTTCGAGGGCGAAATCTAGTTTAAGTGGGGGAGAGTTGTAACACCCGTTTATTTAGTAGTTAAATAAATAAATTAGTGAACGAATGGTAGCCTAAAATAAATAAATAAACGTATAGAAGCCCTAAAATCAAGAATAAATGAGCAAGGCGTTAGTTCGAGGAGTTAAAAGTTATAACTATAGAAGTTGGGGAATGAATTGTAATTCACAGATTAGTTTGTAAAGAATGCTGGAAGTTGAGAGTGATTTGGTAATTCTGGGTTTAATTTGAAATAAAATCATGAAGGAAGGGGTTAAAGTGTAAGTATTGGATTCAATTTAAGAATAAATTATGGAGGAGGGGTTGTTTAGTAATTTTGGGATTTATTTTGTAAGGAATTATGGAAAGGAGGGCTAAAGGGTAACTTTTGGATTTAAATTGAAATGGATATGGTAAGGAGGGACTAGAGGTGACAAATTTGTAGAAAGTTTGGATGGGATACGGGACTTTAAACCCGTGCGTTCTTTCCCTCCCATGTTTGGATGAACAAACCCTAACCCTACTCACGTATGATGCAGCCGCCACTCCCACTTACTCCACCTCCGGCGCCGCTCCTACCTCCGACCATCCAACACTGTCAAGCGATCCATGTCGCCGATTCGTGGCCTCCAGCCGCCGCCTTTGCCGGGAACGAGAATCGATAGGCGAACCACCGAGATTTGTTGCCTTATTGCACTGAGACGGTGAAGTTATAGCCGCCGCTGTCCGCCGTCTCATGCCGCCTCTTTTCTCTATTTCTTGCTGTCGGCGCTGCTTCGTTCATGGTGGTCTCCTTTTCGCAGTCGCGACCACTGTCGCTGCATGGCTCGATTTAGTTACTCGATTCGCTGCTTTAGCTATTGCAGACTGTCGTCGTGGAGCCGTTGTCGTCGCAAATCACCGTCGCCAGCCGCCAACCCTTCTTCTTTCGCCGGCGTTTCGTTCCATCTTTGACCACCATCAGCCGCTGCCGTTGCATTTGCTGCCGATGAAGCGAGAGTTCGAGCCCCGCTGTGGTTGCTAGGGCTGTTACTGCCGTCACCGTACGCCACCGTGAGTTGGGTGGTCATTTCCATCTCTGATAAAAGGACATGTATTATGTGCGTGTTTTGGTGTGTGTTCCAGTATACAAGTTGTGCCTTGCATCCATGGGTTGTATGAGTGACTTTGGGCGGAAAACCCACCGCCACCACCGTGAGGTGGTGGCTGCCACATGTACCGCCGGGTGTGTGTATTTTAGTGTGTGTGTGTGCGTGTGTGATTAGTTTGTTTAGTGTGTTAGTTTTGGGATCAGAGTTGTAAAATGTAACAAAAGGAAGAGCAATGAAAAGAAAATGGAAAACCACCACCTTAGGGTGGTGGCTGCCGCCACCGACCGCCGTGTCGGGTGGCGGTGCGCTTTGCCTTTTGTGATAGATTCGTTTGGGGTGCTAGAAACCCTAATGGGCTCAAAGGAGCTCTAATGGGCCCAATGAAACTTAATGGACTCTAATGGACCCAATAAAACTCATATGGGTTTAATAAGATTTTAGTGGGCTTATTAGGCCCAATAAAGCCCTAATTGACCTAAAAGCCCAAGAATTAACCGGGACACACAAGAATTATTTAATTATTTGAGATATTAAATAATAAACTTTGGCAAAGATTAATCTAAGCGATAATGGACTTAATGGATTAAGTCCTTAATGGGTTAAGTAGAAAACTTAACCCTAATCATCATTTTATGTGAAACCCTAATTTCACTTGGGTTTATTATTGGGCCTTTCTTTTGGGCCTTGAGGGTTGGGTAATTAATGGGCCATCCAAAGTCAAGCCAATGAACTAGAATAATTTAATGGGCTTGGGGTAAGGCCCATGTAAAGGTATTGGGCCTAATTTGGAAAATTGGGCCATAGATGGTCCATGGTTTGGGCCTTAATGATTATATGATGTTGGGCCTTAGAATAAGAGCATGTATAGACCTAGGTCCAATTTGGAAAATTGGGCCGTGTGTTGGGCTTTGATTCATAATTGAATTTGGGCCTATGGATCGGGTCTTGGGCTTGAATAAGCCAAGCTAGGGGGAATGTAGTAATTACCCAAAGAATGTACTTATGGTTATGTATTAGGACCCAATTATTAATTGGGTGTTATTTTGGTGTTGACAGTTCGGGAATCTGTCAGCCAGCAGCTGGGGTCGAGTCTGTGGGACTTCAGCAAGTGTGGGATTGTGTCTTCGGGACTTCAGCAGTGTGAGGTGAGTTACTTTCCAGTAGTAGTGGGTCTAAAGCCACAATGCTGGCCCACCAGTAGGAGACGTATGATAGATGATTGTCTCTGTGATATCATCTAGGTTTGCTACTACCTGATATGTTATATGCTAACATGATATGTTATATGTGATAGTAGTAGAGTTCGGTTGTTAGGACCGGAGGGTAGTCAGACACCCCAGATACGTCTGACAGTATGTGATGTTATGTTTATATGCTAGCATGATCTGTTATATGAGTTAGAGGTAGTAGGAGGGGAGCAGTCCCCGAGTTCGGTTGTTAGGACCGAAGGGTAGTTCAGACACCCCAGATATGTCTGATAATCTGTTATGTTATGATATGTGATAGTAGTAGTAGTAGGGGGTGAAATAGTCCCCGAGGTTCGGTCGTTAGGACCGAAGGGTAGTCAGCACCCCAGAATGGCTTGACATGGGTAGTCAGCACCCCAGAATGGCTTGACACGGGTAGGTCGGCTCCCCAGAAAGGTCGTACCGGGTAGGTCGGGCACCCCAGAAATGCCTGACAGTATGTATGTTATGTGATTGTGTGGTATGTGGTATGATGGGGGAACTCATTAAGCTTCGTGCTTACGGTTTTCAGTTTTGGTTTCAGGTACTTCGTGTTTAAAGGAAAGGAGTCGGCTTGATCACAGCGCATCACACTATGGTTTTCCGCACATGAGATCTTTGGGATTACACTCTGATATTGTTTTATGATAACATGTTTGATTATTTCTACATTGGTTTTGACATGAAATAATATTACAGATGTTTTATTACACTGTTGGTTTTAAAATGACGTAATTAAAAATGAAATTTTTGGCCTGTATTTTTGGGATGTTACACTCTTTGGTTATGAAATCTCGTTAAGGAGGGAATATAAACATCATGTTACTGAGCTGGAGAATTTTTCAAAGCTTGATCTTATTCAAAAATTGAAAAACAAGTAGTTGCGAGACGGATACGAAAATTCTAGTTATTTTCATAATTCTATCAAAATTAAAAACATGAGATGTAATATTCATGACCTTATGTTGGATGGAAATTGGATTACTAATATGGAATCCATTAAACATGAGACTTGAAAATTTTTTTGGGACAAATTCCGAGAAACTAGGAAGGATCGTCCTGCTCTTATCAATCCTCATTTCTTTCAACTTTCAGAAGGGGATAAGAACTTTTTGGAGGCCCCTTTTGATCTTAATGAAATTAAAAAGGCGATTTGGGATTGTGAATGTGAAAAAGCTTCCGGACCCGATGACTTTTCCTTCAAGTTTATTAAACACCATTGTCCTTTGATGCAAGTCGATATCATGAGATTCGTTAAACATTTTGAAGCTTTTGGTTGTCTTTCTAGGGGAAGCAATTCCTCTTTTATTACGCTTCTTCCTAAAACCAAAGATCCTCTTCCTATTAATGAGTTTCGTCCCATCAGTGTCATTAGATGCGTCTACAAGATTATTGCTAAATCTATGGCTTCTCGATTAAAATGGGTTATTTGTTTCAATTATTAGAGAGACACAATCTACCTTCATTGAAGGTAGAAACATTTTAGATGGTCCAATGATAATTAATGAAGTTTGTAATTGATCAAAGAAGGCGATACAAACAATGTTTCTTTTTAAAGTTGATTTCGATAAAGCGTTTGATTCCATAAATTGGAACTACCTTGATTCCATTGAGATTTTTTAGTCAATAATACTTGAGATAAGTAATCTTTTAACAATTTAATCTAATCTAATAAGATGTTAAAAAACAAATACTTAAAGATCTTAGTTTAAAAGTTTAAAATGTTTATGATAATTGTAGCCATAAGTTTTGCCATGTTCTGAAGTTTCGTCAAAATCATGAGTTTGTTAGTTGAAATAAAAACTATAATATAGAAAACAGTTAAGTTTTAAAAAAACATGGTGACATATAAACAATTGATTTTAATATTATTGGTTTTATACTGCCATAATAAAAGAGATTTATGTTTTACAATAATGATGATTATTTTAAACGTGATCAAATACGTGTTACATAGTACAAGCTCTCTAGGAAAGGATTTTTTTTTAAATAATTCGAGTAATTCGGGTATACCCGAAATCCAACAAACGTACCCTATACCCGAAAAACTCGGACGGATAATTCGGGTATCGGGTATTTTTGACAAGACTAATTTTGGATATGGTTGTTTTATTTCAATCATGGATACAATGACGATGGAGTGTGTACGTTCACAAGTTTTTTTTTCTATATATAATTCTTTTAATCTACTATTGTTATTTCTAACTTATGTTTGAAACTTTAATATTTTATTATAAACTAGGTGTGAGACCCGTGTATTACACGGGTTTATTAAAAATAAAAATTTAATATTAATATATAAATATGAAATATTTTATAATGTAATATTTTATATAACAAAACGTAATCTTTTGAAAATTTGCATAAGAAATTACATTATTTGAAGTATTTATGAAAATTTATTACCAAATTAATAGAATGATTTTATTTCTTTATAAAACTCATTACAATTTTATGAGATTTTATTTTAAGAAAATTGAAATTCCTAAAAAATGACAAGTGGAAAATAAAATTTCTAAATTCTCACAAAATGACAAGTGTCAAAATAAAGGAGAAGATGACATGTGGCAAAAAAAACTTTCATTTATTAAAGAGGATTATTCTTATAGTCAAATTCAATTACTTCTTCAAATACTTGCAAAATGTAAATATTTTATGTTTTGTGATTAATATCTAGAAGTTTAGAAGTTTTAAGTTTTGTATTTTTATGTAGATTGTTTCAGTTTGATTGTTTAATTAGTAATAAATAAATCATGATAACCGTGTGTATATATATATATATATATATATATATATATATATATATATATATATATATATATATATATATATATATATATATATATATATTCAAGTCTTCTAACTAATTGTTATGTGGATATCATATGTTATGATAATTACTAAGAGAATAAGTCATTTAGCAATACGAATACGTTCAACCTTACAAAAATATCGTCATTTTCATGCATTCTCGTTAATTATTATTTATTTTTGTTATCACACTTCGTTTTTTACTCATTTTCATTCTAATAAAATACGACCCAATAAAGATTCTGACAAACATTCTGACAGAAATGAGAATAACAATAATAAGTGCATAATAACCTTATAGACGATTTAATTTGTGAGAATGTGTGTTAATGACAATAGTTAAGTAAGATTGAACGTATTCATATTGCTAAATAACTTATTCTCTTAGTAATTCTCATAGCATATGATATCCGCACAATAATTAGTTAGAATAGAATAACTTAAGCCTATATATAAGTTTGATATTTTGATTGTTTCTATTCAACTGTTTATGCATTTTGTTTGAAATAAAAAAATTTAATTTATATTATTTGTAAAAAAATTGAAAGGAAATTGATATTGTATTTACAAAGTTTGTAGACTTCAAGAAGAATATAACTAATTATAAGGTTTTTTTCCTAGCATTTTGCATATGAATTTTATTAATTTAACTATAAATCTTAGTAATTTTAGGGATCTCTTTTCACTTTTGCCCCAAACTCAAATTTGATTAGACCGTATTAGATAAAAAAAAAGATAGACTTCTTCCATCCTAATATGAAATACCATCTAATAAATCATTCTACTATTTTTTCATGAGATAAAGGTGATAGGATTTGGTTTCACTTTAAGTAATATAGATAAAGAAAAGAGGAAGAATTAGAACTGCGGTTTTGGTAAAAAGTGAAAACTCAACTAGACAAAATACACCCGTCACCCAACCGCTACCACCACTCCACTAGTTTACTAATGAATAATTGAGGGACTAAAACTGGCAAACATAAAATAGTATGGGTAATATTTGCCTATTTATACTTTGTCGTCAGCAACTCTATTTGTTCTCCTTTCACGCCTGTGTAGTGTGCATACGTGTGGTGTGGGGCCACCCTTTTAATCAAACTAAAAGTTGGACCGGGCCGGACCGGATAGTGTAGTCTTGCAAGCGATCAATCATTCCATGTGATCATAATTAATTAGCTAATAACTTTAAGCAAACTACAATTTTGGGTCCATCAATCAATTAAACATTGTTGAATAATTTGGCTTCAATATCGCATGCTATCAAGAATTAAGAAAATTTATTACTGGAACATTTTTTAATCATGAACACCACTATATTGAATGCTCAATTTCCGTGAACAAAAGATCGTTTTTTATCAAAATTCTGAATAATGATATAAAACTTCAGTAATAGTAAAAAATAATCATGATTAAAACATGTGACTTTCAAATTGGTGATTGTGATCATAACTACACTAGTAGTTATTATTAATGACTGTGTGGATACATGATAAATGTAGCACGAGATATGTTTGAAACAAATTATATGTTATATGTATAATAATAATATATGTCATTATTACGATTAGGTCCTGATACATTTGGTAGATGAAATGACTTGATTAAACTAATTCCTACTGGATAGCTTTGTGGCGTGCATTGTTGAACTTGTTATTTGTATACCAAATTTGATTTAGTATTTTATAATTAATGGTCAAGAATGTATTTTACCATAAAATATTCTACAATCCAAATAAAAAAATAAAATACATACCTAAAACTGTAGTGGATTCGGAGGTTGCCAAAGCTTTTGAAGCATCTTTGTCAACTCCACAAGATTTTTTTCATATGCGACCATGTGGGGTTTCCCAATACACATAAAAGCATCGTGAAGTCGTGTTTCTCTTTTCATGTAAACCAAAGTTGTCATATATATATCATCCTCCACTCCTTTTGATCTCTCTACGTGTGTGTGTGTATTGGAAACATTATAATATCAAGAGAAAGTATGGCTGTTGTTCATCAGAATGAAGAAGAAGAAGAAGAAACTATATTCGAAAAGACGAAGAATATGGGTGTTGTTCCAACCACACTTGCCACCTTTGAATCATTAACCTTTCCACTTGTAATCGATCCTTCTTTTCTCATTTTCATGATCATGTTTTACAGTTTTAGTTTTGTCAAATCGGCTAATTGTGGATGTTCTCTTTGTGAAAACAGGTTCAAGAAGTTGTTCTTTTAGCCGATTTTCAGTGTAAAAGATGCCAAGATAGAGTAGCTGACATACTCTCCAGATTGAATGGTAAGTAAAAGCCACCCATCTCCCTTTTCAGTTTTCAAGATTTCTTGATTTTCCGGCAACCCTAAACTGTTGTTGCCCTATTATAAGTCTTGATCAAAATTTCCGGTCTTTTCAAGATTTCTTGATTTTCCGGCAGCCTACCTTGACCGTAAAGTCCGATCACAGTTTTTAGTCTTTCAAGCTTTCTTGATTTCCCGACTGTCAAATTTGGCAGGTGGCCCTTAAAAATGACTTGGTCAATCTCCATCACATCTTTATAGAAACATCTAGCCGTTGTAAATTCATCGTACACTTGGATGCATCAATTTACGAGTGGGCCTAGAACGATTATTAAGGATTGAATATTTGTTACAAGTTATAACCCAAACATTTTAAAATTATAAAACAATGAATGTATTTGAATAGTTATATAAATTTAGTTTTTTTTTTTTTTTTGGATATCGTAGGTGAGGCGGAGTCGGTGGAGTTTAGCTTGACGGAAAAAAAAGTAACGGTCACCCTGAATCGTCGACATGATCCAAGAACAGCGAAAATGCCTGAAAACGAACTTCAAAATAATGGAATTTACAAAAACAACCCTAGTAACAAATTTTCTTTAGTCAAAAGGATGTTTAGCTCTTCTTCAAGTTGATTTTGTTATTTTGGCCTACCACATATACGGAAACAGAAATTGTTGTATAATATGGAATGTACATGTCAAAGTCATTTTATATACAATTATACATGTACATATTGATGATTTTATTGATTATTTTCTTTTTATTCGTGTAAATATTAAGCAGATTTTTTGTCCTCATTGATTCTCTCCCACGACCGATCGATAGGAAAAAGTACTCTAAATATTTCATTAATGCATTTATTTTGATTAAGAAAAGTATGTTTGAAGATTTCCAATAGATAATGATTATAGTGTATTTGAAGTATTGAAGTGGGAGAAAATGTACAACCATTTAAATAAAAACAAATTTAAAATATTAATTGGGATACCGAATTACATAAAATGACAACATACCAACCAATATTTTAATTTAATTTAGTACGATGCATAGTGTAATCTTTAGCAATAGTGCTTGTAAAATACACACCACAATTCAAATTGCTAAACATTACACGATGCATCATAATTTCATTACACTATCCAAATTATTAATCATTAAACTATGCATCATACAAACCACAATCCAAAGTGCTCGTTTTTAAGCGATAATTCAACCATTACACTATGAATTATACAGTTCAACTGTTACAAAATAAATTGCATCAAAACTTTTAAAATTAGTATAATTGGTCTCTATAGCTGTTCCTAATTAGACACCAAAAAATGTTGAAAAAACAACATTACAATCCAAATTGCTAAACATACCATATAAGGCTTCCATTAACTAATATATAACTACATAAGGTTTTGCATTACAAATCACTACAAAAACCAAAAACGGGATTTTCAATCCACATCCAAAAACCATTACAAAAAAGCAAAATCCCTTATTAGAGTTCACAATGACAAACGAAAAAAAATATGACAAATTAACATCCACTTCAATTTCCAAGCATTTACATACACTTGAGTTAGGGTTTTTTCAACCTTGTTCTTAGATTGCAGCAACTAGGAGTGACATTGTGTGCGCCATTTTTACGATAGCCTTAATGGAGAAGCTGATGGAGCTTTGGGCAGAAAGAAAGGGAAATAAGCTAATAGTGTTTGTAATTGCAAGTGTATCGTTACCTCAGTATAGTAAAAAGGAGAGGGTAATAAAAAGACTAAAATACCTCATACAAGGGGCAGTTGTTTAGAGTAATGGACTAAAAACAAACGATGTTAGACATAAAACTTTAGAGACAATTTTCATTAAAAAAAAGTTGGAGAATAAACTTATAAAATTTTATAAAGAGTAATTAAATATCGTCCTTTTTTACATTAAATAATAGAATCTATCATCATGTATGTTGTGTTTTGTCAATCAAATTCAAGTTCTTTGATTTTCTTAGTTTATCCGTTATATCCACCACTAACTACTATAATTATGGGTTTCAACTCATCACCATATTCAACCACTAAAATGTTTGAATACTCACTATTATATCCCACTTATTTTTTGATTATTAAAATAAAAAATATATATTTTTTAATCGGTTAAAATGAAGAGAGAGATGGACAGGGTATATATATATATATATATATATATATATATATATATATATATATATATATATATATATATATATATATATATATATATATATATATATATGGGTAAAGTGAATATACCTAACAACCTTATATAAGCTTAGGTACCTAACCTCATCAAACTACGTCATTTTACATTAAATTTTCATTGCAATCATCCAAGGTTCTTAAACTTCATTCCTAAACTTGATTTACTTCAAAAAAATTTGGAAATTCATCATTATATTTCTCCTACATCCTTTCATTTGTAGCGGTAGGATATGAAGCTCATCAGGTGATATTCGATAGAAAGACGTGATATAAAAGAAAGATATTGACGAAAGTCCAAAGATTTTGAAAGTAATCAAGTTATGAGGTTGAAGTTTAAGAACCTTAGACAATTACAATGTAAATATGATACAAACCGATGTTGTATTATGGAGTTAGGTACCTAAGCTTATATAAGGTTGTTAGGTATATTCACTTTACCCTATATATATATATATATATAGAGAGAGAGAGAGAGAGAGAGAGAGAGAGAAATAGAAATAAAAAGAGAAACGAATTGATTGGATGTGGTGGTCTGTGTTTCCCACCATAATTGACCACGAAAAAACATCATAAATGGTCCCTATGGTTTTTCAAAATCTGAAGTTTAGTTCCTGTGGTTTAAAAACCTCATAGATGGTCCCTGTGCTTTCAAAACTTTTGACAGTTGGTCCTTATTGTTAACTACGTTAGTTTTGTCCGTTAACTAAAGGACATTTTCGCCTTTTCACTGCCACAAGGACCATTTATGATGTTTTCTCTTATTTTATTTTTTTTTATATTAAAAATAATTATTTAATATGTAAAAGGTCTCACCTCTCTCTCTCTCTCTCTCTCTGTCTCTCTCTCTCGTTTCAGGAAAATAAAACTCCATTTTAATTCAATCTACATCATCTTCTTTCTTACTACACCTTGCAACTCAAAAATAAAGAAAAAACCCACATATATTTCCTTATAAACCTGCAACTCAAAAATAAAGAAAAACCCACATATATTTCCTTATAAACCTACAACTCAAAAATAAAGAAAAAACTCATATATGTTATCCATCTATCTTTCTCTTTTGCAAGCGTACATCACCCCGTCTAATTCCTCAAACCTTCAATAACCCGCTGCCGACAAAAGCTTAATCAAATACTGTCGAGAAGGGAGGAGCCAGTGACGAGTAAAAAAAGAAGCAGGGAAGAGTTCATCGATTGATGTTGGGTTGTTTCCAAACAAATTTGGTTTTGATAGTAGAAGCACCAAATCATCATCGTTGCAATGCTCATTTTTCAAGGTGCTCAACAACAATATGAAGTGGATATAAACTAAAACGTATGTACTTCCTTAATTTTCTTTGTCATTTGATTTCAAACACTATCTAACACCATTTGCACAAACTTGATTTTCTGGCACTAAACTCTAACTTTACATGCACATGAAGTGTTCGATGAAATGCTTGAATCAAATATTTTCTTCAACAAGTTTGTATTCATTATAACTTTATGTATGGAATGAGTGGGTTGATTTCTGTTATAAGTAAACTTGGTTTTGTATAAGTATACTAAGAGGAAAATTACATTTTGGAATAAGGCATTTGCTTTAGTCACGTTCAACCCATCTCCAAACAATCCCGATTCTTATGCATTTGACAATGGTGGTTTGATGATGTTGCAGGTGATGGAGGCGTGAAGATTATTTTTTTTGTGATGATCCAGAAGGTGGAGACAAAAAAGAGAGGGAGAGAGATAGAGAGAGAGGGAGGGAGGGAGGTGGGACCTTTTACATATTAAATAACTATTTTTAATATAAAAAAATAAAATAAGAGAAAACATCATAAATGGTCCTTGTGGTAGTGAATAGACGAAAATGCCCTTCAGTTAACGGACAAAACTAACGAAGTTAGCAATAAGGACCAACTGTCAAAAGTTTTGAAAACACATGAACCATCTATGAGGTTTTTAAACCACGGGGACTAAACTTCAGATTTTGGAAAACCATAGGGACCATTTATGATGTTTTTTCTTAAATAATAGAATCTATCATCATGTTGTGTTTTGTCGATCAAATTCAAGTTCTTTGATTTTCTTAGTTTATCCGTTATATCCACCACTAACTACTATAATTATGGGTGCCAACTCATCACCATATTCAACCACTAAAATGTTTGAATACTCACTATTATATCCCACTAAAATGTTTGAATACTCACTATTATATCCGTTATGTCCACCACTAACTACTATAATTATGGGTGCCAACTCATCACCATATTCAACCACTAAAATGTCTGAATACTCACTATTATATCCCACTTATTTTTTGATTATTAAAATAAAAAATATATATTTTTTAATTGGTTAAAATGAAGAGAGAGATGGAGAAGGTGTGTGTGAAACGAATTGGTTGGATGTGGTGGTCTGTGTTTCCCACCACAATTGACCACGAAAATGCTTCACCACTAACCACCACATAAGGATGTCAAAAAGTCCCGTGGGACCCCGAACTATTGGGGGCCCCGTCCCGTTTAGGGTTATTTTCTGAAAAAAGTCAGGGGTGGGGGCATGGTTAACCCCCGTTTTAATTTCGGGGGTAGGGGCGGGGGCGGGTGTTGGCAGTCTCGTCCCGAAACCCCCATGGGGGCCCTGTTAATAAATTATATATTTACATATATTAATTATATAAATATAATAATCAATGAATGATTTTTACGTACCAAAATTCAACAAAAAGCATGTTTTTAAGTTTTTTGTAACATGTAAAATTATGTTATAAGTAACTATTTGTTACCCAAAAAATAGTTATTTTAGCCCAAACAAGAACTTATGTTTAGCCCAAATAAGGTAACCCAAAATCAATCAGGGACAAGACGGGGGTAAGAAAGGGAATTAGGGGCGGGGGTGGAAAGGATGAAGATTTTGGGGGCGAGGGCAGGGCGGGGGATGCAATCATCGTCCTATTTTCCCCCGTTGACATCCCTACCACCACAAACATATGGGATGACGTTCACATTTGTGGTTAGTGACCACTTAAATAACAAACCATTTTGTGACAAGCATACCGGATGGTCTTTTATTCTACGTCTCATTATCATTGCAAAAGCAAACAAACAAAAATAACAATTTCTCTTTTTATCCTTAGTATTGCTTTCGATAAATATAAGCTGTGACTTGTAAAAGTAGACATAAAAATTAATTTATTTTGTTTTAGAACAAATTACACGAATGGTCTTTTAGGTTTATAGTTTTTCCTTAAAATAGTCCTTACAAAACTTTTTTCCCTAAGATGGTCCCTAAGGAGCAAACCCTGCACACAAAAGGCCTCTGTGACTAACTTTGTTAACAAATTTCGTTAAATGACTGTGAATGACAAAAATACCCTTTGGTTTTTTGCACACAAATGGTCCTTAGACTATCTTTCTCTCTCTCTCTCTCTCTCTCTCTCTTCTTTCTTTCTCTCTCTCTCTCTCTCTCTCTCTCTTCTTTTTTTTTTTTCTCTCTCTCTCATTCTCTCTCTCTCTCTCTCTCTCTCTCTCTCTCTCTCTCTCTTATCAAACATACATATCCACCATCACTCCCCAAATCCCTAACCTGAAAACTTGTCACTGTCTCCTCACCGAAACTACCATCGTCGGAACAAATTCATTCATATAGAAAAAAGAAACAATAATGGTAAAAGATCGTCAAATTGGCAAAATTCTTTGAGGAAGGTAGAGAATTCTTGGTGAATTCGGTGGGATTCACTCCAATGTTACAGGAGATCTGGTGAAGACTATGCTTTTTGTTCTTCCAAACCCACCCTTCTTAGTGATAATCACCATTAATTATTTCCAAATAAGTGATACTGCTTTCTTCAAGCTGTAAAATTGTGTTCATGGGAAGTCTCTTGGCATCTCGATGATGTCTTGTAAGAACACGTTGAACAGAGAATCAAGTTTTCCAATATGATTTGGGTCCTCCACCAAAGTTCGATCCAATCACAAAATCCGATGGGTAACATGAAGGTAGGCGATGCAAGTTTTTAGCGACAACGATTTAAACCTAGATGTAATCTTCGATCAAAATCCAATAATGAATTTAGATTCAGAGGTTGGTTTCCGATAGGGTAACTTTAAACTCGGATTCAATCTTTGATTTTGGGTTTAAGGGAGATCTGATTAACCACAAATTATCACCAATCGACATAAGCTTTGAGACACCATAATCGGTGGTGAATTTTTGGGGAAGAAACATCGATTAAAAACTGAAAGAGGGCACCTTCCAAATTTTTAGGGTTGTTTGATCGAAGTGTATTTGTATCACTCCTTATTGATCTGAGTGTTCAACATCGATTCTTCTGTTAAAACTAAGAGAAGCTAGTGATTTGTTGAAGGAAAGAATGTGAAAACGAAGGAGTAAAGGGGTATATGTGTTCTTGTGTACGTATGTATATATATGAGAGAGAGAGAGAGAGAGAAAGAAAGAGAGAAAGAGAGAGAGAGAGAGAGAGATAGATAGAGAGAGTCTAAGGACCATTTGTGTGCAAAAAACCAAAGAGTATTTTTCGTCATTCACAATCATTTAACGGGATCTGTTAACAAAGTTAGTCACAGGGGCCTTTTGTGTACATGGTTTGCTCCTTAGGGACCATCTCAGGAAACAGTTTCGTAAAGACCATTTTAAGGAAAAACTATAAACCCTAAAGGACCATTCGTGTAATTTGTTCTTTGTTTTATAATGTTTACAACAAATATTTCAGTTATCATACATATATTCTTCACATAAATGCCAATTATGTTGTTTACTTATTATTTGTAATTATATCACACAAAACTAAGAGATTGATCATAATAACATTAAAAATTACATAACGACCTTCTAAAATGAAATTTTATTAAATTGGAGGTGATATATTTCCATTGGTCTTTTCATCTATCCACTTAATAATATTGTATTTTTCTATTTTGTCCAATATAAAACTTTGATTTTGATCCCTTAAATTATCTCATCCCTTATTTAGATTTTTTAAGGGAATAAGACTTATTAAAGTAATTAACTTTTCGATTTGTTCACGTTTAAGTAGTTTTTTTTGTACACATCTAGGTAACAATTTTTTTAGAAGTGTTCACATATAACTATTATGACCTGCTGTAGCAGGTCATAATGGTCATATGTGAACACTTTCAACAAGTTCATTATCTAGATGTGTAAAAAAAAAAGACAGTTACCCAAATATAAACAAAACGAAAAGTAAGAGTAAATTACAATAATGGTCCCTGTGGTTTGGGGGAATTTATGCGTTTGGACTCTAACTTACTTTTTTTTTAACTCAGATGGTCCCTACTATTTATTTTTGTTGCGTGCTTGGTCCATGTTTTACGTAAAAAGACTATTGTGCCATTATTAATTTTTTTAATTAATTTTCTTATTTATTTATTTATTTTTTATATATTTAAAAAAATTAATAGACCCTACATATTTGTATCTCCTCATCCTAAACCTGAAACCACATTTAAGAAATTTAATCTGGGTCCCATCGGTCACCATCCCATCTCTCATCCTCCCCAACTTCTATTTCCTTTCTGTCTTTAGTGACATTGACGGCTTCACCATCCTTTTTTCGGCCTTCAACTCCGATGAACTAACACCACAAACGATAGAAAAGAAATAGAAGTTGTGATGCATTGGGTTGTGGTGGTGGAAAATTCGGTGACAATGGGCTTAATAAGTTAAACAATAACCATATTTCCATATTATATAACAGAATATCCGATAATATAAAATAATACATTTAGAATGACTGGCACGCACATTCACTACTTTACTTCTAAATCCACACCTTTTGTTTCCAATAAGCTTTGAACCTTCAACTTTTGGCTAAAAGACACCAATCCATCAAATCTTGATATCGCTAAGCCAAAGACTCTTTGGTCGTAATACGCTATTATTACATGCATTCATTCAAATCAAACATTGGATATTAGATGTTGTCAGTTTGGGTTTATAAATTAGTGTCCGAAACATTAGTTTTGTGATCCTCTCTTTTGATGATTCGGTCGGTATTTGAATTGGACAATTTATGGGAGTATGACCCAATTGTTGGCATCTATTGTATCTTTTTTTAATATTGGGCCCTCATCTTGAAAATACCTGTAGGATTGCTATTTAAGGCGGTCAATTCAGAGGGGTATGGTAAATGATCATCTGTCTCACAGTACGTATTAATATGCCTCTTTGTGGACAACCATGACACAGTCCAAGAGTGACAAACTGACAATGTAAACATGTGTATAGCCGTAGCCTACATGTACACATATTTTCTTGTAAATCAACAATAACATTTATGAAATTGTCGTCTATTTCAAATATTTATTTTGAGATTGGTAACACCTTCCATGTTATACTTTCATCCTTTCATCGATCAATTTCGTTCTTAACCTACGAGGTGGTTTCATGTAAATATTTTGTTGCAACGGACATACATATTCAATTGTTTTTAAAAGAACATCACATAAATTGTATATGATGATTACATTCCTTATTTCTCGCTCGAAATACCATTAATGTGTGTTATGGGGCCTTCTTTTTCTTTTTTCAAAGTATGAAATACGTGAATAAGTTTTCTAGCGACACCTGTAAAAGTTTCAAGACCCTGCACATCGCAAACCAAGTTTGAGCGTACAAAATATCTCTTTTGAATCAAATATTTATATCACAAATAATATCACTCCCACAGAAATAACATATTACCCTTATAATGTAAAGGTATTGTATTGAATGTATATTCAATTGAATTGAAATCAGTAAAGGTATTGTATTGAATGTATATTCAATTGAATTGAAATCAGTATACACGTGAAGGCTTTATAGCCGTGATTAAGCAATTGACCAGGAGCTAAACTAGGAAATAGAATCGGTAAACTATTGACTATATATTTACAGTTGTATTTTAAAATAAATACTATAATTAAATCCTTAATTATCCGTGTGCCTTAATACGCCCCCGCAAGATGGAGGATCCATCGGAGACTCCAATCTTGGATCGTAAACGAAGAAATGGACCACGACTAAGAGGTTTGGTAAGTGCATCAGCAAGTTGATCATTTGAGTGAACATGCAAAACCTTTAACGTACCAGCTGTGACCTTTTCTCTGACAAAATGATAGTCCAATGCTATGTGTTTCATGCGGGAATGGTAGACTGGATTGGCACACAGATAGGTGGCACCTGTGTTATCACAAAATAATGTAGGTGGTAAAGACTGAGGAACACCAAGTTCATTGAGTAAGTGTTGGACCCATGAAATTTTAGAAGCAGCATTTGCCAAAGCTTTGTATTCTGCCTCGGTGGAGGACCGGGAGACGGATTTTTGTCGTGATGATTTCCAGGAGATGATGTTGGACCCCAAATAGAGTATGTAGGCAGTAGTGGAACGACCCCCATGTAGTATACCTCCCCAATCTGAATCAGAGAAAGCTGTTAAATGTAGCGGGGATCCTTTTTTGAAAAAGAGTCCATGGTGTATTGTGCCCTTGAGATACCGTAGAACCCGTTTCAAAGCTTGCCAATGATTCTCGGTGGGAGCATGCATAAATTGGGCTAACCGATTAACAGCAAAGGAAACATCAGGCCGTGTAAATGCAAGATATTGAAGAGAGCCTACCAATTTGCGATACGGTGTCGAATCAACGCTTGGTGACCCGTCCATGGGGTGAAGAACTTGAGAAGAGTTTAGAGGGGTAGCCACGTCTTTAGCACCATCCATATGGAATTGAGTAAGAAGATTTTGGATATGACGATGTTGGGATAGGAATAGGCCATGAGGAGTGGGAATAACTTCGATACCAAGAAAATGATGTAGAGGTCCCAAGTCTTTTATAGAGAAGCGATTGGCTAGAGTTTTTATGAAGGTATCGATAAATGGGTTGTTGTTGCCAGTGAGGACAATATCATCCACATAGACTATAAAAAAACATAAGATATTGTTGTGGTTATAGATGAACAGGGATGCATCAGCTTGAGATTTTCGAAAACCACAAGAAAGAAGGAATGAAGTGAGTTCAGTATACCAAGCCCGTGGAGCTTGTTTCAGGCCACAGAGAGATTTTCGAAGTTTGCAGACATGTTTTGGGAAGTCAGGATGAATAAAACCAGGTGGTTGGGTCATAAAGACTTCTTCATGGAGGGTACCATGAAGGAAAGCATTGTTTACATCAAGTTGGCGAAGGTTCCAATTATGAGAAAGTGAAAGAGAGAGAATGACACGAATGGTAACTGGTTTTGCAACGGGACTAAAGGTATCAAAGTAGTCTTTACCATGTTGTTGAAGGAAACCTTTTGCTACTAAACGAGCCTTATATTTTGAAATTGTACCATCCGGATTTCGTTTGACTCGAAAGACCCACTTACAGCCGATTGGAGTATGGCTGTTAGGAGGAACTAATTCCCAAGTTCCATTTTGCATAAGAGCATTAAACTCTTGATCCATTGCATGGCGCCACTTAGGATCTTTGAGGGCTTGATTGTGTGTGTTTGGTTCAATGGTTGTGGGTATAGGATGAAGTGTGGTAGTATTGACAAAGGAGTCATTGAAATATTTAGAGTTTTTCTTGCGTGGACGGGCTGTATGTGGGGGTGAATTGTCTGGAGTGGGTACAACATCATTACAAGATGATGCAGGGGAATTCTGAGTGGATGATGAGAATGATGGTTGGGCTGATGTTGGGGATTTCGAGGATACATGAGACGGTGAGGGAGTATCTATTGTGACCGAGGGGTTGGAGTTAAAGTTTGGAGCTTGTGGTGGTGATGTGGGCTGATTTTGTGGAGAGTGTGAATCGAATTGAGTGGGATCAGAGTGTTGTGGAGGTTGTAGGATGGTGCGTATATGAGATGGTGAGGGTGCATCGTTGTTGCTATTAGGAATTGAGATGGATGTTGGTGATGATGGAGATGGCTGATGTTGGGAGTGAGTCATGATAAAGTGATCAGGTGTAGGTAAAAATAAGTCTGAGGGGGAGAGGGACGGAAATTGATTATCAATGAATTAGACATGATGGGAATGGTACAATCGAGAGGTAAGGGGATCATAGCACTTATAAGCAGACTTTGAGGTGGAATAACCAAGGAATAAATAGGGAGTCGAGCATGGTTGGAGTTTGGAGGTGGTGTAAGGTCGTAACCAGGGGTAACATAGGCAGCCAAATGGATTAAGTTTGGTGTAATTTGGAGTTTGACCAAATAGGCGGTAGTATGGAGTGTGATTTTGGATGGTAGGGGTTGGTAATCGATTTATTAGATAGACTGCGGTTTCAAAGGCATGTGACCAAAAGGTTAACGGGAGTTTAGCATAATGAAGGAGGGATAGACCGGTTTCAACTATATGGCGATGACGCCTTTCAGCAATGCCATTCTGTTCAGGGGTGTGGGGTGGAGTGGTATAGTGTGATATGCCATGTGTTTTGAGGAAAGAGGTGAGACCAATGTACTTACCACCATTATCACTAAACAACGAGATAATGGGTGTTTGAAGAAAGGTTTCAACTAGAATTTTGAATTGAGGGAAGATGGTAGCAACATCCAATTTCTTTTTCATGGGGTAGAACCACACATATTTAGAGAAATAGTCAACAAAAATGACATAGTAATTGAATTTGTCAATTGAGGTTTGAACAGGTCCCCATACATCAGTGTATAGTAGTTGCAATGGCTTAGAAACAACAAAGGAATTGGGGCCAAATGGCAATTTGTGACTTTTATTGATTAAACAAGATGAACAATGCATATTGGAAATTGCAGAACTAAGGCCTAACTTAGACAGAAGACATTTAAACACTTTGGTGGATGGATGTCCTAAGGTATGATGCCAATGACAAGAGGATGTTTTGATAGTGAAGTGAAGCTGCGGATTGGATGGTAGCTTGGCATAATAAACATCTTCAAAGTTCTCCCCCCGCATGAGAAGCGCCCCCGTGCGAAGATCCTTCACAATAAAAGAATGAGGAAAAAATTCAACAGAAACCCAGTTAGTTTTGCATAATTTGGCAACAGAAATAAGGTTCTTTTTCAATTGTGGAACACATAACACATTTGGAAGATTAAGTGTTTTGGATGATGTGTGTATGTGTTTTGAACCAACATGGGAAATTTTTAAAGTTTTACCATTCCCAAGAACTATTTCGTCTGGACCGCCATAATCGGAGACGCGTTGGAGATTGGAAGTATCACCTGTGACGTGATTAGACGCACCGCTATCGAATAACCAGGGTGGAGATACAGTAGAGGAGCCGGTCATGGTTACATTAGCCACTGGTGGAGCTGTCTGCAGATTGTTAAGGACAACATTGTTCTCTTGGAGGAATCTAGCGAGTTTTCGACAATCACAGGTCAGATGGCCTGGGATGTTACAAAATTGGCAAAAAGTTTTGGATTTGTTTTGACGATTACCACCAGGATTTGAGGACCAATTGGGGCGATTTGTAGGACCACGTTGTTGCTGATTTGAGGAGCGATTGTTTGAGCCGCCACGCTGGTAAGTGGAATTGTCTTTTCTTCCATATGAGCGATTGGATTGCCGAGAAGTATAGTCGACAGTGGTAATGTCACACCCCCAAACCAAGGATGGCGGAAACGTCCGAGGGTGGAGGACTTCATGTAGAGTATCACAACAACGAGTATAATAGTGCTCAAAGTAAATACAACCATCATAAATATAATTGAAAAAGTTACACCAAAGTATATGTTTACATGATTCAAATCAATTACATTATGAAACAAAATGAACTGTTTGACGATTTATCGTCCCATCCTCAAAACGTTGTTGATTTCCTGTTTTCACTGAATTCCTTAGAATACAAGTAGTTTTGAAAAGTGTCAACACAAAGGTTGGTGAGTTCATAAGAGATTTTGTTGGAGAAGTAAACCGTTTTCCTTGTAAAAGCGATAGAATATGTATCCAGAAAATCCGATATTTTCTTTATAAAATTTATGTAATGTAGTCTTACAACCGACGACCAAAATGTATAAGTAACCTCTCTTACTAATAGAAAATGATATGTGTTTGAATTGACATAAACGCGCTTGAATTAAATGAAATTCCCGTAAATTCTTATGTTTGTTAATACTTTATGTATATGTAGTCCTAAATCTCAGGACCGAGAAAATAACAAGTATTGTCCATACTTAAAGTTATAAATGTGGTTTCAAATGATGTGTAGTCATAAATACCAAAACCGAAAGTGTACAGTAATATCTGTACTTATTGAGATAAAAAGTGATTTTAAAATCGACATAAAACCCATTTAAGTTTTATAAAAATCCCGTAAACTTTATGTATTGTTATATCCCTATGTGAGTCGCTATAATCATACTATGACTAAATGAACCTGCCACGACGTTTCTCAGGCGTTGTAAAACTGAAATGACATTTGTCACCCGTAGACCTGCAGGTCCAACTGTAGCTAGCAGCAAGGTGTGGGGTGTCAAACCCAATATAGATCTATACACAACTATCACGTTCTCCCTCCAGGAGACTCTGATTATAACTAACAGGAATTTATATCCCGCACTCGGACGTACGGAAAGAGATTGTCTCACAATTTAGGTTAACAAGTTTACAAGTTGTGTGCGTGAGTGTAAAACCTTTCTGTATGAATGTACCCTTTTTGTACGTGTGTGTTATGTGATGTATCATAAACTATACCTATTATAGTTTTATCCAAAATGTTTGTAATATATAAGAACTCTTTTATGAAAAAGCGTTAGTGTTATGAAATCCATTAAACTATGCTTATTATAGCTTATATACGTGTTCTAAATGAATCAAATAATCTTATCATGAATGACTTATTTTCAGTTTATGATGATAAAATTTACAAAGGAACACATTCAATACTTAGAATTTATTATTATACACTTTGCTCAACATAATACAAAGTGTTATGAAAATTATATGATGTTAACTAAATTAGACCTTCCTGCACTGTTTTAGAAAAGCCATAGAAAAATCATACGAAGTCGAAAACTAAATCCGTAACTTCTGAGAGTTCCCAAAATGTGTCTAGCTTACTCATAATTATTATCATGATTTTTAATGATCTCTAACTTGGGTGAAAAAGTCCATAATCACAGACTGGTCCGGATTGGTGTTTGAAATGATAGGCAGTTTTGTAAAAATCACCATAAATTGTAGAAAAATCGTATGGAGATGTGCAAGTAGTCATTTTAAAGCTAAGAACTGGAACTACTTACACCTAAAACAGTTTTTCAAAAAAAAATGTTTAAGTCATCCAAAACAGTCCGTGAATGGAGTCCAACTTTTCTGATGAAAGCTATTAGAAAAATTTAGTTATGTTCTTGGTGTTTTAACTTGTATTCCCCCCCTAAAAACTTGAGAAAACATGAAAATATAGGGGTATGAACTCACCTTAAGTGATTTCAGAAGGTAAGTGTTGAAGAAGAGAAGTGTTCAACCCAAGAACACTTGAAGAATCACTTGAAGATTCGAAGATCTAACACAATTATGAGAGAGTTTGTGTAAGATATCCATGATTCGAGTAGAAAGAAGTGAAATAATCATAAAGAGAAGAGATTATTCTTACCAAATGTGGAGGAAAATCCCAAGATCAGCCCTTGAATCTCAAATTTCTAGAGAGAGAAAGTGAGAGAGGAGAGAGTTTGATCTTCTTGTGAAATGAGAGCAAATGAGAGAAGTGGGGAGAGAGGATGAATATTCAGCTCTCAAAAACGTGGGAAAGAGTGATGATTGAGTGGAAAGGACATTGATGTGACCTAGGTAAGGTGGGGAGGTGTGGCTGGTCATAGAGTGGGTGTGGGAGTGGTTGCTTGTGTCATAAAGTAAAGCAAAGTCAACACTCCACCTATTTGTACTTTACCCACTTGCTTTTATTATTTAAATAAAGATTTTTATGAAAATATGATTAAATTGTGAATATTTAGGGTTTATTATGTTAAAATATGATTTTGGGTGAAAACCCCGCGTTAAAATAATTAAAAACGGGCCTTAAACGCAAAACTACGCGAAAACCGGGAGAAAAAAAGGCTTCCCAGCGAGACCTCTCGGTCCTTGCTGGTGCTGAGTCAGAAGCGAGAGGCGCGAGCCAGAAGCGAGAAGCGAAGGGCGAGGGTTCGGTCCGGAGAAGTCAGAACCGAATGAACTGTAGTGAACAGTAGTGAACAGTACCTTCGGTTCGGTTCCTCTTCATCAGGAGTTTCGGTTAGTAGTGAACAGTACCTTCGGTTCGGTTCCTCTTCATCAAAAGGTTCGGTTCCTAAGATGACTTTCGGTTCCTGAGAGGGGTTTCGGTTCCTAAGAGGGGTTTCGGTTCCTTAAGTCCGTTTTTCGCTTAGACTTCCGTTTTTGGGCTGTTTTCGCCAAATTCGAGGGTCGGGATGCCCCGAGTGATTATAAAGAGTTGGGAGAGATTTCGAGAGAGATTTGAGAGAGATTCCACATACTCAGAGAGATTTGGGAGAGATTTGACATACTTGGAGAGATTTCACATACAAAGAGATATTTGGGAGAGATTTCACATTCTTAGAGAGATTTGGGAGAGATTTGACATACTTGGAGAGATTTCTCATTCAGAGAGAGATTTGGGAGAGATTTCACATACTTAGAGAGATTTGGGAGAGATTTGACATTCTTGGAGAGATTTCTCATTCAGAGAGAGATTTGGGAGAGATTTCACATACTTAGAGAGATTTGACATTCTTGGTGAGATTTCTCATTCAGAGAGAGATTAGGGAGAGATTTCACATACTTAGAGAGATTTGGGAGAGATTTGACATACTTGGAGAGATTTCTCATTCAGAGAGAGATTTAGGAGAGATTTCGCATACTTAGAGAGATTTCTCATTCAGAGAGAGATTTGGGAGAGATTTCACATACTTAGAGAGATTTGGGAGAGATTTCTGATAGGAAGAGATGGAGTGAACACGATTGAGAGAGGTTTCATTGGTGACCTTTTTGAGTGTTCGACTTCGCAATGCAGGGTCCGTAAGCCCCGTTAAGCCTTGTTTAAGGATCTTGCATACTCCCGATGAGTATGTAACATTGTTTTATCGGTTTGGCTCTCCACGTACCACCGTTTTAGGTAAGGAGATCTAGATGTACGCACTTTTTGATTTATGATCTCTCATTAGAATAGAGAGTTGTTTAGAAATTACATAACGTAAACTCTAGTACCTACGAGCAAATTGAGTTGACCCGTTTGACTTGTTGACTTAAGTTGACTTTGACTTGACCGAAAATTGACGGTTGTCACAGGTAATTACAGGAGTAGTGGAGGCTGTGTGTTCCTTTAAGGCACGCTCAAAGTCAGTCAATTTATCAAATAATTCAGAGTATGAGAGTGGGTTTTCACGTATCTTGATGGCAGCAACAATGGTGCCATATTCATCACCTAGTTGAGATAGGATGTGAACAAGTAGGTCTTCTTCTATGACAGGGCTTTGTGCGAGAGCCAGGTCATCTACAATTGACCGCATATCTTGGAGGAATTCGGCAATCGAGCGATTGCCCTTTGGGTTTTTGACAAGTTTTGATTTTAGAGATATGACTCTAGATCTAGAGGCACTTGCAAAGCTGGCTGTGAGGCGCTCCCAGGCTTCTTTGGATGTTGTGGCAGACGAAATTAAGGGTTGAATTGAGTCAGAACAGCAGCCAAGAATGGCACTGATGATAGTTTGATCTTGGCGATACCAGGTGAGATATTCTGGGTTTGATTTTGATGTAGAGCTGTCTTTGTCGCTTAAGAATTTGCTTGGAGGTGGCTGATCACTGATAATGAAAGTGTCAAGATCGAGCCCAATTAGGGTGGCTTCAACTTGACGTCTCCATACAGGAAAATTATTGGCGGTGAGTTTTATTGGGAAGTGAGTGGCAGCGGTGACTTGGATTGTGGTTTTGGCCATTGTGTGCGAAAGAGAAAGTGAGATGAAGATGAATCGGAGGTGTAGGATCAACTCGTTGGAGCAATTGTAGCTCTGATACCATGTAAAGGTATTGTATTGAATGTATATTCAATTGAATTGAAATCAGTAAAGGTATTGTATTGAATGTATATTCAATTGAATTGAAATCAGTATACACGTGAAGGCTTTATAGCCGTGATTAAGCAATTGACCAGGAGCTAAACTAGGAAATAGAATCGGTAAACTATTGACTATATATTTACAGTTGTATTTTAAAATAAATACTATAATTAAATCCTTAATTATCCGTGTGCCTTAATATATAAACCATTACATCTTTAACAAATATACAGACAATTTTTTGTTGGGTTGACGATGGTTGATATCTATTTAGGTTTGTCGGCATGATTATCTAATATTTGAATTTTGAACAAATTAATATCTTAGCTAATATAGCCCTAAACCTCTAATAGTGGGGTTTTTTTCATGACATTTTGGGGGTGTTTGACTTAGTTTTTTAGAGGCCAAAAGTCTTTTTTAGAAAAGTTGCAAAAAGTCAGTTTTTCTGTCTTTTCCAAAAAGTTGATTTTCCTTCTATCCAAAATCCAAAAGTAGCTTTTAAAATTCTTTTGTCAAACATCTCTTACCTATGATCTTTTCCTAAAAGAACTTTTGGCCTCTAAAAAACTAAGTCAAACACCCCCTTTGCCTCGAACTTATATGTCACAAATTTAACTTGTATGTCACAAATTTATTCATCTTTATGTCAAATCCATTTTAAACACTTTTCAATCCCAACAATATCTCCATATCTTCTTTGCTTTTAAATAACAACATGTTTTTTATATTTGATGTTGGTTTCTTTATGAATACGAGATATAGAAGTTATAGTGGGGAAAGCGGTCCCCAAAACGGTGGTGTTTATATAACCCCATCAACATCATCAACATAATCATATGAGATAATATTTACTTTACCTTTATCTCTTGATTACTTTTATTACACCCACATATACCTTGACTTTTTACAATTTTAATCTACTAAACACTTAAATGTTTGGAACCTTATTTGTTAAATATATTTTTAATAAATTTGAAATCTTTAATTTAATTTTTATTGCAAATTAACTATATGTTTTAGTTTTCACGAGGCTTGATTGATGAATAAAAAGATGTTGAAAATGACACCCATCAAACAAGCAAATTAGTTGATTTATTGACAACATAGAAGGTAGTTCAAAGAGTGGTAATCAGCATGTTTACGAAGAAGAATGGTATATGGCTAGTCACGGTTCTAGACGTAGGTGTTATTAAAACAAGAGAAAATTACAAAAATGGTCCATGTGGTATTGTATAATTGGCACATATAATCTAACTTCATAAAAATGGACAAACTCGGTCCTTGTGATTTTTTAATATTACGTAAACGGTCCTTTCAACACACGATGCCAAAAAAGTTCCGTTAAGTTACTATAAGTAAGCATATCTAATCTCCCATCTCCTCTCTCGGTCGCCCCCCTTTGATTAAAATTCTTGAACCAGAGGTTTCACCCTTCCGATATTCATTCATTCTTCATAATATTCCAATCCTTTGTCATCATATTTCCATCATTCTTCATCATGTCGTCAATTTCGGTGTCCTCCTTCACAAATTGTTTTTTTTTTTTTTTTGTTATGGTGGTGGTCGATGGCATTCTTGATCTACAACCATGGATGTTTGCCGCTAATCCCCACCAGCACGACTGTAACGTCCTATTTTCACAATAAAAATTTTCATTTTTATTAGAGTAAAACTTCCCAATTATAAATCCATTATTGAGAAAACTATTTATTCCAAACCACATATTGAAAATCAGAGTAATATAAGAAATGAGGAATCTTCAATGCTGTTGATGAGTGTGTACAGTCCCGTCTTCACTTTCCCTTGAGCACTGATTCAACCTGAAAAACAACAACTAGGTAAACACAAAGCTTAATGAGTTCCCCAAAAATACCACCACACATACATATAACAACATGCATTCTGGGTCCACAACTAACAGACTGGATTATCCCTGAGTCTTCAACATGAGTCTGGCTTGCCTACCGGCCCATATCTCATGTCTGCTTACTCCCGAGCCCATAACATAAGTCTGGTTTGCCTCTCAGGCCCACAACTTATGTCTGGTTTGCTCCCGAGCCCACAACCTAAGTTTGACTTCCCTTTCGGGCCCACAACTTATGTTTGACTTGCTCCTAGGTTTGTTGGCTTCCGCACAAAGCATGACCACCTCAACCCACCACCACCATATGTCAACATATAAACAATCAAGGATCAATTAGTCACATAATACAAGCAAACATCAATCATACAGTTCATTACTGCTTAATAGTCATCTCACAAGTCACAACATACTATCCCGCTACCAGCTAACCTCCATTAAATGTGTAACCATAAGTAACCAGAGGTGAAATAGCCACCCGAACAGATGATCCTACTCTAGAGCCACAACCAAACAAGGAACATGCAAGAAAGTCTAGATCAAGAGTTCTCAAGATATCCTACATGACTACATACAACCCCTAGGGCACTCCACTAAATGATAACCAGTACACCACTACTACAACATATTATCATATAAGGATATATACACAGATCTAGCAGATCATCATAGCACAACAACATCCTATAAACCATGAATCAGTTCTAACAGATCAATACAACATAACAACATCCCCTAAACTAGGATACATAACCTAGTGGGCAGGCATTGGTTCCTTCGAACCACAAGTACAGTGAGGAAAACTCACATGAATTGAAGAACTTAAAAACATTGCAATATGATCCCTTTTATGTACTGCTTGCACCTGCGAATCCACTAACACCGGTGTGGCATCCCCATTTTTACGGCCAGAAAAGAACGATTTCGTTTATGCTTTTTAATAAAAATCAGAGTAACTTCTAAAAAAAGTATTGCGAAATTTGTTCCCAAAACAAAATATGATATAAATTTATCAAAGCATTTCTTAAAGAAATGTATTTTCATTACATTACAAAAACTCGGGATGTCAATCATCGATACAGACCATAACCATAAGCCAAAAAGAAATAAACATCATAGGCCACATAACATAATCTGGCCTCAAATCTATAATATCTCGTTAAGTCATCCAACTATGCTTTTGCCACTACCTATAATACAAGAAACTGAGTGGATCAGACTGGAGAGCCTGGTGAGCATATAAGGTTTTCAACCCACAATAAATAAGTTTATTATTTTCAAGAATCATTAACCCGATTACCCGTTCCCATTATCCTCACCTTACGTCCCTAAAGCATTTATCATAAGGGACCTATCCTAAGGAATTTCATCGGGATGGACACTACTGCTAAGGGGATTCCTCAGCCATAAGTGTTCGTAAGGCAACCATGGGGGGATGGAGTACACCGGTGAACACTTCGTTCACAAACACCTACAGGTTACGAGCTAGCTAGCGTTCCACTGGACTTCCTAGAAAAGTTTGTGGTCGTCATCCATACTCTGCTAGATGACTGGAACAACGTTAACATTGAGGCCTCTCATCATTTTATTTCACCACACACCAACTATTTTTTCTACCCATGTTCTACCCAACATATTTGTAGATATAAAATACATACATGGTCCATATCTGTAAAACAAAGCTTACATCTTTTATCCAGCATAACTTTCAAGGCATAAAATACATATACAATCTAGATCTAAGGAAAAAGTTCAGATTTGAAGGAAAGAAGTTCAGATCTTTCATCCAACATAGATCTCAAAGTATACAGTCTAGATTTGAAGAAAAAGTTTAGATCTGAGGTGAGAAAGTGTAGATCTGAAGGAAAAAGTTTCAGATCTGAAAGAAAGAAGTATAGATCTTTCATCCAACAAATATCTCAGGTAAACAGATAACATACATATACACAAAGCACATAATTTATATAAAATACTTCATATCTATGTGTAAGATGAAAGTAACTATACACTCACCTGATACAGAGTGTTTTGGACAGCACCTCGCTTCTAAAAATAACCTTCTTTGATGAAACCAGGAAGTTTGCTTGAAAACCGGGCTCCGTGCGGGCTGAGTTTCAAACCGAAAAACTCTTTTTCTCGGAGACTCTGGGCTCTCCAAGGCTTTCTTCAAGTGCTAGGAAAGTTTCCTAGGCTTTTGGGGGGTTTAGGGAGGTAGTGAGAGAAAGTAGTGACAGAAAGATGGGAGAAATGTGTGAAGAAAACGAGCTGCCCTCGCCCTCTATTTATAGCCTGCGAGGGCTCGGTACGTTAGGTGTACCTTGGACCTACGATGGGCGTAATGCTTGTTCCGTACACACATGGCGAGACTTCGGTGGGGCAACGTGGCTCGTTGTGGACCGAGGAAAAAGTCAATACGCGGGGCGTACCTCCTTCATACGCGGGGCATAGTGCGAACGCTGAGCGTCTGAAGGTACGTTGGGCGTACCCCTTCACACAGCCTTCGTGATTTCCCACTCCAACTTCAAAAATTCATATCTTTCACGTACGAGTTCCCTTTTCGACGTTCTTTATACCCACGCGTAGGCGGAACCATACTCTACGACTTTCGTTTAGACTTTGTCGGATAATTCTAGACCAATTTTAAATTTAATAGTATAAGAAGATTACATTGTTTAACGATCGTGTAAAATTCATAACTTCTACATATGGACTCCGTTTTCGTCTGTCTTTTTACAGTTTAGCTCCTACTGACGAGATCTTCGATTCTCGTTTAGGTTGCATCGGCTAAAAATCTTTCGATCTACAATTCGAACTTTGGGTTGTGCACTGCCTATCCGAAACTTAGAAAAATCAAAACTTCCTCATACGAAGTCAGATTTGGGCGTTCTTTTTACGCACGCTCTCGGTTTAACAAACACTACGACTTTTGTGTAGATCACCAAGGCTAAAAAGCCCTCTATCGTAAATTCACTATTTACGTCACGCAGTGTCATGTCGGTTCTGTCGTAAAACTTCGACATGCCATAACTTCTTCGTTATAACTCGGATTTCGACGCTCTTTATATGTATGGAATCCTTGTTATGACCACTACAACTTTCTTCATAGATATCGGGTTTATCTAACATTTTATTTTTTTATGCTTATTTTTATCCTTTATTTATTATTGTTGAGAATAAATCTGAGATGACGAATGCGGAATATCAAGAACAATCAAGAATCAATCACCAACATATGCAAGCAATATGATAAAGGTTTTTCTTGTATTGATTATGAGATGAACGTACAGAGAAAACCCTAATCTGGTCAAAAGCTTACACCAAAAGTAAACCTAATGATTATTTATAAGGAACACTAAATATCTACCATAAATATAAAATAAATGCCTAATATAAAACCAATGCCTTAGCAGAGCTCGATTAAGAAATTCTACTGTAATGACACCATAGGGAATCATAAAATGATTAACCCTAAAAAGGCTTCCCTAAATAACCAAATATGCCGTATTAGTTTCAATATCTCAAATACTCAACAATCTCCCCCTAGATGTTGAAACTAATGAAGATCACGATTTCCGATTTTCTTGGCATTTCTCCCCCTAAATTGTGAGACTCATCAGTACATGGGGTCTTCAAAGCGAGAGAAATAAGAATAATCTTCCAAATACGAACTCCCCCTTGAATAATCATCACTCCCCCTTAAATCTTCAACAAATACCATGGAGAGAATCCGGAAAGTTAAGAAGAATCACCAACAATCTTCAAACCCCGTTAAATATGATGAAATAAATCCCTTTAGAATAAACCCATTCTTCAAAAATTAAAACCGGAAAATAACAAAAAATAATTTTGTATTTTTCGATTTTTAAATTTAGACCAAAGAATAGAATAAGTAGCAATTATTTAGAAGAGTTTAGAAAAGAATAGACCAAAGAAAATATTAGAAACGAAAATATTTTGGAAAGAAAGGGGTAAAAGGTGGTAAAATCCCAAGAAATTGAAAGAATTAATTATCTTGGATAAAATCTGTGAAGTTCTGAAAGTCAGGGGGACAAATGTTGAAAATATAACCCATTTTATTCAATGTAACGCTAAAATGAGTGGGATCTTCCAAGGAGGGGTAGAAATTGAAAAGTCTGTAAACATTGGAGGACTGAAACGGTTAAAATGGTGAAGGTGCAGGAACCAAGACTGTAACATCAGTCATCTTCTTCACTGGAACGGGTAAAGAACACCTTTGACTTGTAAAAGTCAAAATTAAAGAATGGGAGCATATTTTGTCCCAACATCGTTCATATTTCAAGAAAATCGGAAACCAACTCCTCCGATCATGTTTCTGAGAATAAATATGAGATGACGAATGCGGAATATCAAGAATCAATCACCAACATATGCTCACCAACATATGCAAGTAATATGATAAAGGTTTTTCTTGATATTCCGCATTCGTCATCTCAGATTTATTTTCAACAAGTGGTATCAGAGCGAGTTCTTGTAGATCTCAACTATTTTTGCAAGAATCGATATTGTTAATGGCGATATTTTATCATGAATCTCACCTTGTTCTACAAGTTTTGTAAGTTTTCTGAAAAGAAAAAGTCTATATCTCGTTTTTTTGTTGTTGAAAATCTTGTTCCGATCTGTTTTCTTCAACTCAATATTTCATCTGATTTGTTCTTGAATCGAGTTTCGGAAGAGAGTTAGAAGAAAATTTTGTGTTTGTTTGAATTTTCGTGTTCAGATCTACGTTATCTCTCTAAAATCCATCTCAGATCTATTTTCTCTCACTAAAAACCCTTTCAGATCCGTTTTTCTCTCTCTAGAATTCTTATCAGATGTACTTTCTCTCTCTTCAAGTTCTATGATTTGTTGAAGATCTAATGGATCTTTTATTCTATAACTCCATTTTAAAACTTGGATTAAAGGTCACTAAACCAATCTATGGTGTAAACAAATCAACTTTGTTTCATGTTCTTAGTGATTCTACGTTGAGGAATGTTACTGAGTTATATAATTCTTTTGTTGATAAGAAAATAAATCATTACTCACAGGTTGATGAACGTGAATTGCAAAAGAATGAGAGAATAGTAGAACAATTTCGTGTTATCTATGAACATTTAGATCGGGAACACAAACAGATGTTGAAGATAAAAAGGGCTGAAAAAGAAAAAGAAGAAGTTCATGTTGCTCATCGAGTTTCTAAAGAAAAAGTGACTTCAGGTGTTCTTGTTGAGGGGGAGTCAAGTGGTTCATGTGTTTCAGATGAGTTACAATCCGCTTTTAGTTGTTCAGAAGATGAATCTCAAAGAAATTCATCTGAAATTGTGAAAGTGAAGACATTTTGTTCTATTGGAACTCAAACAGATTATTCTTTATGTTCTGATGATATCTTTGAATGAATGATTCCTTACAGAAAGTCAATTCTTCAAGAAGTTCAAATTTACCAAACTCCAAAAGTTTGTGTGTCAAAGTCTTCAAATGTTCAGTTTCAGAAAGAAGAAAAAGTTGTTCAGATCCGAAATTTGTTTCTGAAGCCTAAAAATAAGAAAAGGAAGAAGAAGAGAAAGAACAAGAGTAAAATGAATAAAGTTTGGATGCCTAAGGTACAAGTACCCAATGCTTGTGAAAAAGTTGATGTCAAGCATGCTGAAAGAATCTCTGATTCTCATTTTTCTTCAGTTCAAAATCTTAGAAGTTGGAAGGAAAAGAAAAGAGACTATGGTTGGTTTAATGAAATTTTTGGAAATTTTTGTTTTCTTCAAATAAGTGGGTATGCAAGAAACATACTTTAATGTTGAATCTTAAATAGGTACCAAAAGTCCCATAAAAGTTTTGTCATTTATCAAAAAAAAAAAAAAAACAAAAAAAATGGAGACAAAATCTTGGTGAAATATGGTGGATTTGGTTCAAAGATATGCAATTGTCTTGAAGAAATCAAATTTATTGTTTTTTTTTTGTTGGAATTGACAAAAGGCTGAAAAAGTTGAAAAAAGGGTGAAAATTGTCATTTTTCTGCAAAAATAAACCTGCCTTCTGACACTTTTCTGCTTAAAGGATACAAACTATCAGTTTACTATAACAAGAGTGGTTGCTTTTGGATTTATGGTCAATAGAGGTTTCGCTTGTTTGGTCGTTTACGCCCCGCTCCTGAGTTTCAATTAACGAAAGAACAGAACAGAATTGAGAGGATTTGGAAGGAAAACAGAGAATTTTGGTTGCTCCCTAGTTTTTTTTAAGAAGAGAAGAGAAGAACAGAACGGAATTGCAGAGGAATTCTACCGCTCTAAACTTTCCTCCCAAATCGGGAGGAATTGGAGAGAAAGAAACGCATGGGAGATAAAAAGTTAATTTATGACGAAAATACCCTCAGCCTTGATGATAAAAGGATACGCCCCTGTCTTCTATTCTACCTTCTTCATCATCGTCTTCTATTCTACCTTCTTCATCATCTAGCCTGCCTTCTCCAACTGGTACGCACAATTCCTTTTTTGTTTTTTTTTTTTTTTGGTTTTTTTGTACAGCTTCTTATAGACAGCTTCAAACTTGTTTTTTGGTTATTATTCTGATGTATCATCTAGCCTTCTGCCTTGTATTTTGTTTTTGGTTATTATTTTGTACATAATTTCTTTGTATGTGTATATCAGCAAATGGGCATAAATATTTCTAGTAAAAAGGGTAAAATTGGAAATAAATTCAAATTGGTTGTTCTTCTCACAGTAAGTGTATATCAGATTGGTAAAATTGGAAACAAATGGGCATAAATATTTCTAGTAAAAAGGGTAAAATTGGAAATAAATTCAAATTGGTTGTTCTTCTCACAGTAAGTGTATATCAGATTGGTAAAATTGGAAACAAATGGGCAGAAATATTTCTACTTATTCAGGGCTAACTATTTTTGTTAAAAAAAATACTTTATCTTTTCTTTATATGTTGAAGAAACATGAAAAATGTTACCAGATAAGAGAAGCAATAACTTGAATAGCTTCACAAATGGTGTTGAAACTTATGAAGTGATTTTTGATATTTTCTACTCCATAGTTGTGTCTAGAATATAATCAAGAATATAATCACACACATATTTGGCCTAAAACAATGGATTAATCATTAATCGTTAATGTTTAATACATCTTAATTCAAAGATGGTTTCCTTAAATAAAAAAAGAAAAACAAAATTATTAAACATACCTCATCCATATTCTTCACAATGACATACTTTCCTGCAAAAGATGCTGTTGCTATGGTCTCTTCATGGGAATATTTCCCATGAATTATAGAAGTATAGTCCCCTTTCTTGTGCTTTTCAACACTATTCCATACCTTCAAAGTCAACATCTCATAAATTAACTTTTTATCTCACATGCTTAAGTACTTATTGTTTGTTGTAGATGTATAATTAGAATAATATAAAACTTTTAACTTACAATTAGTATGACCTGACGGGTATTGTTTGTCACAAATTTCTTAAAATTAGCTATTGAGTTTTATACATTGGGTGAACCATATTAGAAAACATCTTGTAAATATAAAGTATTTACATATTTGTCTCCATGATGGATAGAATTTACAAATATTCATCTTACAAGTGCTTAGTATTTTCAACAATATACATATATCAATATTACCATGCAATCAATTTTATTCGTACACAAAATCTAGATATATGCCTAATACTTTTATGATATTGTTTACCAATATTGTTAGAATGTGATCAATGTATATATGTTTAAAAATTGCTTTGAATATTTTCAATTCGAGGTTGTATATTTTCAAATGTTTTATATTACAAATGTTTAATATTACAAATGTTTTAAATTTAACTCAAACTATTTTATCATGTATCAGAAAAACGGATTAGTTCATATATAGTCCTTATGGATACTCCGATACTCAACCCTACCCATGCTTTAAGAGCCCGACAATTGCAAGTCGTTAACTTGATATGCTTGTTGTTTACTTTTATTACACAACGTAATATGGCCAACAAAAAGCGGGTTAGGTTACCCACTAGAAAAGTTATTTTAGAAAGACAAGCTGTACGGGAAGAGTTGCTCCACAATCTTTTAGAAGGTGGTCAATGTCGTGACCTTATTCGTATGAGTGAAAATGCTTTTAGGAGATTGTGTGAAATCTTACAAACTGTAGGTGGTCTACGACGTACGCAACGCATGTCCGTTGAGGAACATGTTGCTAGATTTTTGCATATTGTAAGTAATGATTTGCGAACTCGGTTTACCTCGTGGATGTATCGTCGCTCTAGATCAACAACGAGTAGGTGCTTCCATAGAGTATTACGATCGATTATAGCAATAGAAGGTCTTTATATTCAGCAACCTACAGGTGATGTTGTCCCGAGAGAAATTCAAGAAAGCACGAGATTTTATCCTTTTTTCAAGGATTGTATAGGGGCAATAGATGGAACACATGTTCGTGTCCATGTGCCTAATAGAGATGCCCCTAGATACCGTGGTCGTAAGGGATACCCGACAATAAATGTATTAGCTGCTTGTACATTTGATTTGAAGTTTACGTATGTGTTAACGGGTTGGGAGGGTACTGCATCAGACTCGAGAATAATAAAGAACGCATTTACTAGAAATGATAAACTGCTAATTCCATCAGGTAATTTATTAAACCAATCTAATTTCAATATCTAATATTTTTCAATAATATTGATTAAGCTCTTTATAGGTAAATACTGTTTAGTAGATGGGGGTTTGCCTCATACGAATAAACTAATGGCGCCATATAGAGGTGTTAGATATCATTTAAAAGAGTACTCCATGCGTGGTCCACAAAATTCTAAAGAGTTGTTTAATCTTCGTCATGCTTCTTTACGTAACACCATTGAGCGAGCTTTTGGTGTCCTTAAAAGAAGGTTTCCTATCATTCGAAGTACAACGGAACCATTTTACTCTTGTGAAACACAATCTGCCATATTTTTGGCATGTTGTATTCTACACAACTTTTTATTAGATGAAGACCGCGACATAAATCTTGAAGATGAGGTGATGCAAGAGATCTTAAACGGACCACAAGAGCAAGATCGTCGTACTTCAACAGAAACAAATGAGGGTAATAGAATGGCAGAGCAACTAAGGAATTCAATTGCAAATGAAATGTGGGCAAATTATTTGACACATTCAAACAATTAAATTAATATGTAAAACAAGTTTCATTTTGATACATTTTGTTTACAATTTCACATTGTATTGATGATTGGTTTTTGAGATTAATTATGTTATTTACCCTTCATATTTTTGATTAGTATTATCCTTTATATTGTGGTCTAACAATGTACCATTCTTTAATTTTTATTCCTATGTGCAAAGTCATCATGATCAAACAGGAAGCTGGTGGTAGTGAAAAGGAACAAGTTAAATGGTCAGAAATAATGGATTATGCGTACATCCAAGCGATGATTAAACAACAAGAGGCAGGCAATAGGGTGAATGGTAGTTTCACACCAACTGCATATGCTCAAATGGTTGAGGAATTGAACACAAACCATCAAATGGATATTACCAAAAGTCATTTGAAGAATCGCTACAAAACCTTAAAAAAACATTTTTCGCAATGGTACGATGTGTTTAGGGGAATTTCAATGAGCGGGTTCTCTTGGAATTCGTCTACTCAACTAATAGAAGCGGAGGAAGAAGTATGGGATAATTTAATAAAAGTAATTGTTCCTTTTATGTCTATGTTATTTTTTTTTAAATATTTTATGTTATCGTTTGCAATACTAATTATTTTTGTGTTGTTATACAGTCAAAACCTGAGGCTATGTCGTTAAAGACAAAAAAGATTGCATACTTCGATGAGATGTTGATGTTATTTGCAAGGGATAGGGCATCTGGTGCACATGCTGAGACAGCGAAAGAAAGAAATGCCCGATTAAATAAAAATGAAAATATTCAAGTTGAAACAATTAAAGAAGTTGATGACATGTTAGCTAACAATGAAATTCATTTGGAGAACGAATATGTTGATCTTGATGATAACATTCAGGATGTTATTCCACCTCCTTTTTCACAAGAACAGTCTTCATGTGCAAAGAAGTGTAAGAGTAAAAAAAGGAAATTTGAAGACGACGATGAAGAAGAAGATATTAACTCAAAGATAATGAAATCGGTTGATAATGTGGCTGCTGCTATCAGGGAGGGTAATATAATTTTTGATAGAGCTTATCCTCGGGAATATACAGGGGAAGAAATTTATAGAGAATTGGAGTTGGTGGGTTTGGAACCCCATGAATTACCGAGGGCTCTAAATTTTTTGGCAACAAATCAAGCAAAAGCTAGGACATTGTTCAGTTGTCCCCTTCAGATACGGATGGGTGTCCTCAAAGATATGATGGGTGCACGTGATTAAATAACCTTGGGTGATTGTTACTGGATTGATCTAATGCGTTTATGATTTTGGGTTTTTTTATTTTTTTTTGAGTTGTTTGTGGTTTTCGTTTTGCATCTTGAAAACAATTGAATAACATGCGGTTTCCCTTTTTATAATTTACTTTATGTTAAAATAAAATTGTTTTGTTAATGTTTTAAGTAGAGGGGAGGAAGGGAGAGTTGGTTTTTTTGGGGTAGGGGGTACGGTAGAATGAATGTGGGGATGTAAAGACTTAATATTTACTCAAAAACATAAAAGGGTATAATTGTCTTTTTTTACTTTCTTTTCTTTCCTTTAATGAACTCGGGAGCACCTAAAATGAATACTCTCTTTTCCTTTCTTTCGAACTCGGGAGCACTGAATACTTTATTATTTCCGTTCCCTTCCTTTTCCTTTCTCTCCTTGTTCTTCCTTTCTTTTCTTTTCTTTCCTTTAGTGAACTCGGGAGCAGGGTGTTACTGGAGCATTGAAGGGAAACTCAAAGACGCGAACCTTACAATTACAAGCGATACTCAGTTTAAGAACCGAACTCAAATTAATAACCGAACTCACAAGAACCGAACCCGAATCTACTCTTCATAACCGAACGTTCGGTTGATTTTGCTTTCGGTTGTGTAATTGATGGAGCGAAACTATATTTGAAGCGAACCTGAGATTCGCTTTCGGTTCACGAAAGATTAGTTTGGAGCGAAAGTCTAGTAGAAACTCAAGAAGCGAAAGTCAGAAAAGATCAAAAACTAAACGAAGTTTCTTGTTCTTGGCTCCATTTCTTACAGTTGCAAATCAAAAACGAAAGTCAAAATTGGTTAGCAACGAAAGTCAAATTTGGAATTGAAATCTGGTATCAGAATCGTTTTCTCCCACTTTAGTTCGGAGGAATCGGTAGAATCAATAGCGAATAGGAATTTCTGTTGGAATCAATTGGATGTTCTGTAATGATTTGGCCTCGGAATCGACATTCACAGGAAGGAAGGTTGTAGTAAAGCTAAAATCAAGAAGTGAACCTAATAAGAACCGAACTCAAGGTTAAGAAGCGAAACTCAATTGGAACCGAAATAGACCGAACGTTCGGTCTATTTCGCTTTGCGTGTGTAATTGGTGAATTGGGAGAGAACCTGCAATTCACTTTCGGTCCATATACATTTGAAATCAGAGCAAGAGTCAAGGTGTCGACACTTTTCTGTATCGACGTTCGCTTGCCAGTACATCACGTTCGTGTTTGAAATTGATTCGCTTTGGGTGTCGGAACGTTTATGTATCGGCATCATCTGTAAATGATAGTTCGTATTATTTTGGATCCAAAATCGGATCTTGAAGCTTCATTCAGAAAGCGAAATAAATCCAAAATCGGAATTTCAAGGCTTCACAATTGATATCGTAACAGAATTGTACTGTTGATTGGAACTTGAAATTGGATGTCGCAACTAAAATCAGAAACAAACATCGGAGCTGTTCATGAAATTGAAATCAATATTCATTGATCGAAACTACGAACTTGAAATTGGATCGTGATCACGTTATTCATCTGGGTGGATTTGCGCACATCTCAAATGGAAACTGTAGGTTTCGACATGGATCAAACAAATCGCATTCCGATTTGCACAATACAGTAGAGATGGAAACTGGAATTGTCAGACATCAATTTTTCATTATCAGAAACATGATCGGAGGAGTTGGTTTCCGATTTGCTTGAAATATGAACGATATTGGAACAAAATATGCTCCCATTCTTTAATTTTGACTTTTATAAGTCAAACGCGTTCTTTACCCGTTCCAGTGAAGAAGATGACTGATGTTACATTCTTGGTTCCTGCACCTTCACCATTTTAACCGTTCCAGTCCTCCAATGTTTACAGACTTTTCAATTTCTACCCCTCCTTGGAAGATCCCACTCATTTCAGCATTACATTGAATAAAATGGGTTATATCTTCAACATTTGTCCCCCTGACTTTCAGAACTTCACAGATTTGTTCCTTATAAATAATCATTATGTTTACTTTTGGTGTAAGTTTTTGACCAGATTAAGGTTTTCTCTATACGTTCATCTCATAATCAATACAAGAAAAAACCTTTTATCATATTACTTGCATATGTTGGTGATTGATTCTTGATTGTTCTTGATATTCCGCATTCGTCATCTCAGATTTATTCTCAACAATTATATTATTATAAACAAATAATAAGCACACAGAAGCACATAATTCACATAATATTCAACTAATTCATCTTTATTACTTTAAAGTGGGTTACAATGGTTGACTTAGACTATTACATCATCGCATCAATGCTTAGCCTCGAAACACGGGCGTTACAATCAGGATCGTTTAGAATCTTAATTAATATCCCACAATCCTCAAGTTTGACCCAAGGTCAAACTTGATCAAAAGTTAACGGCCAACAGAAGTCAACAAAAATAAAAGTCCAAGGTTGCTGAGTATGCCCAACGTACTCAACGTACGCCCAGGGTACCTAATGTACGCCCAGCGTACCCGACCTAATCCCACTCATTCAATAAGCACTTAATCCCTTAAGGTCTTTTGTCTAAAGCTCATATCTAGACTCAAAGCTTCGACTTAAGTCATAAAGTTTCCACCTTTATGAATTTCCATGGCTAGAAAAGGCCCAAAAGTTAAAACCATAACTTATTAATCCATTAAGACATCACAACTCTTACATTGAAAGGATAAAAGGACCAAGATCACATTTTTATGGTTCCTAATAGCTCCATAATGGATAAAGTTTCCAACTTTACCCATTAAGATGGTCCAAACAACCAAGATCCAGTATTTAAGTCTCAAAGAGACCAAAAGTGCATCTTTCTCAATTTAATCAATTAAGTCCAAGTCTCCAATCTTCATATCTGAATCAATATGATGTTTAGATGGATAAAGTTGAAACTTTATCCATAAAAAGGTCACAAACTTTCAAGATCTAAACTTTATACACTAAAGTGACCAAAATCTCATAACACCCAAAACTAGCAAGATCTAACAAATGCATCTTCAAGACTCAAGCTTTATATCTCCAGAAGAAAGATCAAGGTGAGCAAGGTCTGGAATTACAAGATCCAATGCAACCAACACTTCTCCAATGAGCTCCTTCTTTTCCAAGATGCACCAAGAACACTGCAAAGCACTCAAAAAACATCTTCTTTAACTCACAAGGCTCAAAGTAGGGTTAGGGTTTCAAGGGAGGATGTCGGAGAGGTAGAGGCTGAGAATGGTAAGGGTTTGGGGGAGTTAAGGAGCCTAAATAGGGCTCAAAACCCCGAAGTTATGGTTCGGGTTCTGATCACGTGCACCCAACATACGCCTAGTACGCCCAGTGTACCAGGTTGATCCTACGCGATCAACCATGCCTAGTATGCCCAACGTACACCCCGTACGCCCGACGTACTCGACTTAACCCAAAACCCTCCTAACTTCTAACGGTTATAACTTCTTCGTTCCAACTCCATTTTCGACGATCTTTATATCCACAGAAAGGTATTGAAGATCCCCACAATATTATCTAGATATATAGGACTAAAAACCTCTCAAACAAAAATCCACATTTCATGCAAGACCCCGACCTATGACTTTTCCTTTTCTACCTTTCGGCCCAAAACACAATTCAAATATTAAGATCTCCCATCGATCATTGCCTCCACCCAAAGGTCTAAACATTACCTCCTTAAGGCCTAAATTCTTTACACAATCGACTTCCAGCCCGTGGCCCTGAAATAAGAAATGATAGGAAACAGGATGTAATAACGACCATATCAATTCCCTTTGTGGTTTCCGAAACAAGGGAAAACGGTGAGTGCCGACGGACCACCAATGACCACCACAAAATCTACCGTAAGATGTAACGTCTGTGTTTCCGGGCTTGCCACTTTTAGCAATGTAATGGTCTAGGTTAACCTTTGTAACCCCTTTTGAAATAATAAGATTGTATTATTTGAGTATTATGTGTTTTGTGCTTAATTGCTTAATTATGTGGTTTGATTAATTAAGAATAAAAATAAGCGTCAAAATTTAAGTGTAAAATAAACTTAATATCTTTGGTTAATGTTGTAGTAATTGAAACGAGGTTTCCAAATATATTTAGAACGCCCAAATCTGACTTCGTATGAGGAAGTTATGATTTATCGAAGTTCCGGCTTAGCGGTATACAGCCTGAAATACTCGATTTGAGATCGAGCGGTTTTTAGCCGAAGCAATCTAAATGAGAATCGAAGATCTCATTGTTGGTATCGAAGCGATAAAAAGTTAGGCGAGAACGGACGTCAAACGAAGAAGTCATGAATTTATAACGAAAGTTTCTGTCCCGGCCTATTAAAAATAATTAATAAAAATAAATTCAAAATTAGCCGACGGAGTCTAAACGAAAGTCGTAGAGCGTGGTTTCACCTTTCCGTGGATATAAAGAACGTCGAAAACGGAGTTCGTATGAAGAAATTATGAATTTCCGAAGTTTATTAATCATTTTGTATTTAAATTTAATTATAAATTCGGAGGTATTATCCGAAGACGAGTCACCGGTGTGATCCGGAGTACGCCCTGCATACGAGGGTACGCTACCGCGTACTCAGAATAGTGTCGACACTTCGGATGACGCATGCGCTTACGACTTCGGAGCAGTACGCCCCGCGTACTCCGAGGCTCCAGCCTCTATAAAAAGGATCCGAAGGCAGCCGAGAGTTTTGTTCATTTCTTCTTTTCTCTCTCCCGTTTTGCATCGTTTTGCATGCCAGAAATACCCCGAAGCCCCGGTATCATACTCTAGCCCCGAGGCAAGTCCCGAGATCCCGAAGATCCCGAGAAGTGCGGTTCCCGAGTCGAAGCTCTGCCCGCGAGAAGTTCGATTTTTGAAGAGATCTTCCAGATCTGCTGAGGACTACTACTTCCATAAGCCGTAGTGCTGTCGGATTATCTTCTGATCAAGTGAGTGTGTAGTTATTTTCTTCCAAATACAATAATATGAAGTATTTTATATAAAATACGTGCTATGTGTATATATTTGGTTGTGTTATGTGTGAATGTGTATTCACTCTCTTCTATCTTATAGATCTGATTATTTCTCTATGAGATATGTGTTATGTGTGTGTGCCTCATCTGTTATGTGATATATGTGTTGATTAAAGCATGCTATACAGGTTTTTAAACTATGTATACAAATGTATATTTTTATCTACTAATATGTTGGGTAGAACATGGGTAGATAGTTGGTGTGTAATAAACAGATGAAAGGCCTCGTTGTTGTTTGATTTAGTCATCTAGCGGAGTTTAGATGACGACCACATACTTTTCTAAATAGTCTTGTGGAAACATTAGCAGGTTCGCCACCTGTAGGTGTTAATGAACTTGGGTGTTCATTCGCTGTACTCCATCCCCCTCATGGTTGCCTTATTTGACTTATATTGCTGAGGTACCCTCGAAGCATGTGTTGTCGCCCCGATGAAATATTCTTAGACTAGGTCCCTTATGTTAGTTGTTTTAGGGACATTAAAGTGAGAATAACGGGAATGGGTAATTGGGTTATTGTTGGTTGGTGAAAATTAAATATGATATTTATTGTGGGTTGAAAACCCTATATGCTCACCAGGCTCCCAAGCCTGACCCACTCAGTTTTAAATTGTATTACAGGAAGTGGCGGAAGGGCATGAGATGGATGAACCATCAAGTTGTTTTGTTTACAAGTCTGCATATGTTCATATTTGTTATATGACTTGTAATGTATTCGTTTATGCTTATTGGTCTGTATCGGAACATGACACCCCGAGTTTTGATTATAATGAAAATACATTTCTTTTATGAAATGCTTTGGTAAACATTGTTTTATCATGCTTTGTTTTTGGGAACAAATTCCGCAACTCTTTCAAATCAAAAGGATTTACTCTGAAAATATTTAAAAGCATAAATGAAAATCGGTCTTTTCTGGCCGAGATTATGGGGATGTCACAGTTGGTATCAGAGCATTAGTTTAAGCGAACTAGGAATTTGCAGGATTTCTAGACTTAAACTTAGAATGCTAAGTGGAATTTTGAGATGTGTGTCTGTTATGTTTTAGACACGAGCACTAGTTTATTTTAGGAAAGTTGCCTAAAATGCTTTTATGTGCTAAATGTTATATGTTGCCATATATGATATTATTTGTTCGGATCTATGGTCTGTTGCCGACCGGATCTAGAAACCTTATGTGTGTAGGATTCTAAGCGTACGTCTACGATATTAGAACTAGCATGTAAACGTTTCGGAGTGATAAGGATGATTTGAATATCTATCATGATTGAGGATCTAATTTCACCTTATTGGGTGTAGATCAAAATGGTGAGAACAAGAAGTGGAGTTGGAAATGCTGACGAAAATAGGAATCAACCACCAGTGATTGAGCAAATACCTGTCGTAGCAGCAGCGCCTGAGCCAATAACCATGGCTGGTGTGCAATTGATGATTCAGACGATGTTGGATCGTCAGATGGATGAAACTAGACGGTTGCTTCAACAGAATCGTGAAGAACTGTCGATTCGTGTGGAAGAGCCTGAATTAAATGAAGGGCACTCGGAAGGTGGAAACTTCAGTGGGTCTGTTGGTCCAGCCAACCCACCAATAGTTAGGCAAGATAACCGTGATGGAAGGAATGATGGAATGGGATGCAAGTACAAGGACTTTTTGACTTGCAAACCATCGACCTTCAATGGAAAGGAGGATCCGATTGGGGTTATGGATTGGATCTCCGAAATGGAGCTAGCCTTCATGACGTGTGGCTGCAGAGGTAAGTTGCAAACTATCTATGCCGTGCGTCAGTTCCGAGGTGGAGCCGTTCGTTGGTGGAACACTCTAGGGAAGACTTTGAGCCCTAATGATCCACTGCAATTGTCATGAGCAGAGTTCTTGGTGCAGTTCAAGCGCAAGTTCTGCTCGGCTCAAAATCTGTTGGAGTTGGAGAATAAGTTTTTGACATTGACGAAGGGTAGCATGTCAGTGGATGAGTAAACCAATAACTTCACCGATAAGATGGAGTTTGCCTTGCGTATCGTTCCAGACGAGCTAACAAAGGTGGATCGGTATGCAAAGGGACTTCCATGGGAGTACGAGGTGCCAGTACGTCAGACACTTACTCTAGAGGCAGCTATCTGGGCTGCCAAGTCTGTGGAGAACATGATCAAGTGGAGAACCACCGACAAGGTTGATGTTGGTGAGAAAAGAAAGTTTGAGGGAAAGGAGGCGAAGCAAAGTGGTGTGATAAGTGTAAGAAAAAGCACTTTGGGAAATGTAGCGAGGATGTGACCTGCTACAAGTGTGGAAAGGTCGGACATTTTGCCAATGAATGTCCGAACAACAAAAGGATGTGTTTTGGGTGTAATGAAGAGGGGCATATTTTGAAGGACTGTCCGAAGAAGAAGGAGGCAGCTAAGCCCAACATTCCACCAAAGCCAAAGGCGAGAGCATTCCAGATGACACTGGAAGCTGCTAAAGATGAAGCTGATGTCGCTTCAGGTACCTTTCTCGTTAACGAATTACCTGCTCATATATTGTTTGATTCTGGAGCCAAATAATCCTTTATTTCGCATGAGTTTGGTAGAAAGCTAGCTTTGCCTGTTGATAGACTAGATGATGCTTTATTAGTTGAAGTAGCTAGTGGCAAGTTTGTACCTGTTAGCCATCGTATGAAAGACATCTTAATTGATCTTAATGGGAATAAGTTTCACGAGGCGTTATTGCCTATCGAACTTAATGGTTTCGACATCGTCTTGGGAATGGATTGGCTTAGCGCCAATGATGCCGAAATTTTATGCAAGAAGAAGATAGTTAAAGTAAACCCGCCTGGAAAAGATTCGTTTATGGTGTATGGGGACAAACGACGAGTGAATTCTGGAATCATTTCTCTAATGAAAGCCAGAAAGTGTTTGACCAAGGGATGTACATCATATTTAGCATTTGTGATTAATGCTAAGAAAGAAAAGAAGGTGATGCAGAACATTCCAGTGGTGTGTGATTATCCGGAAGTATTTCCCGAGGATCTTCCTGGATTACCACCTGATAGACAAGTGGAGTTCAGAATAGACTTGTTACCAGGAACCACGCCAATAGCAAAAGCACCTTATCGATTAGCACCGACGGAGATGAAGGAGCTGATGATGCAACTTCATGAGTTATTGGACAAAGGTTTCATTAGACCTAGTTCATCGCCCTGGGGAGCTCCGGTGTTATTTGTGAAGAAGAAAGATGGAAGTATGAGAATGTGTATCGATTACAGAGAGCTGAACAAGGCAACAATAAAGAATAGATACCCGTTGCCGAGGATTGATGACCTGTTTGATCAATTGCAAGGTTCGAGCTATTTCTCGAAGATCGATCTTAGGTCAGGATATCATCAGCTAAAAGTAAGAGAGCAAGATATCGAGAAGACTGCATTCAGAACTAGATATGGACACTACGAGTTCTTGGTTATGTCGTTTGGACTAACCAATGCACCGGCAACGTTCATGGATTTGATGAATAGGGTTTGTAATCCTTTCCTTGATAAATCCGTGATAGTGTTCATAGACGACATTCTGATTTACTCGAAAAGCCAGGAGGAGCATGGCAGACACTTGCGAGAAGTGTTAGAAGTTTTGAAGAAGGAGAAGCTTTATGCAAAGTTCTCCAAATGTGATTTTTGGATTCGTGAAGTCCAATTCTTGGGTCACGTGGTCAACCAAGAAGGGATAATGGTTGATCTAGCGAAGATCGAAGCTGTGACGAAGTGGGAACAACCGAAAAGTTCCACAGAGATTCGAAGCTTTTTGGGATTAGCCGGATATTACCGCAGGTTTATCCAAGGCTTTTCTTCGATTGCTACTCCATTGACAGCTTTGACCCACAAAGGAGCTACTTATGCTTGGAGTGAGAAGCATAAAGAAGCATTCGAGAAGTTAAAGAAGAACTATGCGAGGCACCGATTTCTCTACCCGATGGATTTGAAGACTTCGCTGTTTATAGCGATGCATCTGGTGTTGGATTGCGTTGTGTTTTGACCCAAAGAGAAAAGGTGATAGCATATGCGTCTCGACAGCTGAAAGAGCATGAAAAGAATTACCCGACTCATGATTTGGAGTTGGCAGCAGTAGTTTTCGCTCTGAAAATATGGAGGCATTACCTCTATGACACGAAGTGCAAACTTTTCACTGATCATAAGAGTCTCCAATACCTCTTTAATCAGAAAAAATTGAATATGAGGCAACGACGCTGGCTAGAATTACTTAAAGACTATGACTGCGAGATACTTTACCACCCCGGTAAAGCTAATGTTGTTGCTGATGCTCTCAGTCGGAAGGTCATTCTTGAAAGGAAGAGGCCAAGAGCATTGAGAATTGAATTTGTCTCGACCATTGTGGAAAGTATAAAGAAAGCTCAAGAGGAAGCTTCTGAGAAAAATGACCGAAAGGAGGAACGTTTGGGTAAAACGTTGGTGTTTAGTACTAACGGTCATGGATTGAAGGTATTCCAAGATCGTATTTGGGTACCTAAGTCAGGAGGAATTAGGGATCTTCTGATGGAAGAAGCTCACAAAACCATGTACTCAATTCATCCGGGTAGCACTAAAATGTATAGGGACCTGAAACCCTACTACTGGTGGCCGACTACTGGTGGCCGACGATGAAGCTTGATGTTGCAAAGTATGTGGCCGAGTGTGTGACTTGTGCGAGAGTCAAGACACAACATCAGAAACCGTACGGGAGTTTAGAACCATTGCATGTGCCTATGGGTAAGTGGGAAGACATTGTTATGGACTTTGTCACTAAACTGCCCAGAACAAAGAATGGTCACGACATGATTTGGGTGGTCGTTGATCGATTCACTAAGAGTGCGCATTTCATAGCGGCCAGGGAGAAATGGTCTATGGAAAAGCTTGCGAATTCTTACGTGAAGGAAATTGTGAGGCTTCACGGTGTTCCGTTAACGATTGCATCGGATCGTGATAGTCGTTTCACCTCAAGGTTTTGGAAATGTCTACAAGAGGAAATGGGTACCAAGTTATGTTTAAGCATAACTTACCATCCGCAGACTAATGGTCAGAGTGAAAGAACAATACAAACACTTGAAGATATGTTGAGAGCATGTACCTTGGAATTCCTAGGTAATTGGGATGAACATTTACCGTTGGTAGAATTTTCCTATAATAATAGTTGTCACTCGAGCATTAAGATGGCACCTTATCAAGCTTTGTATGGACAGAAGTGTCGTACGCCGTCTTGTTGGCTTGAGGCTGGGGAAAAGCAGTTTATGGGACCGGAGATGGTTCATCAAACTGCTGAAAAGTTGAAAATAATTAGGGAAAGAATGTTAGCAACTCAAGATCGTCAGAAGAGCTATGCTGACAAGAAGCGAAGACCGATGACTTTTGAGGTTGGAGATTCGGTTTTGCTTAAAGTCTCGTCGTGGAAGGGACTTATAAGATTTGGTAAAAGGGGAAAGTTGAGTCCAAGGTTTATTGGACCGTTTAAAGTCCTTCAGAGGATTGGGAACCAAGCTTACAAGCTCGAATTACCCGAGGAACTAAATGGAATTCACAACACTTTTCATGTGTGTTATTTGAGGAAGTTCACGGGAGAAGTTCCCGATATAATTCCAAATTCTGAATTGAGAATTGATGAGAACAAAAGGTTGATTGAAGAACCAGAGGCAATTGTTGACCGAAAGACTAAGAAGTTGCGACGCAAAATGGTTGGGTTAGTGCTTGTCCGATGGAAACACACGAATGGGCCGAATCTCACCTGGGAGACGGAGAGTGACATGTTGAGTCGCTATCCGCATTTGTTTGTTGATGTGTGATTCCGGGGACGGAATCATTCTAAGGTGGAGAGAATTCTAACGCCTGTGTTTCCGGGCTTGCCACTTTTAGCAATGTAATGGTCTAGGTTAACCTTTGTAACCCCTTTTGAAATAATAAGATTGTATTATTTGAGTATTATGTGTTTTGTGCTTAATTGCTTAATTATGTGGTTTGATTAATTAAGAATAAAAATAAGCGTCAAAATTTAAGTGTAAAATAAACTTAATATCTTTGGTTAATGTTGTAGTAATTGAAACGAGGTTTCCAAATATATTTAGAACGCCCAAATCTGACTTCGTATGAGGAAGTTATGATTTATCGAAGTTCCGGCTTAGCGGTATACAACCTGAAATACTCGATTTGAGATCGAGCGGTTTTTAGCCGAAGCAATCTAAATGAGAATCGAAGATCTCATTGTTGGTATCGAAGCGATAAAAAGTTAGGCGAGAACGGACGTCAAACGAAGAAGTCATGAATTTATAACGAAAGTTTCTGTCCCGGCCTATTAAAAATAATTAATAAAAATAAATTCAAAATTAGCCGACGGAGTCTAAACGAAAGTCGTAGAGCGTGGTTTCACCTTTCCGTGGATATAAAGAACGTCGAAAACGGAGTTCGTATGAAGAAATTATGAATTTCCGAAGTTTATTAATCATTTTGTATTTAAATTTAATTATAAATTCGGAGGTATTATCCGAAGACGAGTCACCGGTGTGATCCGGAGTACGCCCTGCATACGAGGGTACGCTACCGCGTACTCAGAATAGTGTCGACACTTCGGATGACGCATGCGCTTACGACTTCGGAGCAGTACGCCCCGCGTACTCCGAGGCTCCAGCCTCTATAAAAAGGATCCGAAGGCAGCCGAGAGTTTTGTTCATTTCTTCTTTTCTCTCTCCCGTTTTGCATCGTTTTGCATGCCAGAAATACCCTGAAGCCCCGGTATCATACTCTAGCCCCGAGGCAAGTCCCGAGATCCCGAAGATCCCGAGAAGTGCGGTTCCCGAGTCGAAGCTCTGCCCGCGAGAAGTTCGATTTTTGAAGAGATCTTCCAGATCTGCTGAGGACTACTACTTCCATAAGCCGTAGTGCTGTCGGATTATCTTCTGATCAAGTGAGTGTGTAGTTATTTTCTTCCAAATACAATAATATGAAGTATTTTATATAAAATACGTGCTATGTGTATATATTTGGTTGTGTTATGTGTGAATGTGTATTCACTCTCTTCTATCTTATAGATCTGATTATTTCTCTATGAGATATGTGTTATGTGTGTGTGCCTCATCTGTTATGTGATATATGTGTTGATTAAAGCATGCTATACAGGTTTTTAAACTATGTATACAAATGTATATTTTTATCTACTAATATGTTGGGTAGAACATGGGTAGATAGTTGGTGTGTAATAAACAGATGAGAGGCCTCGTTGTTGTTTGATTTAGTCATCTAGCGGAGTTTAGATGACGACCACATACTTTTCTAAATAGTCTTGTGGAAACATTAGCAGGTTCGCCACCTGTAGGTGTTAATGAACTTGGGTGTTCATTCGCTGTACTCCATCCCCCTCATGGTTGCCTTATTTGACTTATATTGCTGAGGTACCCTCGAAGCATGTGTTGTCGCCCCGATGAAATATTCTTAGACTAGGTCCCTTATGTTAGTTGTTTTAGGGACATTAAAGTGAGAATAACGGGAATGGGTAATTGGGTTATTGTTGGTTGGTGAAAATTAAATATGATATTTATTGTGGGTTGAAAACCCTATATGCTCACCAGGCTCCCAAGCCTGACCCACTCAGTTTTAAATTGTATTACAGGAAGTGGCGGAAGGGCATGAGATGGATGAACCATCAAGTTGTTTTGTTTACAAGTCTGCATATGTTCATATTTGTTATATGACTTGTAATGTATTCGTTTATGCTTATTGGTCTGTATCGGAACATGACACCCCGAGTTTTGATTATAATGAAAATACATTTCTTTTATGAAATGCTTTGGTAAACATTGTTTTATCATGCTTTGTTTTTGGGAACAAATTCCGCAACTCTTTCAAATCAAAAGGATTTACTCTGAAAATATTTAAAAGCATAAATGAAAATCGGTCTTTTCTGGCCGAGATTATGGGGATGTCACAGTTGGTATCAGAGCATTAGTTTAAGCGAACTAGGAATTTGCAGGATTTCTAGACTTAAACTTAGAATGCTAAGTGGAATTTTGAGATGTGTGTCTGTTATGTTTTAGACACGAGCACTAGTTTATTTTAGGAAAGTTGCCTAAAATGCTTTTATGTGCTAAATGTTATATGTTGCCATATATGATATTATTTGTTCGGATCTATGGTCTGTTGCCGACCGGATCTAGAAACCTTATGTGTGTAGGATTCTAAGCGTACGTCTACGATATTAGAACTAGCATGTAAACGTTTCGGAGTGATAAGGATGATTTGAATATCTATCATGATTGAGGATCTAATTTCACCTTATTGGGTGTAGATCAAAATGGTGAGAACAAGAAGTGGAGTTGGAAATGCTGACGAAAATAGGAATCAACCACCAGTGATTGAGCAAATACCTGTCGTAGCAGCAGCGCCTGAGCCAATAACCATGGCTGGTGTGCAATTGATGATTCAGACGATGTTGGATCGTCAGATGGATGAAACTAGACGGTTGCTTCAACAGAATCGTGAAGAACTGTCGATTCGTGTGGAAGAGCCTGAATTAAATGAAGGGCACTCGGAAGGTGGAAACTTCAGTGGGTCTGTTGGTCCAGCCAACCCACCAATAGTTAGGCAAGATAACCGTGATGGAAGGAATGATGGAATGGGATGCAAGTACAAGGACTTTTTGACTTGCAAACCATCGACCTTCAATGGAAAGGAGGATCCGATTGGGGTTATGGATTGGATCTCCGAAATGGAGCTAGCCTTCATGACGTGTGGCTGCAGAGGTAAGTTGCAAACTATCTATGCCGTGCGTCAGTTCCGAGGTGGAGCCGTTCGTTGGTGGAACACTCTAGGGAAGACTTTGAGCCCTAATGATCCACTGCAATTGTCATGGGCAGAGTTCTTGGTGCAGTTCAAGCGCAAGTTCTGCTCGGCTCAAAATCTGTTGGAGTTGGAGAATAAGTTTTTGACATTGACGAAGGGTAGCATGTCAGTGGATGAGTAAACCAATAACTTCACCGATAAGATGGAGTTTGCCTTGCGTATCGTTCCAGACGAGCTAACAAAGGTGGATCGGTATGCAAAGGGACTTCCATGGGAGTACGAGGTGCCAGTACGTCAGACACTTACTCTAGAGGCAGCTATCTGGGCTGCCAAGTCTGTGGAGAACATGATCAAGTGGAGAACCACCGACAAGGTTGATGTTGGTGAGAAAAGAAAGTTTGAGGGAAAGGAGGCGAAGCAAAGTGGTGTGATAAGTGTAAGAAAAAGCACTTTGGGAAATGTAGCGAGGATGTGACCTGCTACAAGTGTGGAAAGGTCGGACATTTTGCCAATGAATGTCCGAACAACAAAAGGATGTGTTTTGGGTGTAATGAAGAGGGGCATATTTTGAAGGACTGTCCGAAGAAGAAGGAGGCAGCTAAGCCCAACATTCCACCAAAGCCAAAGGCGAGAGCATTCCAGATGACACTGGAAGCTGCTAAAGATGAAGCTGATGTCGCTTCAGGTACCTTTCTCGTTAACGAATTACCTGCTCATATATTGTTTGATTCTGGAGCCAAATAATCCTTTATTTCGCATGAGTTTGGTAGAAAGCTAGCTTTGCCTGTTGATAGACTAGATGATGCTTTATTAGTTGAAGTAGCTAGTGGCAAGTTTGTACCTGTTAGCCATCGTATGAAAGACATCTTAATTGATCTTAATGGGAATAAGTTTCACGAGGCGTTATTGCCTATCGAACTTAATGGTTTCGACATCGTCTTGGGAATGGATTGGCTTAGCGCCAATGATGCCGAAATTTTATGCAAGAAGAAGATAGTTAAAGTAAACCCGCCTGGAAAAGATTCGTTTATGGTGTATGGGGACAAACGACGAGTGAATTCTGGAATCATTTCTCTAATGAAAGCCAGAAAGTGTTTGACCAAGGGATGTACATCATATTTAGCATTTGTGATTAATGCTAAGAAAGAAAAGAAGGTGATGCAGAACATTCCAGTGGTGTGTGATTATCCGGAAGTATTTCCCGAGGATCTTCCTGGATTACCACCTGATAGACAAGTGGAGTTCAGAATAGACTTGTTACCAGGAACCACGCCAATAGCAAAAGCACCTTATCGATTAGCACCGACGGAGATGAAGGAGCTGATGATGCAACTTCATGAGTTATTGGACAAAGGTTTCATTAGACCTAGTTCATCGCCCTGGGGAGCTCCGGTGTTATTTGTGAAGAAGAAAGATGGAAGTATGAGAATGTGTATCGATTACAGAGAGCTGAACAAGGCAACAATAAAGAATAGATACCCGTTGCCGAGGATTGATGACCTGTTTGATCAATTGCAAGGTTCGAGCTATTTCTCGAAGATCGATCTTAGGTCAGGATATCATCAGCTAAAAGTAAGAGAGCAAGATATCGAGAAGACTGCATTCAGAACTAGATATGGACACTACGAGTTCTTGGTTATGTCGTTTGGACTAACCAATGCACCGGCAACGTTCATGGATTTGATGAATAGGGTTTGTAATCCTTTCCTTGATAAATCCGTGATAGTGTTCATAGACGACATTCTGATTTACTCGAAAAGCCAGGAGGAGCATGGCAGACACTTGCGAGAAGTGTTAGAAGTTTTGAAGAAGGAGAAGCTTTATGCAAAGTTCTCCAAATGTGATTTTTGGATTCGTGAAGTCCAATTCTTGGGTCACGTGGTCAACCAAGAAGGGATAATGGTTGATCTAGCGAAGATCGAAGCTGTGACGAAGTGGGAACAACCGAAAAGTTCCACAGAGATTCGAAGCTTTTTGGGATTAGCCGGATATTACCGCAGGTTTATCCAAGGCTTTTCTTCGATTGCTACTCCATTGACAGCTTTGACCCACAAAGGAGCTACTTATGCTTGGAGTGAGAAGCATAAAGAAGCATTCGAGAAGTTAAAGAAGAACTATGCGAGGCACCGATTTCTCTACCCGATGGATTTGAAGACTTCGCTGTTTATAGCGATGCATCTGGTGTTGGATTGCGTTGTGTTTTGACCCAAAGAGAAAAGGTGATAGCATATGCGTCTCGACAGCTGAAAGAGCATGAAAAGAATTACCCGACTCATGATTTGGAGTTGGCAGCAGTAGTTTTCGCTCTGAAAATATGGAGGCATTACCTCTATGGCACGAAGTGCAAACTTTTCACTGATCATAAGAGTCTCCAATACCTCTTTAATCAGAAAAAATTGAATATGAGGCAACGACGCTGGCTAGAATTACTTAAAGACTATGACTGCGAGATACTTTACCACCCCGGTAAAGCTAATGTTGTTGCTGATGCTCTCAGTCGGAAGGTCAATCTTGAAAGGAAGAGGCCAAGAGCATTGAGAATTGAATTTGTCTCGACCATTGTGGAAAGTATAAAGAAAGCTCAAGAGGAAGCTTCTGAGAAAAATGACCGAAAGGAGGAACGTTTGGGTAAAACGTTGGTGTTTAGTACTAACGGTCATGGATTGAAGGTATTCCAAGATCGTATTTGGGTACCTAAGTCAGGAGGAATTAGGGATCTTCTGATGGAAGAAGCTCACAAAACCATGTACTCAATTCATCCGGGTAGCACTAAAATGTATAGGGACCCGAAACCCTACTACTGGTGGCCGACTACTGGTGGCCGACGATGAAGCTTGATGTTGCAAAGTATGTGGCCGAGTGTGTGACTTGTGCGAGAGTCAAGACACAACATCAGAAACCGTACGGGAGTTTAGAACCATTGCATGTGCCTATGGGTAAGTGGGAAGACATTGTTATGGACTTTGTCACTAAACTGCCCAGAACAAAGAATGGTCACGACATGATTTGGGTGGTCGTTGATCGATTCACTAAGAGTGCGCATTTCATAGCGGCCAGGGAGAAATGGTCTATGGAAAAGCTTGCGAATTCTTACGTGAAGGAAATTGTGAGGCTTCACGGTGTTCCGTTAACGATTGCATCGGATCGTGATAGTCGTTTCACCTCAAGGTTTTGGAAATGTCTACAAGAGGAAATGGGTACCAAGTTATGTTTAAGCATAACTTACCATCCGCAGACTAATGGTCAGAGTGAAAGAACAATACAAACACTTGAAGATATGTTGAGAGCATGTACCTTGGAATTCCTAGGTAATTGGGATGAACATTTACCGTTGGTAGAATTTTCCTATAATAATAGTTGTCACTCGAGCATTAAGATGGCACCTTATCAAGCTTTGTATGGACAGAAGTGTCGTACGCCGTCTTGTTGGCTTGAGGCTGGGGAAAAGCAGTTTATGGGACCGGAGATGGTTCATCAAACTGCTGAAAAGTTGAAAATAATTAGGGAAAGAATGTTAGCAACTCAAGATCGTCAGAAGAGCTATGCTGACAAGAAGCGAAGACCGATGACTTTTGAGGTTGGAGATTCGGTTTTGCTTAAAGTCTCGTCGTGGAAGGGACTTATAAGATTTGGTAAAAGGGGAAAGTTGAGTCCAAGGTTTATTGGACCGTTTAAAGTCCTTCAGAGGATTGGGAACCAAGCTTACAAGCTCGAATTACCCGAGGAACTAAATGGAATTCACAACACTTTTCATGTGTGTTATTTGAGGAAGTTCACGGGAGAAGTTCCCGATATAATTCCAAATTCTGAATTGAGAATTGATGAGAACAAAAGGTTGATTGAAGAACCAGAGGCAATTGTTGACCGAAAGACTAAGAAGTTGCGACGCAAAATGACCTAAAATGCTTTTATGTGCTAAATGTTATATGTTGCCATATATGATATTATTTGTTCGGATCTATGGTCTGTTGCCGACCGGATCTAGAAACCTTATGTGTGTAGGATTCTAAGCGTACGTCTACGATATTAGAACTAGCATGTAAACGTTTCGGAGTGATAAGGATGATTTGAATATCTATCATGATTGAGGATTTAATTTCAGTGGAGTTTGCCTTGCGTATCAGTGGATGAGTACACCAATAACTTCACCGATAAGATGGAGTTTGCCTTGCGTATCGTTCCAGACGAGATAACAAAGGTGGATCGGTATGCAAAGGGACTTCCATGGGAGTACGAGGTGCCAGTACGTCAGACACTTACTCTAGAGGCACACACCACTACCATGACTAAGAAAATTACAGCTTGCACAAGGGACAAATCCACCAATCAACGTGGTTGTCCCGATCGGGGACTGACACTCTTGTCTCCGTGAGCGGGATCCGTGCCCAAATCCTCACCATATAAGGTTGAGTACCTCCAATGGTAAAAGCGTTAGAGTCTCATTCTCTAAGCCTTACGCTTCACTATACACATATCTCCCCCGGTGACTAACTTGACCGTCAGAGCATTCTCCCGTGATCCCCCTTCCTCGAAGATCGGTTGACGACCTGTGTTCCCTTGTTGTGATACAGATCTCCATGAAGACCCAAACCAACTTAGGGCGGAGAGCAAACGCCCGGAGGTCCGATATCACATCATATATATATATATATATATATATATATATATATATATATATGTGTGTGTGTGTGTGTGTGTGTGTGTGTGTGTGTGTAGGGATGAGATTTAGAACCGAAAAACCGGAACCGAACCGGAACCGGACCCGTTAGAACCAGAATATATAGAACCGGGTCCGGTTCCGGGTAATCCGGGTTTGGGTCCATTGGGTCCGGGTAAACCGGGTCTAAAATCCGGAACCGGTTTTTGGAACCGTAACCACTTTTAGGACCGGAACCGGCTTTTGTGAAACGTTTACAAGATGCATATCTTATTCGTTTCAACTCCAATTGACATACGGTTTTTTCCAACATGTAGTTTAGAGTTTGTACATGATTCTAGACTATAAATTTGTCATTTTAAGTTTTATATTCATTGACTTACAGTCCTCAAAAGTCGAGATATCAAAGCTGGAAGTTTCTAGTTTTTTAGTTTTTTTGTATTCGGTGAAAGTTTTAAAACATGCATATCTAATTCGTTTGAAGTCGGATTGACATGTGGTTTTTTCCAACTTCTAGTTTACATTTTGTACATGAGTTTAGACTATAATTTTGTCATTTTTGGTTTAACATTCAATAATTTACAGTCCTCCGAAGTCGGGATATCAAAATTGAAAATTTTTAACTTTTCAGCTATTTGTTTTTGTACTTTGTATTATGTGAAAATATAAACACAAGCATATCTCATTCGTTTAAAGTCGGATTGACATGCGGGTTTTTCCAGAGTGTATTTTAGAGTTTGTACATGATTTTAGACTCTAATTTTGTTAATTGTGGTTTCGTATTCAATAAGTTACAGCCCCCCAAATTCGGGATATCAATATGAAAATTTTCAAAGTTCAACCCACTAAGTAGTAAGTAATCACCAAAAAATTTCGGTTTTTTCGGGTTTTCCGGTTCTAAACCCACTTTATTCGGTTCCAACCTACCCACTTTGATATTTCCAGGTTTTTCGGTTCTAGACCCACTTTACCCGGAACCATACCCGGAACCGAACCGGAACTGGTTCCTATATACCGGTCCGATTTCCGGTTCTATAAAATCCCGTTAACCGGTTCCGAGTTTTCCGGGTCCGGGTTTGGACCCACTTTCATCCCTATGTGTGTGTGTGTTTTATTGTTTATATATATATATATATATATATATATATATATATATATATATATATATATATATATATATATATATAAACACTTTTATATATTTTTGGGTTAATGTCATATAAGCCCTTAAATTTTCAATAAATATTCGATTTACCCTTAAGTTTTCAAGCCACATGTGTGGCGACCTGTTAGTAATGTTAGTAACCGAGTAACCTGCTAAAAGGGTAGAGAGCAAACGCCCGGACGTTCGATATCACATTTTATATATATATATATATATATATATATATATATATATATATATATATATAGGGTTAGGTTATTTTGTTTTTACTAACTATTGTGTGCCAGAATGCACAAATCTGGACCATCGGATGGAATATAATCAAAGGTCATGATTTGAGGATCTATGATAGTAGAATAGGATAGCATGTACCATATAATCACACAAATTTCAACATAAGGGCATTTTAGTCAATTAACCTATATTAAAAAAGGAAATTTTCGGATTTTTAGGGATGATTAATTCCTTTATTTTTTAAAAATATGAATATTTTAAATTAATTCAAATTTAAAAATCCGATTTTATTCTGTCAGAATGATAGAATGTCAACCATAAACTAGTAAATATATTTTTCGATTTTATTCTGTCAGAATGATAGAATGCCAAACATAAACTAGTAAATACATTCTGAAAGAATACATAAATCAATTCTTGAACTAAATAATATAACAAATAATTACATTGTATGATTGTGATTCATGGAATAATAACAACATTCTGAAAAAAAAAACAAAAAAAAACATCAAAATCTAACAAAAACGCTAATCTATTCTGAAAGAATATTATTTTTAAGCAACACTTTATACAATGTAGCATAACACATTCTGGTATAATACAATCTTGTTCTATATGTTTTCTTCCTTCTCCACATCAATGTTAGCCTCTTTAAAACCTGAATCCACAAAGAAAAGATAATCAAGTTTCAAAAATTAAACAATTCAATGCATTCTAATAGAATACAACAATAAAAATTCTTATAGAATAAACAGTTCTTGCAAAATGGTTTTGAATCTTCTTTACCTTCTTTATTCTGAAAGGATAGTAACCTTCTTCAAACTAAAGTCCTCTTTATTCTAAAAGAATATTCCCTCATATAATACATAGCATATACTGTTTGATAAATAATCCTCAAAACTACAAAAGCAATCATAATTTATTAAAATATACAATCTTTTAATGGGTTAAAGCAAATCATTATATGCAATGAATCGACGATCGCAATATACACACTAACAAAAATTCAATCAGATGCCGATTAAATTCAATTACAAAGACCCGATTAAATTTTAAAATCAATTACAAAATGCCATATACAAAAAGGAATTGATGATACCGTGATATATAGGATTTTGGCCGACACAACCTCCTAGTTTACAAGGCGACGTCTTCCATTGGATTTGCTGATTTCTAGCGTGTTGTTGATTGAGTCGCCGGTGGCCTAGGGTTTTAGATGTCATACGTGATTTAATAGGGATATGGCGGAAGAAGCAGGCCACAGAAGTTAGTCTCTTGATGATGGAGGCGTCTGTATCTTTGGAATGGTTAGGGTTAAACGAAGAAGTTAACATAAATATGGGTTCAATCTAGAAATTAGAATTAGAATTAGGCGATGGTTTTTTACCTCGATTACTCTAAAAAACGATCACATACCATGGTTTTGATGTGTTGTTGGCCGGTGGCTATGAGGAAATAATAAGTCAGTGGCGGTGGCTATAAGGACGGAGGATGGTGTCGTCAGTGGCTACGTCTGATGGTATTGATGGAGATGAAATCACAGATTTGGTAGATGAGGGTGTACGTGTGTATTTGGAGAAAACGGTGGTTATGAGGACTTTCGTGATTTAGGGTTTGATTCTTGATTGACCGATTGTAGAAGAAGAAGCAAAATCGGTGGATTAGAAAGGATGGTGAGTTCTATTTAGGGCTAATGTTCTAAATTTATCTTCGCAAGAATCAGGAATATTAATTATCTACCATAATTAACTATGCAAAAATTACAATAATACCCTTAATTGATTTATTTAATGATTTATTTTTTCCTAAATTCCTATTGGTGCATTCATGCACACAATAGTTGCTAGAAACATTTGAACCTATATATATATATATATATATATATATATATATATATATATATATATATATATATGGAAACGATCAAATAAGAACACCTAAAAGGTTGAGAACGCGATAACAAGTATATTCATTTGTGATTTCATGTATTCATTTGGTGGAGAAATGATGAATTTTTACGCACAATCAACATGAATATGTTTTTCTCTTCAATTGAAATTAGAGGCGTACAAATTTATCATTTCTTCACAAATAAATACACAGAATCGCAAATGAATATACTTTGTTCTCGCGTTTTCAACCTTTTTTATGTTCTCATTTGATCCTATATATATATATATATATATATATATATATATATATATATATATATATATATATATATATATATATATATATATATATATATATATATATATATATGTTTTTCACTGTTTAAATATATATAAAAACGTTTTTATATATTTTTGGGTTAATGTCATATAAACCCTTAAATTTTCAAGAAATATTCGATTTTACCCTTAAGTTTTCAAGCCACATGTGTGACGACCTGTTAGTAATGTTAGTAACCGAGTAACCTGCTAAAAGGGTAGTATAAAAAAAAAAAAAAAAAAAAAAAACTTATGCAAACTTCAGTTTTAGTGAAGCCAAAAGACACCAAAGGGTAAAAACGAATATTTCTTAAAAACTTAAATACTTTTATGACATCAGCCATTTATTCATTGCACCCTCTCTTTTGCATACATCCATACGGAAATAAGAAATACGATTTTGGTCATTCTTATTAGTTTCGTCTTTTCATTTCCTTTATAAGTCTTGTATGTTTCTGAAAATTGCACAACATGAACAAACCCTTTATTCTATGAAAATGCAAAAAGAAGAAAAGCAAGCACAAACATTTTTAAGGATGACTAATCTTACTACAAAATTGATAATATGATGTCGTCTATAGATACATTTTCACAATTTTAACCTATGCTTCAATTAAATTAGATGGAGCAATGGATATACAATAACTCAATAAGCGATGAGTTATTTGGTCCAAAATTAGCTATGTCTACTTTGTAATTTGGTTTTACCTCTAGCTCCTTGCTAGAGAGTTTTAATAAAAGTTCTGCAGTTCTAAAAGAAAAAAAAAACTCAATAAGCGATTATTACAACTCAAGGAAAGAAAATATAATATCGTTGTTCAACTTTTGGATTTGAGGAGCAAATGAGTATTAACATAAAAGTTTGCTATATTATTTTATGGAAAAGATAGATCCATATGACTAGGATTGTCATATATTTTTTAAATTATTAAAAGAAATGTCATTAGGCATATCTAACTTGTCTTGGACCTAAAATTTGAAATCAAATATAAAACACTGTTGGTATTGGTTCAGTTTACCTACTAATTTCTTTACATATCAATATGATTTCGGATTCAAAATTAACCCACAACCTAATACATGACCAATAATATTAAAAAAAAAAAAAAATACTTACAGTTCGATCGTTTGATCAACCTTTTTATCTTATAACCAATATAAACGACCTTGAATTAAACTAATATAACTTTAAACTCTTCGACACCTTAGCCAGTTTGTTTGCCTGTAGCTTTGCAATGATACACCAATACAATTTATATGCTAGAAATCGTTAACTACCATACGAGTAGTAGTTTTTGGTATAAATGTAATAAAATATAAATTACATCCCCGATGAATGTTAGCCGATATGTAAATTTATTTACATAAATCCGATCACATCATTCTTCATACGCTCTCAATAGTTTTTAATGAAAGACAAATTAAACTCATAAAAGACTCGAGTTTTGTCACTCCTACAACCCCAATTAGCCTCCTAGACTTCTTATAACGTGAAAGAACTCTCCAAATAGTCCAAATGGTTTGGTTTGAGCCTTCTAAACGGTGGGCTTCGGTTTGAGAAGGTTACCCCTTCAGATGTTAGAATTTTCGCTAAAATAATTGAAGAATTAAAAGAAAATACTAAAACTAAAATCAAATAGCATGTATTTAACCTTTTCTTAGAGTAAATTATACGAATGGTCCCTATGGTTTAAGGTAATTTGCACGTTTGATTCCTAACTTATTTTTTTAACTCGAAAGGTCCCTATTATTTGTTTTTGTTATGCGTTTGGTTCCTATCTTATCTAAAAACTATTTTGCCCTTGATTTTTAATTTATTTAAATAAACCCACCCCAACCCCATTCCCCTCACCTTACCTTACCTACCCCACCATTTTTCCTATTTAAATAATAGTCTTTTTATGTAAGACAAGGACAAAACGCGTAACAAAAACAAACAGTATGGACCAAGCGTGTAACAAAAACAAATAATAGGGACTTTGAGAGTTAAAAAAAATAAATTAGGGATCAAACACATAAATTATCCCAAACCATAAGGACCATTCGTGTAATTTACTCATTTTCTTACAATTCGGACCATGAAAAAATTTGGTGTTTTCATCGCCTTCTACCCCTTGTTTAATCTTAACTTTTTGCACAATATCAAACACTTCCATATTTTCAAACATGAAACGTTTTCAAAAAAACAACCGTTGTCCACCCTATCTTGATCAATAGCATTGCCTTCATCAATTCTTTTTTCTTTCTCTGCCAACTTCTGAACATATGTATGTCTCAGATTCTAGGCCTAACCATCTTTAATCACTTGGTCAAACCTATGCACTTGCATCCAAGAGTTAAATAACTTGAAAGGAATATGGCTGAAATTTGCCACCACATACACAACATGTACGAGATCAGAAACCCAACTCTCCAGGGCTTGAGAAGAAATATTAAGGAAAGTATCGAGCACCTCCTTAGAAGCCAGTTGCATATGCAATTTGTTGAGTTTAGTTCCATTTAAACTAATATTATAATGCATATGAAAGCATGCCCACCCATAGGCACATCCCAAAATATACTCATTAATGAACACATTAAAATCATCAATTGAGTATTGTGAAAAACATATGCCCAATCTTTCATAATACATTCTAACTACATTAAAATCGCCAAAAGATATAACATCTCGATTTCCTTAGCATAAAATTCAAGATATATGACCATAACAACCTTTTACTTGGTTCATCTTGTAGCACATGCATATTTACCATGTAACATCTGAATTTATTAAAAAAAAATAAAAGAAAAAAAGAACATTCTCTCATCTACAAAATTGGATTGTCGGTCTTTGACAAACACCAACGGATCCCACACGATTCATCGGCCACTGCTACACGCATAATAAAACTAATAATTACCCTAAACACCATATGCTTTGAATCCCATTCTTGTTAACCAAGTTTCTTGCAACCCCGTGAAATCAATACCATGTACGGAACAAAGTTTCATAATCAGCGATATTTCACTGAATCCCCTATACTAGACCTGGTAAACGTGTCGTGTTGTGTCGGGTTCGTGTCGTGTCAAGACATTAAACGGGTTGAAAAGGCTTGACCCTAACCCGACCCATTTAATTATCATGTAAACCCGTTTATTTTCGGGTCGGGTTTCGGTTAAGGTTTAGACCTTGTAAATATGTTGTGTCATGTCGGGTTGAAATATTTTAAAAGTTGAAAAGTAGGAGTTGTGAAGGCAAGAATGAAAAAGTGAAACACTGGAGTTATTAGATGGAATAACAAAATTTATAGTAAGTTTAGAAGGAAAAATAAAGAGTTAAAGTTGGGGAGCAAAAGGGATAGGTGGTAAGGATGACTAAAATTAAGTAACTTTAAAATTTTGAATATTATTTCTAATTATTGAGTTTGACCCACTACAAGTCTATAACATATAATATATTTATAAAAATATGAAATTTATAATAAAGAATATATAATTAAACGGGTCATATTCGAGTCATCTTCGAGTTGAAAGTCTTGACCCTAACCATATCCGTTTAATTATCGTGTCGTGTCGTCTCAACCCGTTTACATAAACGTGTCGAAATCTATGACCCTAACCCGCTAATTTCGTGTCGGGTTTTCGTGTCTTGTCATGTCATGTTTTGCCAGGTCTACACAATACCACATATATTTAAAGAAATGACATTTATTTATCAATCGTATTGACACTAATGTCCTTAATCAATTTTCTAGGTTCTGCTTTTATGTCCTAACATATCAACCTAACATCCTCTAATTTCAATAAACAAATAAAATCATTTATTAGTGAGAGCTTGTTAACACTTTTTTTTGGAATGACGGAATTTTATAAATAAACTAGCAAGAAGCTAGAAAGACATTACAAAATGGAAGAAGTAAAAGTTGGATTCTGTAACCAAGAGGTCCAACTCAGCCTATCCTTAGAAGTTAGAACGCCTATTAGAAATCCATAAAAATGACCTATTTACCACCTCATAAAAAATAAAGGATTTCTTAGGAATAACTGTCCCAAAAACAATTGAATTACGAAAATTCCAAAAACACAAAAAAAAAAAAAAAAAAAAAAAAAAAAAAAAAAAACAGTCAAAACCACTACATCAAACGTCTTCCGTTGGCCACCAGCCAACCAACATGAACTGGATCAAGAAAGTAAAGATTGGATGGTAATTAGATTGGGAAAATGTACACCCACCAAACTGCAATATGACCCCAAACCTACATAAGGTCCACACAACCAGTGAAAATATGATCAATAGACTCCACTGCCACCGAGCAAACCGGACATAAAGTTGACTCCACTTCAATGCCCCTATAAGAAAGTCTATATTTGATGGGAATACTCTAGAAGCCGAATCTACATACAAAAATATTCAACTTGATAGGAACTTAATTATTCCAATGAGTTTCACTACCTTTAGAAACCAAGTAACCAACAACCCGTTATCTAAATGAGCACGAGCGAAAGAGACTAAAAACTCATTTGACACCTCTAAAAACCACCCTATCCTATCAGGTTTGGACTTAAAGTGCACCTGCTGCATCAAAGCCAAGAAACCGTCCCACTGAGTCTGTTCAATACTACCTCTGGGGGCGTCGAAAAGACTTCACCTCCCAACCTAACAACACACGATCTTTGACTAACAATTGTCTATGATTATCCAGAGCAAAGATCCTATGATAAACAACTGTGAGAGGTAATTCACTAACCCAAAAATCATGCCAAAAAGAAATGCAATCTCTGATCCGAATTGGACATAACGACTGAACATCAAATCCTCGTATCTCAACTAGACAAGCATACGAATAATGCAATTCCAAGGACCATACTAAGATTACCCTCTTTTATGTTTCGACTCACCTTTAGGAGCAAAGATTGATGTTGAAAAAAAAACAAATAAGAAAAACCATCACTTCTAATTTTGGCATATGAGAAACGATCATCATGTGAGTCCTCATCAACCCCTTTCTTTCAACACGATTATCCACTCCAAGTCCTCTACGGTCACTATGTTAGTCTTTGTCTTAACTTCTAACGAGACATTTAACATAGTATTCTCAACTTTATCATCATTGTGGTCACTTAATTCACCTTCTTCCCGTTCATCTTCATCTACCATTATATTCTCATCATCTTCATTATTTGCATCCTCATCCTTGACTAATGTTGGGACCTACGATATGATTTCATGTACCCTCACCTCACAGTTCATCTCCCCAATAGTAACATACCATATGTATGAAATTATTGACATAATAGGCGTTTTAATACACTTTACCTACCGACACATTTTGCTCTTAATCATCATCCATAAATGTCACATCACCGCATTCGCTAGCCAAGCACAAAGAGGGAAATCTATATATCTTGTTCCACACCATTCTTTATGAAATATTGCCATACGCTTCACATTCCTTCCAAAGATCTATTGTTTGTGTCATTTCTGGGAAATTGGAAACATAAATCGTTGTCAAAATTTTGTCGACATTACTCTGCTTAGGGTTATGGGATGCATTCTCATATACCGTCTTATTAAAGATCCACTGCCAATCATTTCCGGTCCCCATCATAATACGACTTCAAGGAAGCATTTCAACGATCAATGTTAAGACGATAATGCAGAGTTGTATGTCAAAAACAACGGCGATGATAAAAGTCAATGGCGGTCAACAGTCTTGCGCTGCAAGGACTATTACCTTGTTTCACTCACTTTAGATATTCGTCATTATTTTACCATAACAAATACTAATCACCAACGGGCTAAATACTTGTATCATTATTCATCTATAAACGGCCTCAAAGTTTGATAATGTCATATCATCAAACTCATAAGTCCTAAATAATCGTGTTAGAAGTTTTAAGGTGGGTTCCAACCCAAATCATGCAAATATAAAAGCCCACTAACTCTAAGTTTGTTTATGGCCCAAATAATTCAATATCTTATCGAAAATAGTTAACAGTTAACGTATCATCAAACAAATCTAGGAAGAGTAAAACAGTAAATAATGTCCTTGTCTTGTAGTTTTGTACATCAATAATATTCCGATATCATAATTAAATGGTTATTATGTTATTGATGGTTGTATTTTGGATAAATAATCAGTTAGCCATAGGATTTCATATATTCAAATATTTATTTTTTTTGTGGATTTGAATGTGTCGTTTCTTAAATTTCCTCTCATACTGAAATTGTGCGAGTTATTAATTAATCATGAATTTTAAAAAATAATAATAAATATTAAAAAAAATATATATTTCCTAATTGCATCTTATGATAAAAAATATTGTAAATGGCAATTGTATATTTGTAATACAGTATTAACTTATTATATATATATATATATATATATATATATATATATATATATATATATATATATATATATATATATATATATATATATATATATATGAAAAGTGAGTATGTGGCTGTCATGTATGTAAGATTAGGTATAGAACTTCCAATATGGCGTCATTTTAACATAAAACTATATGATATGAATACAAATTTTGAATTTTATATATAATATAATTCCTATTTACTTCAATTTTAAATAATATGTTTTTTATTTCTTATATTGGTTATGCCCGATCCACTTCGTTTTCTTTAGAAGGAATTACTTTCAAATGGTCATTTTTACTTGGACTTCGTTATAATCGTTTTCTCAAATTTCATCCTAATTGACATAAACAATTTTTGTGTTCATAAATATCGACATTCCATGGGTATTTAAAAAAAAGAATAACATAGATTTATGAATATAAATTTACAGAGACAACGGAAATTCATGTGCCAACAGCAAGGACATGCTTATCTTTTTTTTGTTTGCATATTAACTAAAACAAACCATGTTATGTTTGATAAATTGGACGTAATTTAAGCAAATTATAATCGACTTCAAATTAAACAATGTTTTAAATCAAATTTTAGTTAAAATTATATAGTTTTGATAGGTTCTATACGTAACTTTATATATATATATATATATATATATATATATATATATATATATATATATATATATATATATATATATATATATATATATAGGGTAAAGTGAATATACCTAACAACCTTATATAAGCTTAGGTACCTAACTCCAAAATACTACATTGGTTTGTATCATATTTACATTGTAATTGCCTAACGTTCTTAAACTTCAACCCCATAACTTGATTACTTCTAAAATCTTTGGACTTTCACCAATAACTTTCTTTTACATTGCGTCTTTCTATCGAATATCACCTGATGGATTTCATTTCCTACCGCTACAAATGAAAGGATATAGGAGAAATATAATGATGAATTTCCAAATTTTTTTGAAGTAAATCAAGTTTAGGGATTAAGTTTAAAAGCCTTAGATGATTGCAATGAAAATTTAATGCAAAATAACGTAGTTTGATGAGGTTAGGTACCTAAGTTTATATAAGGTTGTTAGGTATATTCACTTTACCCATATATATATATATATATATATATATATATATATATATATATATATATATATATATATATATATAGGTAAATGTTCAAATGAGAACAAAAAAAATTAAGAACCTAAAAACCAACTAATTAAGGGAAATTCTTGTCAAAACACCGAATGACATTAGCTGTAATTCTCACGGTTTACTATGTATCATTTAAGCAAAAAAAACACGGTAGAAATGGAAATTCCCTCCTTTTACCATCGACAGCCTCCTGTCGTCGCCGATGTCCGCCCTAACAACTCCAACAACGATACCTTCTCCGGCACCTTCACCTTCTCCGACGCCTTCACTTTCTCCAATTTACAGTTGCAGATATACGACGCTACCTTCTCCGACAACACTACCTTTTTTGGTGACTTCACCTTCGTCGCCCTCCACCTCCACTCTACCGTATTTACAACCACATCAACCTACAGATCTAATTTCGTCGACCACCGCTGCCGACATATGTGCAATTCTAAGCAGGATTATCATGAGAGCACATATCTGAGATCTTGATGGAGTTTCTAATGAAATATTGTTAAGATCTCTTGATTGCTTCTTCCTATTGAGGTTTTCCGGCGATGTTACTAGTTCGACAACAGTGAAAACAGCGGTGGTGGTTGATGCAATGCAGTTATCGGAAGTTTATAATGACGTGATATGGAGTAGCTAGACAAACTGCCGGCAATGAGGTAATATCTTAAATGTTGTTGACTTTCCGAATTTAGTTCACGAACTGTGGGTTACAATGGGCTAAATCGTTTTATGTTTATTAATGAGCTGAATTTAAATGGATTAGGCCTAAAGGAAATCAATTTGAATTAAAAGCAATTCAGAAAGTCGCTTTAAGTATTTGTATAGTACTTGTATTCTGGAAGTGTTTTGAAATCGATTCATCATTTAACTATTGCAGTTAATTAATTAAAATAATAGGTTATATATATTCACTAAATGCAGTTTGGATTTATTTTCAAAAATAAATTAGTAAATAAAGATTCTTATAAATTTTATTTTATGGACTAATTACGTCTAAACTTTATGGACTAGAACCTTTCCTCACATAAACATATCGGAAGAATTAAATTTCAACTTTTTATATTAAACTGTAAATTTATTATATTAAACTGTAAATTTTATGTATTAAACTGTGAATGATTGTATTAAATTGTGAATTGTTGTATTAAGATTTGATTTTTATATGTATTTTGTGTTTGCACATGAAAGATAAAATAAAATAAACATTATTCACAAGTATGAAATAAAATAAATATATTATTTACATAAGTTTCTATTATTAACAACTCGAACCGATAACCAAAATTTTATAAGTCATTTATTTTGTTACCTTATTTAATTTGCAAAACATGAATTTGAATCTTTAATTCGTTAATGGTTATTAAGTTATAAATCTAACTTTACTTTTTTATTTGTTATAATATTTGCATAAAATATTAATTTTGAATCCATTGCTATTAAGTTGTGAATTCAAGTTTGTTTTCTTATTTATTAAAATATTTGCCTAAAATTGGTATTCATAGCTTATGCTTTACGTTTTTATATTACGAATTGAGTTTAGAATTTGTGTTACTATGTTAGTATTTTCTCCAAAAGAAAATGTTAATTTATATTTTTTATGTTGTGATTGTGATGTTTTATTGTTTCTATTATTGTTTAGTTATGTTAAGGTTAGTTTTAATTGTTATTAATAAGAATATATAAGTTTTAAGTTGTGAATGCATAAATCTTTATAAGTTTTACGTTGTGAATGCTTGATTTTTATAAGTTTTTAACTATAAATACATGATTTTTATAAGTTTTAAGCTGTGAATATTTGATTTTTTATGTAGATCCGATTATTTCAATAAGGACATTTAGATATGTGTAGTTCTGTTAATGTAAGTTTTAACTATGAATGAGTGAATTAATATGTTTTAAAGTTGTGAATACTATGAATGAGAGTCCAAAACTGTTTTATTAAACTGTGAATGAAAGTCTTGAAATGCTCCATTAAATTGTGCATTTGTGTAGTGTACACAAGGTGTTTGATGAAATGCTTCCACAAAATCAAGTATGTTTTTAAGTTGTAAATACTGTAAATGAAAGTCTAAAACCGATTTATTAAATTGTAAATTAAAGTCTTCAAATGTAAGATTTAAGTTGAGAATAAAGTCAGAAATGTATAGTTTTGTATTAAACTTTGAATTTATTATATTAAGTAATGAGTTTTGTGTATTAAAGAGCAAATTGATTATATTAAGATGAGTTGATTGTATTAATCTATAAATTAACTGTATTAATCTATGAATTGACTACATTACGCTGTGAATTTAATATGATTTTTTTGCTTCTAAAATATAAGATGAAAGTAACATTATACACATCTTATTTTATAATTTTGAATAAAGTATGTAATGATTAAACTGTGACCATTTGTGTAAATAAACTTTGAAATAAGTACTAACCTATAGATCTAAAGATATAAATGTAAGTTTGAAATTGATAATTGGCTATGAATGTATAATTTGTGTGTATTAAACAGTGAATTTATTATATTAAGCTATGAATTTTGCATATCGAACTATGAATTGATTGTGTTAAGTTGTGAATTGATTATATTAAGCTGTGAATTTGTAGTGAATTTGTGTTAAAATATAAAAGATTTATGTATGAATGTTTGTATTATTTTTCTTGTGAATATATTTATTTTTGTGTATTTTAAATATATAAGAATGTATTAGTTTTTATAAGTTTTTTGCAATAAACTCTAAATTAGTGAATTAATTAGTTAAATTAATATATATTTAAGCTATGAATCCAAGATTTTACTTAAAGATCTGATTTGGAAGGATGAATGTTTACGACGGTGGCATAGGTGATTGGTGGCGACATATGGTAGGTGGTGGTGGTAGGGTTTGAGTTTGACTTCTTTGAATATGTGAATTAGTGTATAATGGAATGTATTAAACTGTGAATTTTATGTATTAAGCTGATAATGGACTATATAAATTGTATATTTTATTTAAATTGTGTGTTAAAATATGATTAAATGCATACATGAAAATAAGAAAATGTGAAGTAATGAATTAATATTTTATTAAACTGTGAATATATCTTTTAGACGATATACCTTTTTCAAGAGGTTTATAATACAGAAGTGGAAAAAATGAATTTATCATGGCATAATTCTATTTTTTTCATTAAATTTTATATATTTGGCTGCAAAAATAAAAATGTATATGTTAAAAGTTATTACTATAGAAATATGAGTTATTGTGTTTGTCCTATTAAGCTGTCAATACGACTAAAAATTTGTCAGTGCATTTGTTATTCTGGTGGCGGTCCGATGGTGGTCTGGTGGTTGTCCGGTGGTGGTCATATGATAAGTGACAACTAGTTGTAAACTAAGGTGTGGAAAATATTTTTTAATATTATATTAGTGTTTGATTTGTCCAAAAAATTCTTAATGAAAAAATGATTCTTAGGCTTCTTAACTTTTTTTGGTTCTCATTTGAACCACTCCCTATATATATATATATATATATATATATATATATATATATATATATATATATATATATATATGGTGAGGTTTAATAGAGAACTATAATTAACCAAGGAACCAATCTTTTTTTTCAACTGTTAGAACTTATTTTTTATCAAAAAAAAAAACTAAAATACAGAAATTCATAACTTTTTATCCTTTTTCCAATGATATAAAATTCGATTTTATTTATATATTTTTTTACGTCAAATTCACAATGTGAATCTTCGAAAATTCACAACGTGAATCCGGATTCACACGGTGAATCCGAAAAATATTTTTCACATTCACAATGTTAATATATGAATTTAGATATTTTTAGATTTTTCTTTCTATAAAGAATAAGCTCTAGAAATTGAAAAAAAGATTTGGTTCCTTAAAAAACCCACAATTATGGTTCTCTATTGAACTTTTCCATATATATATATATATATATATATATATATATATATATATATATATATATATATATATATGTGTGTGTGTGTGTGTGTGTGTGTCAAACTATAGTGATATATTAATAGAAAATTGTGAATTTAAAGTTGCAATTGTTAATAAACATGGTATGTGAAACTGACAATTTCAATAAACAATAAACATAATATAAACTTTAAATTTAAAATCTCAATATCATACAAAAACAAAAAGTAAATATACAAATTTCGACTTTTTGATTAACCATCTGTAAAAAAAAAAATTATTGGTCGGATTGAAAAAACAAATATTTGATGACTGAGTTCATCAAATCGTAAAAATTCAAAATAATCGGATTGGTTAATCTAAAAAATGTTGCAATTTGTTGGTTTTTGATTTTAGATACTTTATACAGCCTATTTAAAAGTGAATGACCATTTCCAACATTAATACTAAAATTATATAAATATATTAATACATATATTTATGAACAATAACAAGGGTTTTGGCTTAGGCGGTTTTCGGTTTTGCGTCTCTTGGTTGGATTGGAGTCGATTTGTGTCTATTGGTTGGCTTGGAATTGACTTCCTTGCATGCTTGTCATGTGTTACACTCTTGTTCATCCAACTGTTTTGTTTTTTGGGGTTAATTTTGAATTCCCTTTTCTCTTCTTTCTTCGTTTTCAATTTTTTTAAGGGTTTACTGATTCCTGCCTCCCCCGCCTAAACAAGAACGCAAGACATTCTTCTCGCAAGCAATCATCTGTTTGGATTTCGGATTTGGATATGTTATTTGTAGTTTCTAGTTATGTTTAGTTGTTCTTTTGAATTTCATTTTTTGTTGAGACTGATGTTCCTTTTGTTTTTTGTATAGTCCATCAGGTGTGTATCCATTCCTTCTTTTTTCACTTACGATTACAAACTTTGTGCACTATTGTTCATGAATTTTCCCTCTCCCATACTGCTTCGATGTCTAAACGCCTACCTTTCTATTTGAATTTTTTCTTCACTTCAACGAAGAGGGGATTTTAGCCGGACTCTAGGATCAATTTTGTAAGTATTTAGGCATGATTTTTAGGTTTCTGAAATCAATTTTGAAACGTGTCTTTTTCCTTCTTCTACTTCAAGTTAAGAATCAACAGGTGTAATACCCGTTTTTGTAAATTGCATTTGATCTATAATTATATCTTTAGTAAGAATATTATATGATTTGTGCACTTAAAATGGTTATTAGATTGAAAAAGTACAAGTAAACGTAGTTTAGTGATCAAATGTATAGAAAAAATACATTCTATCGAGCCCACGACATGGCATGATTGAAGCCGCAACGTGACCGAGAACGGAGTTTCAAGTTATGTAAGTGAATAGTAACAGTAATGTAAGTGAATAGTAACATTTATAAAAAAAAATACATTCTATCGAGCCCACGACATGACATGATTGAAGCCGCGACATGACCGAGAACGGAGTTTCAAGTTATGTAAGTGAATAGTAACAGTAATGTACTTTGCAATGCCACGACGTGGATGAGTCGTAGCCACAACATGGTGTTGAGAGATGGACTTTTGATAAAGAGATTATGATGTCAAATTTAAGTTAATCTCATGGATCTTTAATAAAGCTCAACAATAATAAGTCATCAGAATTACAAAAGAAACATAGCAACAAAATACATGTATAAACATAAACAAGTTAAAGAGATACTTGTTGAATCATAAATTTGTTTGCATTCAAACACAAGATATTAAATGGAGAACAACTAAGTATGAATGATAAAGAGACTTATATTTAAATATAATAAGGTTACAAGGAAGATGGAATCAAACATACTCTTCTATCGATCAATAAGACTGTCTATTTATAGAAGAAAATAGTACGAGTCTACAATTCGATAATATAAAATAATACTAACTTAAATGGTCATGTTTCCCACGCTTGGAACTGGGAAAACCAACCTAACATACAATGTCAGTAAAAGATGATCATTGCTTCTGACACTACGGTATCACAAAAGACAAAATCCTGTAAAATCTTCGGCAAGTCTCCATTATCGTCTTCGATCTTCACTTAGCTCTCTGGCATACCAAGCATGCAACTCTTCGACATTTCTACCCTCTCCTTGCTTTAATATTCATCCAGGTCTTCACATCAAAACAACCACTATAGCTACCGAGGGTCACTTCATGTATCAACAATTTCCCCTAAGTGACCTTACGGCTATTCTTCATCACTTGTCAAGTTTGAAAAACTTGATCAAGAGCCGCCAGAACTTTCGCACATCAAACACCCATTTGATTCTTCTTGTGATTTCAGACTTCACTCTGTCGGTAGTGAAATTCGACTTTTTAGTGACTTTGAGGATGTCTTCTAGTTGCTTCTTGTTGCATCTGTGAAATGATTTTCCGAAAGGAAGTTTTTTCGGTGTCCTTGGCGGTTCTGAAGATGATGCCAAGATCAGGGTTGTTGGTGGCACCACAATTCATCTCTTGAATTCCTTTAATGATAATTGTAGGACACTCAAACGGGTGGGAGTTTAGCTTGATTTGTAATGACTGGATAAATTTCAGCATCAATGTAGCAAAGTGATATACGAGAGATTTAAGAAAATTGCATGCTCTCTAATATGTTGGCTTCATCTCATGGTGCTTTTCGATTTTGAAGCTAAACACCCTGAAAATTAAGAATATTTCTTCGGGATTCAATGAAGCAAAATCTGTCTATGTTCAATGATATTCTTTTCCGAAACGTGAGAGAGTATACTAGTAGAAAATTGCGTTTTTGAATGACCGGGGCTTGTAGGTTTTGGTTGCTCAGGAGAATAATTTGATCATATGTCCTCAATCTTCTTCCCGTGTTTGTTATGGTATTACCATAACCTTTCAAATTCCATGGGCATTCTTTGGGCAACTGGAACTCTTTGGTCGAATTCCTCGAAGACTTACAAGAATCGAGCATTGGGGGAAAAGGAAATACCATAGAATCCATCAATTAGAGGTTCAACCTATGTCAAATGTGGGAAATAATCTTCGGGGCTGTTTGGTAGCCTCTTAATTGGAAAATTAAGCGGCAACCTCTTAATATTTCAGATGTAGAGCGTTTGATAACCTATGAATAAAAGGCTCTTAATTTCTCTAAATCCTCTTAAATTTTCAGACCTAAACTTGTATCTGAATAAAAAAAATACGCGTCCTCCCTGTACTACCCTTGTATGAACGAACGCTTCCAATACCCACCTTCACAATATCCTCTCATGTTTCCTCCCACCTCTGATAACTCCAAAACCAACAACCTCCTCCCATCATCGAACACCTCCCTGTACTACCCTTGTATGAACGAACGCTTCCAATACCCACCTTCATAATATCCTCTCATGTTTCCTCCCACCTCTGATAACTCCAACACCAACAACCTCCTCCCATCATCGAACACCTCCTCCCATTGTAGAATCGCACAACGCCGCTGCCCCATCGCCGATCTCGCACACCCACAAGTTTCGCACGGCTTCTGATATGACTCCCACCGCCGAACTACGACCTCCGACGCCAAGCTCCGGCATCGCTGGTTCCACCCTCGAAAGCACTGCCCTCGCCAGCACTAGTTCCGCCCTTAACGACGATGGGCTCCACCATGCGGTCTCCGATCTCCTTCAATGGTCGGGTACGAAGTTGCTAAAATCACTCCAGATTTGTGAAATCGAATTGTTTTCATGTTTTGGGTTTTCTATGATGTTTTGAATCGGTGGTGAAACATAGCTTCATTCCAAATTTCTGGATTTAAAGCTAATTTTTGATGTTCAGGATGATGGTGGATGAAGGTTGTGAAGTATTTTTTTTTTGCCAAAATTGTTCCTTTTCTGTCTCTCATTTGAGCAATTAGAACTTTAGGAATTGATGTTTGACCTTGAGCAATTAGAAATTTGGATGAAAGGTTCACCGGTAGCTAACCACATATCACTGATTTGGAACATAAAGAATGAATGGAATGGTTTCAATTTTGTGATTCATTTATAGTTTTTCTTTGTGTTATCTTAGATAAGGGTATTATACTTGTCAATATGTGTAAATGAATGGGGTTGTGTAGATGTAATAAGCATAAAGTTCAGGTTGTTTTCGGATTTTTTTTGTAAGGGTTAAATACAAGAAATACCAATATATTTTTATTAATTTATTTATTATAGCATCATACTTTCACCTCTTTATATTAGAGAATTGTTTGATTTGATTTGTCAAATATTTATTTTGGTTTGATTTTTTTTTAATTTGGATTTTGTATTATTTTTATACTTTTTTTATAATTCTCAAGAAGTTTGTTTGGTTATTCTAAATAGAAACATTGAATTCAACAAAAAAATAACACTGAAGTGTAAAATGGTCATTTTATAATTCAACATAGCAATTCAGAGGTTCCAACCAAACAACATATTAGAAATTCAGAACTTAAAGTTTCAGACCCTCTTAGAAATTCAGACCTCTTAAAAATTCAGGTCTTAAAAATTCAGATCCTGCCAAACATCCCCTTCGTCCGCTAGCTTCCTGAAAGTATTCACCCAAGATTGAATCATAGATTCATTGAATGCAGTGTCGAATCTTCAGCCTTCCATATTTCTTCAGCAATCTTGGCTGCTCTCCAGTCATCTTTTCTTTACATGGTAACCAGAGTGTCAGTGGAGTTGTCATTTTACATGACTTCCTCTTGATTTTCTTAGGGAGACGAGGTTCCTTTGGGTGACTACGGTGGAGTTGGAGTTTTTTTTTCTTTTGAGGAGATGGAGTATTCCTTGGAAGAGGAGTTGAATTTCTTTTGGGAGAGGGTGAATTAGAGATTTTTTCCGAGGAGCTTACTTCAACTGGAGCCTTTCCTCCTTTTTAGGAAGAAGGCTTAGACTTCTCCTTAAACATGGATTTCAACTCTTCAAGTTTCTTGAAGGTCCTGGAGAAGTTTATCAGGATCTGGCCACTAACATCATTTGTCATCATCAGGCTTGGGTTCTTGATGTAGTTGTAGATATCCTTAGCGACTACAAGGGTATCATCGATGGTTTCCCTTGTCATGACGAATCTCTTTAAGCCTCTTATTGTTGTTTGAATTTCAGCATAACCAACTTCATAGGCTTTGTGAGTCTCGTCAATTACGTACCTTTACTTTTGTTCTTACTCTTCGGTTACATTTATGAGTTTTTCTTCCAGTTCCTTAACCTCTTTTAAAAACTCCTCTTCTTTCTTTATGAACTGTTGAAGGTTTTGTTGTATTGGAACATCCAACTTTCTGATGCCCATCTCGATGCATAGGCACGCTTATTAGTGAGTTTCTCTCTAGCTTCAATCTCCTGAATTCTTTGTTCCAAAGACTGCAGTGTGGTAGTAACCGGGGTTTGTGGTGCCTGAGCAGTAGAGAATGCGATCAATATCTGATCCATTTTTCCTTTTAATTCAAGGAAGTCTTTCCTTGAAACAATTGACTTCTTTTTCTTCTTGGGCTTAGGCTTGGAAGTGGAGTGTTGAGATGCATTTGATTCATCTTCTTCAATGAACATTTGAAAATCGTCATTGAAGCCCTGTTTTTGTACTTCATCATCTTCTTCATCGATATCAAATCCAAATGCAGGTTCATCGTTGAGTTGAACCTCGGTACAATCATCATTTGAATCTCCGTCCTCAGTTGGTCTGATCATAGCATTCATTCCTCCAGCTTGGTTTCCAAATCCTTCACGAGCTCTTCGAATCGTTTGTTCCTTCATCTCAACCAATTGCTAGCAGTTTCCAAGTCATGTAGTGTTTTGAAATTGTTGAAGTATTTTGCCAATTACATCACAACTTGACGAGTTTCTTCTTTTTTTCGTTGTTGGAGTTGAGTTTAGCTTTTCTTGCTCGTACATGTCGTTTGAATGCTTCCAACTTTATTTTACTAGATTTTGTGCTTGGTATATATCAGGACTGACTGTCATCTAAACCATAACCATTGAAACCAATTACCACTATGGTGTCTGTCACACCCCCGAACCGTCAGAAAACAACGGCGGAAACGTCTGGGGGCGGGTGTCGTCATATGTAGTATCACAACAATCATATCATAGCCATCAAAGTAAACATAACCATAACATTACTATATGATTATTTACATATGTTTGAAAACATAGTTTTTACATAACAATATATAAAAAAAAAGTAAAAGACGTGAATCCAAAATGCTCCGTCTTCTCCAAAAGTTGGCAAGAGTACCTGTCTATTGTTTCCCTGAGAATACAAGCAGTTTGAAAGAGTATCAGCATAAAGCTGGTGAGTTCATAAGTATTTAGTTTTGGTGCAAAATGTTTCTTTGATCCTTTGAAAAGTGTTCCCCAAGAAAATCCTATATTTTCTTATAGAAAGTATGTTTGAACATCCATTAGTTACTAGTTGAAAAATCTGTTTATGAAAAGTCGAGTTATCCCGGGAAAATCCCATATTTTCCCTAAAAGTTGATGATTGGTTATCTGTTCTCGTCTGAGGTATACAAATATCTACCATACTTATATCGTTAGACGTAGTTTTCTTGAAAACCCTTGTTTGCTCTCTGAGAGGTGTATTAGCCTTATTACATAAATAAAACTAATAAATACGTGGTGAACTAAATCCTAAGGGTATTAATACCCTCTAGTGATCAAATCGGTTATTACTTTCAGGTTAGTTCACTTGTTTCATTATTACAAAAGTAAATTACTGTTATCTAGGTTGCGAGTGTCATAACCGTACTTAGACTTGATATGACACGTAACGGGGCCAATATCTTTTTATGACACTGTCACCCCTGGACCTGTTGGTCCAACTGTAGCTAGCAGTAAGGTGTGGGATAGTTGGTCTCGTATAGATCTATACACAACAGTCACGTTCTCCCTCCAAGAGATTATGGTTACAAGTGCTAATCCTACACCCTGATTATGTGGGGTGGTTACCAAGGACATGTCTCCAACTTTAGACTAACACTTTACAAGTAATAATACTGAAAATCTTGTCTATTAATTTCATGAATCCTTTATAAAATAACACTTTTATGATATGATTCACGAGTTCATTGCTTTAGTTTTGAAAACTATTTCTACGAGTTGATTTCTTAATCGTTTGGTAAAACTGTTTTCTGTGTTAAAATCATACTGAACATATAACTATATAAAACAAATAATATACTTTGAGCACAAGTTTCCTTGTACTTTTGCTTGTATTCCCCCTGAAAACATGAAAAACTCGGAAAAAGCATAGGGGTATGAACTCACTGTTTAACGTAGGATTCGAGTGTACGATCGGTATGAGTGCTAAGTGTCAACTGATGTTTCGAATGCAAGTGGATCCTATTAACATATAGTAACACATATATGTATTAGATTAGGGTATTCCATGACTAAACATGACGGGAAACCATCCTAAGGACCTGGAAATGCTTGAACTAAGTGTCGGAACCATATATGATCGAATGAGGGAGGTGTACGACCACCCTTTGGGTGTGTACGGCCATGGGTGTGCGGTCGTACACTCATGATGGGGAGTGTTTTTGAGGTGTTTCCAAGGTTCTATAAGCATCCAAGGAGCTTTCTAGGTCCCATTCTTAGTGGTTTTTGCAAGTTTAAGGCCAAATATGAGCATTAAAATGAGTGTAAGGCCATAAGAGTGTGTGCGGCCAGAGTGTGCGGCCAGGGTGTGTGTGCGGCTGTACACGGGAGTGTGCGGCCATACAGAGTGTGTGTGCGGCCGTACACAGGGGTGCGCGGCCGTACACTCTTCATTTATGATCAAAAAGTCGATTTTTAGGTGTTTAAGGCTCAAACCAAGTCCAACTAGAAGATAGGGGCCAAACTCTCACTTTGGAGGGTCTTAAAGGTGTGTACGCCCACCTTATGAAGGTGTGCGGCCGTAAACCTTCAAAGGATGAAGAACACGAAGAGTTTAGGCTTAGATCAAGGTGTCTTACCAGTATAACAAGTTAAATAATGGAGTACTTCACGTTTTTGAGGCCTTTGGAGTGTTCTTGGATGAAGATTCTAGAGAGAGAAACTAGAGAGAGAAAGTAGAATGCAGCCAAAGAGGGAAAAGAATGAATGAAGGGGTCACCCTCTATATATAGGGGTGAGTGTGTGGCTGGGGGGTGGGTGTACGGACGCACACCTGTTTGTGCGGCCGTACACACCTCCCAAGAGGGTGTATGGCCCGGTTTTGTCCCTATATGACTTGTTGACTCATTCCTAATCTCATTCCTAGTTGTACTTAGGCTTAGAATACTTAAATGATCCCTTAAACGACGTTAAAAGGTAATGAAAATTGAGTTTAATATTGATAAAATTGACCAATCGTACATAATAAAAGTTTCAGGTTGTCACAGTGTCCCTCGGGTTCATGAATCATTGGACATTTGTGCTCCCTGTGCGTAATCTGCTTGTTTGTAATGTTGGCAGTATAGGATTTACAGAACTTCCTTAGTCTCCTTGGTCTTGAACCAAGTTTGGCCTTGGTTCTATTTTGGCTTGGGTATTTGAAAAAGAATCGTGCGGTGCATTAATTTTTTTGCAATGTATGTGTAATTGAAAGAAAGATGGAGTGCAGCTCCTCGGGAGTGAAAATGTGCAGTTGTTGAATACTGGGAACCTTAGGATTTTTCATGAATTTTGGATTCTCTTCGAACCCTGAATGGGATATGCTCCCATGAGTGTGATCTGAAACCATTACACTTTTTGTACCAGAGTGGACAGATGGAGTTCATTCGGGTGATTTAACATTGAATCGAACTGCACTTGGAGTCTTTTGAGAGACTCCAATAGATTGTTTGGTTCACTTTTGGCTTTGAGGTGTAGAGAGTTTCAACTTTTTCTTGAAAAAGAGATCTTCAAAGTTTTTTTGATTATGTTCTACAATATCTTCATGAGTTTATTTCAATATTGATGATGGGATCTTGTGTTTGATTTCGGTCTGCACTCTGCATGGGGTCTGTAGTGTGAGTTGGCTCTTTGGTAGGTCGTGGACCTTCGATGTTCACCAGGTTTTTGGTGTGCATGGGCTCTGCTGTTACAACCCGAATTTTTCATATATATAATTTCTTCAGTTAAACATTTCATTTGGAAGTCAAATTCATTTTTCCGTCATCTTTTAGCACAAATTAAAGTCCGTTTTAGTATTTCGAGACTTTCACACTTAAGGATCAAGTCTTAGAAAATAACCACTAAAGCCCTAAAACCAAAAACCATGCCATAACCTCCATAAGATGGAGTTTACGGCCGTAAACATGGGGTTTACGACAATAAACTCCGGGTAGTAAACTCGGCAGTAAACCCGACAGTAAACTCGGTAGTAAACCCGACAGTAAACTCGGTAGTAAAAGCGGCAGTAAGCTCGGCAGTAAACTCCGGGCGGTAAACTCTTGTACAACAAACTAACCCTATATAAGGATTTATTAGACTTCATTTGCACACTTTCCACTCTCTCACTCTACCCTCTCTCTCTAAAAACCCGATTTCATCCAAGAATCGTCAAGTTTTTGACTCCAAATTGTAAGTTCTCTTACCCTAGATTGTTCTAAAGCTCATTACATGTTTACATAGCTTGAAAATCATCCATGGAGGCCAAGAACAAGGAGTTTACGGCCCAAGAACCTTCTTAGGCTGTAAACCCCTAAAAGTGTGCTGAAATGTCCCCAAATCTCTTCCTTAGGCTTAGAGACTAGCTTAGAACTTACCCTTGAAGTGTTTTAGACATTAAACACCAAGTTTGGAGGCTTGAAAGAGGGTTTACGGCCCAAGAACATTCTTAGGCCGTAAACTCCCTCAAACTATGCAAATCAAGCCCTAAAGCCCCTAGCTAGCCTTATACCTTCACCTAGAAACATGTAGCAGTGAGCTAAGGACCTCAAAATCGAAGGATAAGGTGTGTTTAAGAGCTTACAGCCGTAAACAAAGGAGTTCACGACCATAAAATCCCAACGAGTGGTCCTAGGACCGCAAACTCCAAGGGAGTGCCTCTTTTGAACCTTAAACACCCCTCAAGCCTTGGAATTTACCTTGGAACCCTTCCTAGTGATATAAGAGACTTGAAAGCACACAAATATACTCCTCACATGAGTTTACGGCCGTAAACTCATGGGGGAAGTGGTCCCTCAGCCGTAAACTCACCCAAAGTGAACATTTGAAGAGTAAACTCCATAGTGAGGCCTAACACTCCGTCCTTGCAACACAATAGCCTCCTAGCACTTGACCAAAGAGTTTTTCTTCGCATTAGGATGTCTATATGTGTTTAATTAGTGTCTTAATCACTAATTACTTGTAAACCTATGTCTTCATATGTTACTAGGGTCATAGAGTGTGTTCAAGTCCTTACTTGACACCAAACGCTCATCCGACACTTCCACTCGATCTACTCGCTACAGGTGAGTTCATACCCCTTAATTAAACTTTTCAAATGTTTTTACATGTTTTAGGGGGGGGATACAAGTTAAATGCAACAATTTTTAGAAATCATATGTGATTCATAATTTACAACCAAAAAGGGATTTTCTATACTTTTAGCTATTTGTCAATAAAACTGTTTTAAATAATTATCAAAAGCATTTTCTAGGTTAAATTGTTGTTAAACTATTTTCAAACTGTGTTTAAATCTACTTTTATTTTAAACTATATCTACACCAATATATTTATATAAGTAAGACTTGAAGGACTTAGGACCGATAGCTCGCACTATTTCCTGTTCTTGTTTGATTGTGGTCTTAGGGTATATTGTTATCCGTCCGACTGTCGTTGATTTCTTAGTTATATATCATATATATTTGTGTTAGATATGAAAGTCTTCATCTTATCTGATACCTTTGTAAATCAAAGACATGCAATCCCACACTCTATTTAACTATAATAGGTATAGTTAAGACTATTGCTCGTTACCTCTGCTACTATGATACTCACTACCATTACAACTACTACAAGATAATGCACATTAAAGAGAACACTCTATGTACTATACTAAAAGTTTACTATGCTATAATACAAGAGAATACACTAATCCAGAACATGACACACTATCCCTTTATACGGCACTCTACTGCGCAAATACCATGTAACCAGGGCTTCCCGGAAGGAAAGCAACACTACATGTATAGATCTATACAGGACAGACGCTATTACACCCCGACTGTTAACTACAGTCCGAGCCGACTAGGCCCAGGGGTGGCACTACATCACTACACTACGTATAACCGGGAAGGTCATCGGGCTCTCTATTATCACTCAGTTTGGTTACATGAGGGATTACATCCATATCCAAATTAATACACTAAGACTTAAAGTCTAAGCTAACATCCCGAAGTAAATAAATACCTATTACTAATTGAAGTTTGCAAAACTACTACAGCCAGCCGGCAATACTTTTCCTGATCTACGTTACTTGAATGAAATTTATTACCTTATTTTTATAACTGAAAGTTTCAATGAAAATACTTTTACACACTCGAAGGATTTAACTTACAAATGTACAATTCTAGAAAATATAAGATTTTCTAGGGATTTCTACTACTCTCAAACATTAATTTCAGCTTTTATATTACATGTTTGTAAACACTTTTATACAAGCAATGACACTAAAATCTTATGAACTCACCAGCTTTATGCTGATACTCGTTTTCAAAATAACTTGTATCCTCAGGTCAAAAATGGACAGGTACTGGTGCAGCTTTTGAGAAGATGGAGCGTATACAAGACTCATCTTTTGTTTTTGTTTATACTTTTGGTGTCTATTAACTATGCAGAACACGTTGTATTTATAATCACTATATTAATGAAATGGTTTTTGTCGCTTGTTTTTACTATTATGCAATTGTTATGATACTGTACATGACGTCCTCCACCCCAGAACGTATTCCGCCGTTCTCGGTTTTGGGGTGTGACATATGCGGTACTTTTCTTGGCTCTGGTACCCTTCTAAACAATCTTTGATGGATTGGACTTTATTTTTGAAATGTATTTGGTCCGACCATATTTAGGTTCAGAGACAGGCTTATTGGTTTGCGATGTGGGTCTAGGCGCAATAGAACGATACGATGGTATATCGTCTGTAGCCTAAATGTGGTCAGTTACGACATGGTTAAATTGTCCTATCTCTATCAAAATATGCATATGTAATTTTCTAATGTGGGAAAATAATATCTTTTCAAATCTCTGCAAGAGAAGAGATTGATGTCGTTGCCTATACTCACTTCGACATCCTTGTGCAGATCATTGATGCAAAGTGACAAAAACTAACGGTGGTTACTTCAGCTAGTTCTTAATTTGGAGCGTTCTTGCCAACATAAGTAAGAAAATCATCCCAAAGGATGGTGTCGCAGTCGACAACTTCTCTAGTGAAAATGCTCCATAACAACTCCAAGAGTTATTTGCCCATTTCGTTAGTTCCACCAGTTCTTACATACAGACACTGGGTTAAGTAGTGGCAAAGAATTTGCCACATCGTCGGTAGCTTCCCCTTTTTGAAGTCGGTGATACCCTTAAGTTTTTATTGGTAGCCCATCTTGTACAGTGCCCTAAAAACTTCATCGTTACTTGGGCTTTTGAAGATTACTGAAGTTGGAACCCTAAGATTGATTGCATCAAGAAAATTTTCCTTTGTAAGAGTAGTCGTTGTCTACAAGCTTGATATGGATATGTTCTAGATCTTCTTGAGGTCTGAAGGCTATGAAAACACACTTGAAAGTGTAGATTGATTAATAACATCACATACAACATCAAAGGGACCATTGAGGGGGTGTTTTGGAAGATTGTGAATCATCAGTTTGATTGCTTCTTCGTAATGGTCATGATCTTGAAAGATTTCTCTGTAGTGGCTCGATGCTATGGTTGGACCAATGTTCTTGATGGTTGATGTGGAACCAGTGGGTTTTGATTGCTTTTGGGAAGCTCCAGATTTCGCCATTGTTGTAGAATATGATTTTTGAAGAACTTGCAGAAAATGTTTTAGCAAGGAGGAAGAAGATGAAGATTGTCATTTAGCATTCAGAAAGCATAAAAGCTTTCTTAGACGGAACGGGGGTATTATACCTCCAGATTTTAAAATGGTATTCAAGCGGGAAAAATATTTTGACAACTGTGAAAACCCAAAGGTTTTTACCATTTGAATAAATTTAGTTAAAAATATTTGAGGGACATGACGTTCATTAAATGAGGGATTAGGTGCATTAAATGAAATAGATGATGATGGTCTAAAACATGGGGTTAATTATGTTTAACCGTCAGAGATAGTGGGAGAGTGGGACGAAAAACAACTGACGGTTCTTTGATACATGCTTAGTCATATAAAAATGGGTTTGGTAAGAAAAAACACTTTACTGAAAAGACAAAATCTTCTTATTTACTAAAAATAATAGTTTTTGAAAAGTAACTTAGGGACAAAATGCTTTTTAATGAATCAGAGATATAAACATTCCTTTGAAATACTCTTTAATTTGATTTGATTCAGTAAATAGCACACCCTTGAAACTTTATTTATTTCTAGTAGTGAAATGTGACTTTGGTGTTCTTGAAGGAGGAATTATGGTATGAATGCTGATAAAGATTGTGGTATTCCATTGCACTATAGAGTAACTTGATCACAAGGTTAGACATACAAACAATAAAATGACCTGAAGAGTACATAGATCATAAATAATCTTCGGCGAATAGAATTCACCAAGGAGTAATTCATGAAATATGTGCTCAATAGTTAGAATTAAAAGGAAATCTTTAAAACTTAGATAAATAAATGTGCTTCGAACATTTTTCGGTGACAAGATGAATGAAGCATATATATTTTTTAAATGCGAGGAATTTGCAGTCTTTGCCATTTATCACTTTAAGAAAAACCGAGGATCATGATTCATCATTCCTAACATTTCTAAAAATCTGTTAAGTTACTGGAACCAAGTGCTTTGGAGAAAACGTCAGCTATCTCTTCATGTGTAGGAACAAAGATAAGTTCAATGTTACTTTTAAGGATATGATCCTTAATGAAGTGATACCGTAGTTCAATGTGCTTTGTCTTGGAGTGTTGAATAGGATTATGCGAAATGGAAATGACACTCTGAAAATCAAAATAAAGTGGGACGCAGAGCATTCGATATCCATAATCCATGAGTTATGTTTTCATCTATAACACTCATGAGCAACAGCTAGTTGTTGTAATATATTTTGCCTCTGCGTTGGAGAGAGATACATAGTAATGTTTTATTGAAGACCAACTCACCAGTCTTGCACCGAGAAATTGGCATCCTCTAGATACCTTGGGATTAGCTTGGTATCTGGCACACAAAACCGTTATGAAGACAATATATGGTCTTCTTGCGGTCTGGTATATTAAAGAACCAATCATTCCTCAATATACCTTTTGGTCAACTAACTCTCTGGTAAGATCTGTGGTGATCTTGTAACCAAAGGTCATAGGGACCTTTTCCAAAGAGCATATATCAATGGAATATTTCTTTAACAATTCAGTGGTATACTTTTCTTGATGAATGAATATTTCTTGAAGAATGAATGAAGACTTTAACAATGCGTGCTATTCTCAGACATTCTGGATGCAAATTCAATCAGTGACTTACAATTAGTATCAGAGCTCGGATTGTATCAATCATTTTGGCCAGATCTGGAGCATTTTAGATCTTTTTCTTGAAGACTTTTTCGTTTTTGGATAGTTCTTGGCAAAATAGTAGGGGTTTGCTCTTTGTGTTTTTCATAAAAATGAGTTTTGGAGTAAAAAGGGGTGAAAAATGCTACTTCATCTGCGAGGTGTTTTTCGTGATCCGAAGAAGGTTTCACGGCTAACCGAAGAAGGGTTCTCGGCCAACCGAAGCTGTGCCTCGAACGGAAGAAGCTTTCATGGTCCTCAGTGGGTTTGCGGTACGAGGGTTTACGGCCAACCTCGCACGTGCTCGGTCTTCGCTCGTTCTCGGTCTCGCACGTTTACGGCTCAGCATTCGCGTTCCCGGTCAGCAGGAGTTCTCCGCCCAGTAGCATGTGCGGTCCTCACGCATATAGTATTCGCAACAGCAACAAATAATCAAAAGGATTTTGGGTGTTGCATGGATCGAACCTGGATCCCTTGTGTAATCAACCAGCGCCCCCTTCCAACTCATCTATCTTTCTGGATGTTACACTCCTTCCGGATTTAATTCATAACGATTCAATTTCTCGGTTAAAATTTCGCAATTTTAACACTTTCAGCCCAAAATTCAAATTTTTTTATTTCGCAATTTTAACCTTTGACTTTAAACTTTGACTTTCTCATTTAACTTTCAAATTTTCAAATTTAGCTTTTCGGTTTGACTTTTTAAATTTGACTTTTAAGGTTGTCTTTTGAGTTTTTAGTCAAAGGGCATTTTTGGTAAACAATGAGTTCTTCAAGCATCCCGATCAATGAAGTTTCATGTACTCCATCTTGTGAAGCTATAATTAAATTTCTTCGTTAACAAAATAATTTACTAAAAAGGGTAAATGAGGACCTTAAATATGAATATACTCTTAGGAAAGGTCAAAAACCCTTAAAAGAACAACTAGACGCCAAAATCAAGGACTTCCGAAAACTTCAAGAAGAATACTGTAACAAATGTGCAAATTATAAATATATAAAGGAACAGCTGTGACATCCCCAAAATCACGGCCAGAAAAGACCGATTTTGTTTATGCTTTATAAAAATCAGAGTACTTCATTTTATAAAAAGGTTGCGGAATTTGTTCCCAGAAAAACATGGTAAATACGTTATTAAAACATTTTCGAAGAAACATATTCATTTCATTTTAAAACGTTTGGGATGTCATCGTTAATACCGAAACATAAGCATAAACAGAACTTACAATGATTTACACTAGTGACCTACATCTCTTTAAATCTCTCAGTGTAATGTCACTTCACTTCGTCACCTGTGATATACATAAACTGAGTGGGTCAGGTTGGGAAACCTGGTGAGTACATAGGGTTTTCAACCCACAATAATATAATTGTTATGTTCAATCATCAAACAATTAACCCAATTACCCATCCCCGTTATCTTCTTTACTCTTAAGGATTTAACCTAAGAGTCATCTATCCTGCATTCGTTTATTCCGAAGTCCCTTACTTCCAGGGTTATAGGACTGGCACTAAATCCATAGCTGCCGATGTTCGTTCGTAAAACACTAATTCCATAGCTGCTATATCCTACTCATTGGGTACTAAATCCATAGCTACCAGTGTTCAACAGGTACTAAGTCCATAGCTACCAACTCCTATCAGGTACTAAATCCATAGCTACCAGCGTCTGACTAATAGGTACTAAGTCCATAGCTACCAATTTCTAACAGGTACTAAATCCATAGCTACCAACGTTTAATAGGTACTAAGTCCATAGCTACCGGTGTTCGTCCCATAGACACTAAGTCTATAGCTGCCAATGTATACTCACGTCATCTTCTATCTCTCATCATTCATCTACCCATCTCATACCCAACATATTCGTATATATAAAATACGTATACAGTTTAAATCCTTTAAAACATGTATAAAACGTTCATCCAGCATAGACATCAAGTATTCAGATAATATGCACACATAGCACGTAGTTTATATAAAATACTTCATATCTATGTGTAAGATGAAAGGGACTATGCACTCACCTGAGTAGGTGGTGACTTCAGCACTCGGACAACGCTTCGATACTCTCAAAACGATATTCCTTCGATAAAACCTAGTACCAATACCACTAGGGTTTAGTCTAACGATAACCGCGACAAATTAATTAGTCTGACTATTATTAAGCGTTAATAATGTTCAATATAACTCATAATAATATCCCAAATAATTATTTTAAGGACCTAATAACATTCCTATAATTATTTGAAAGCTATATTAAAAATTGCGTAAGCGTAGCACACTTACAGCGAATTTTATCGAAAACCGGAACTTAATTGGAGCAGCGTTTCGAAACCGAAAAACTCCTTTTTTTCGGGACTCCAGGAGCCTCGGGGCTTCCCTCAGGAGCTAGGGATTTTATCTAGGGCTTAGGGGTGGTTTGGGACCTTAGAGAGAGAAAGTAATTAGAGAGAGAAGTGAAAAATGTGCAAGAAAGTCGGCAGCCTTCGCTGGCTTTTATAGGCCGAAGTTCGGACCTTACGCGGGGCGTACCGAGGGTACGCTGGGCGTACTCCTCGGATAAGATCAACAGGTGGCACTCCTCGGATGGTTCATCGTGGCATGCTCCGGAACCGTTCAATCCGAAGTCCGCTGGGCGTAGCCTTCTTCCGACGCAGGGCGTACTCGGACGCGGGGCGTTCCCTTCGTACGCGAGGCGTAACGAGGCCAGGTGTCCGAATCCAAAGACCAGACCGTGACCAACAAGCTACGGCCCTGATCGAGCCACGTCACCTCCCTCGCACCAGCTTCGCAATTTCGAGTTACAACTTCAAAAATTCGCATCTTCTTCATACGGGCTCCGTTTTTAACGTTCTTTATATCCACGCGAAGGTGGGAACGTACTCTACAGCTTTCGTTTAGACTCCGTCGGCTAATTTTGGCTCGATTTTAAATTTTATATTATTAACAGGCCGGGACAGGATTGGTCTGTTAAATCCTCATAACTTCTTCATCCGACATCCGTTTTCGCCCATCTTTTTCTTGTTACGCTACTTTTAACGAGATCTTCGATTCTCGTTCAGGTCATGTCGGTTAAAAACCGCTCGATCTAATATTCGAATTTCGGGCTGTACACTGCTAGTCCGAAACTTCGAAAAATCATAACTTCTTCATACGAAGTCAGATTTGGGCGTTCTTTTTATCGATGTTCTTAGTTTAACTTATTCTACGACTTTTGTTTAGATTGCTAAGGCTAAATCTCACTCTATCGTAAATTCACTATTTACGCTTCCCGGTATCGTGCCGGTTCTGTCGCGAAACTTCGACGGGTCATAACTTCTTCGTTATAACTTGGATTTCGGCGTTCTTTATATGTACGGAAACCTTGTGACATACTTTACAACTTGGTTAAGATTATTTATTCTAAATAATCTTTTGTCAAAAAGTCGTTTTCGACCCCTATTGCCTCTAATTTGACTAGCCCGAATTTGCGGGCGTTATAATTATCTCTCCCTTAGGATGATTACGTCCCGGAATCATCAACGAAACAGGGTCGTATAATGACTCCATACGTCATTTCTTCATCCTAGGTAATAATTATTCCTTCAAGTCTATCTCTTAGACTCATTGACTGTAAGCAATGCTCGAGCGTGCACCTGCTCTCTACCTCAGGCTAGACTCCCAATTATGACCTTCAAGTCACAATCTCAATCCTTACTGGACACGAAATTGAGATGATTTCTTTTATTACTACTATGGATCGATGTGTCATATTCTAATGACCTATCATCGTATGTTGCAACACTTAGACTAAGGTCTCTTAGAGTTAAATTCTAAAACAGACTATGCCTTCCTTCATGTTCTAATGTGATATAATCACACTTTAACATTAGGCATTTCTAGCTATCAACTTTTTTTAACAACGAGCGCGATATTTCTATTGATCGCTTTGATTCCAATTGTTTGGTTTAAGTCGGACGCTACATCAAACTTGGTTCTCTAAACCACGTAACCTACTCATCGTAGTTGGACTCAATGGGATATGACCACTAAGGTCGGGATAACAACAATCTTCTTAGTCATTACCGAAACAATGGTAACGACATACTTGAATAAAACGAAATCAATTACTAGCTTCTTGGTACCCTCATGACTTTCCCTGATCCAAGTGTGAGTCCTGTGCTTCCGGTAGTATAGGCCTCTACTACCATTCACACCTACTCATACTCGTCCCAAGTATAGTCTCGCAGTTTTCCAAGTCACCATTCAGCAAATCACACAATCATTCAACACATCCGATAACAAAACGAAGGTTTTATATTATTTCTTGAAACGATTACATAGGTGTTCAAGTTCACCCTGGACTATGCCTCTAATAGGCTACATCATAAAATACTATGGCTACTACATAACTTGATCTTCCGATATGAAGTCCTCATCCTTGATTCCCCGCACGGTTTTCTGCTTTGTCGAGGATCATGTGAAATGCCCTTGGCCTTGGTGGCGTTTCTGGTCTTACTGCTTTATTTTTCTTTGGGCAGTCTCTGGACATGTGCCCCTTACCTCCACATCCGTAGCATACTTAATCATCATGTGTGCAGTCTTTGGAATAGTGACCAGTCCTCCCACACTTGTAACAAGTCACTTCTTCGTTGCACTTCCCACCATGCTTCTTCTTGCATCTATCACACCATCTCGCTTCACCTCCATCTCCTCCTCCTAGCTTTGAGAATTTTCTTTCCTTGTTCGTCCTCGAAGATCCTTCAAACTTCCGCTTCTCTCCTGCCTTATCTTTTTCTAGACCCTTTTCTCTTATCTGGGCCTCTACGTTCTTAGCTGCCCTAACAGCTGCTTTCAAGGTAGTTGCCATTTTGACCATTAGGCCAAAGTCAGTGGGCAGTCCGTTAGCAAACCTATCAATCTTGGAGAGTTCAGTAGGCACCAAGTAGGGGAATAGCTTCATCCTCTCGGTGAATGCGGTGGCATACTCATCAACACTCATCTTCCCTTTCTTCAGGTTCTGAAACTCGTTGTTTAGGTCTATCAGATTTATCTCCGAGCATTACTGCATTTTCAACTGTTCCAAAAACTCTTCCCACGACATTCTTAAGGCTTCTCCTCGTGGCATCGTATCTGCCAATAGCTTCCACCAGCTCAAGACTCCAGTTTTCAGCTGTCTTACTGCGAAGACAGTCTTCTATTTCTCGTTACAGCTGCAGCTCTCAAACACCATCTCCATCTCAGAGATCCAATCCATAATCTCAACCGGCTTCGGGCTTCCTGAGAGACTTGGTGGTTTCGCACCCAAGAAATTCTTGTACATCCTCCCATCCTTGTTGTTTCTCCCTTCTGGGACATCCCTTTGCTCACCTTGAGTCCCTACTTGACTCACTTGGCGGCTGTAGTTCCCTTCCTCAGATTGCTCGGGAACTGACTCCGTCGGTTCAACATGTTTGGTAGGTTCGTCCCTATTCAACATCCGTCTCATTTCTTCCCTTTGTTCAGCCAACATAGCCCGAATCATGGCTTGAACTCCAGCCATGGTGACTGGCTCAGGCGCAACTTCTTCTACAACAGGTATTTGCTGAACCACTGGGGGTTGGTTTCTGTTCCCATTTGCGTTTACGTTTCCGCTACGGGTTTTTGCCATCTTGATCTATACACCGAATAAGGTGAATCTAGATCTTAATTTAGGATTGACGTCTTAAATCATCCTTATCACCCTGAAACGTTTATATGCTAGTTCTAATATCGTAGTTAAACGCTTAGAATCCTAAACACATAAGGTTTCCAGATCCGGTCGGCAACAGACCATAGATCCGAACAAATAACAACATATCATGCACAAAGCATTTAGCACATAAAAGCAATCTAGGCATCATTCCTAAAATAAGCTAGTGCTCACACCTCACAATCATCGCTTAGCATTCCAAGTTTAAGTCTAGAAATAAATCCATATTCCTAATTCGCTTAAACTAATGCTCTGATACCAACTGTGACATCCCCAAAATCACGGCCAGAAAAGACCGATTTTGTTTATGCTTTATAAAAATCAGAGTACTTTATTTTATAAAAAGGTTGCGGAATTTGTTCCCAGAAAAACATGGTAAATGCGTTATTAAAACATTTTCGAAGAAACGTATTCATTTCATTTTAAAACGTTTGGGATGTCATCGTTAATACCGAAACATAAGCATAAACAGAACTTACAATGATTTACACTAGTGACCTACATCTCTTTAAATCTCTCAGTGTAATGTCACTTCACTTCGTCACCTGTGATATACATAAACTGAGTGGGTCAGGTTGGGAAACCTGGTGAGTACATAGGGTTTTCAACCCACAATAATATAATTGTTATGTTCAATCATCAAACAATTAACCCAATTACCCATCCCCGTTATCTTCTTTACTCTTAAGGATTTAACCTAAGAGTCATCTATCCTGCATTCGTTTATTCCGAAGTCCCTTACTTCCAGGGTTATAGGACTGGCACTAAATCCATAGCTGCCGATGTTCGTTCGTAAAACACTAATTCCATAGCTGCTATATCCTACTCATTGGGTACTAAATCCATAGCTACCAGTGTTCAACAGGTACTAAGTCCATAGCTACCAACTCCTATCAGGTACTAAATCCATAGCTACCAGCGTCTGACTAATAGGTACTAAGTCCATAGCTACCAATTTCTAACAGGTACTAAATCCATAGCTACCAACGTTTAATAGGTACTAAGTCCATAGCTACCGGTGTTCGTCCCATAGACACTAAGTCTATAGCTGCCAATGTATACTCACGTCATCTTCTATCTCTCATCATTCATCTACCCATCTCATACCCAACATATTCGTATATATAAAATACGTATACAGTTTAAATCCTTTAAAACATGTATAAAACGTTCATCCAGCATAGACATCAAGTATTCAGATAATATGCACACATAGCACGTAGTTTATATAAAATACTTCATATCTATGTGTAAGATGAAAGGGACTATGCAAGGGACTATGCACTCACCTGAGTAGGTGGTGACTTCAGCACTCGGACAACGCTTCGATACTCTCAAAACGATATTCCTTCGATAAAACCTAGTACCAATACCACTAGGGTTTAGTCTAACGATAACCGCGACAAATTAATTAGTCTGACTATTATTAAGCGTTAATAATGTTCAATATAACTCATAATAATATCCCAAATAATTATTTTAAGGACCTAATAATATTCCTATAATTATTTGAAAGCTATATTAAAAATTGCGTAAGCGTAGCACACTTACAGCGAATTTTATCGAAAACTGGAACTTAATTAGAGCAGCGTTTCGAAACCGAAAAACTCCTTTTTTTCGGGACTCCAGGAGCCTCGGGGCTTCCCTCAGGAGCTAGGGATTTTATCTAGGGCTTAGGGGTGGTTTGGGACCTTAGAGAGAGAAAGTAATTAGAGAGAGAAGTGAAAAATGTGCAAGAAAGTCGGCAGCCTTCGCTGGCTTTTATAGGCCGAAGTTCGGACCTTACGTGGGGCGTACCGAGGGTACGCTGGGCGTACTCCTCGGATAAGATCAACAGGTGGCACTCCTCGGATGGTTCATCGTGGCATGCTCCGGAACCGTTCAATCCGAAGTCCGCTGGGCGTAGCCTTCTTCCGACGCAGGGCGTACTCGGACGCGGGGCGTTCCCTTCGTACGCGAGGCGTAACGAGGCCAGGTGTCCGAATCCAAAGACCAGACCGTGACCAACAAGCTACGGCCCTGATCGAGCCACGTCACCTCCCTCGCACCAGCTTCGCAATTTCGAGTTACAACTTCAAAAATTCGCATCTTCTTCATACGGGCTCCGTTTTTAACGTTCTTTATATCCACGCGAAGGTGGGAACGTACTCTACAGCTTTCGTTTAGACTCCGTCGGCTAATTTTGGCTCGATTTTAAATTTTATATTATTAACAGGCCGGGACAGGATTGGTCTGTTAAATCCTCATAACTTCTTCATCCGACATCCGTTTTCGCCCATCTTTTTCTTGTTACGCTACTTTTAACGAGATCTTCGATTCTCGTTCAGGTCATGTCGGTTAAAAACCGCTCGATCTAATATTCGAATTTCGGGCTGTACACTACTAGTCCGAAACTTCGAAAAATCATAACTTCTTCATACGAAGTCAGATTTGGGCGTTCTTTTTATCGATGTTCTTAGTTTAACTTATGCTACGACTTTTGTTTAGATTGCTAAGGCTAAATCTCAATCTATCGTAAATTCACTATTTACGCTTCCCGGTATCGTGCCGGTTCTGTCGCGAAACTTCGACGGGTCATAACTTCTTCGTTATAACTTGGATTTCGGCGTTCTTTATATGTACGAAAACCTTGTGACATAATTTACAACTTGGTTAAGATTATTTATTCTAAATAATCTTTTGTCTAAAATTCGTTTTCGACCCCTATTGCCTCTAATTTGACTAGCCCGGATTTTGCGGGCGTTACAACAGCTTGCTAACGTGACTGCCGAACTTGATGCATTGAAAGCTAAATATAAAGATGCGGATTTTACCTTTAAGAAATTTGATGTGTCAAGTGAGGTAGTTGCATCAATGATTGAAAAAACAATTAACTTCTATGGATAATCAAAATAAGGGTCTCGGGTATCATAGTGTACCGCCTCCTTTTAATGACAAATGTAACCCACCCCTTGAAACCAACGAGGAAGAGATACCTACAAAGTGTGGCCAAGTCCCTCAACCAGCTTCGGTTAAGACTGAACAATCAGGGCCAACTAAGGATATTGAGGTGAACGTTTCTGATGATTCTACTTCTTGTACAAGTAAAGTAGCAGAAGATGAGAACAAGGAGGATATTATTGAAAAAACCAATGACTCCTTGAACTCAGAATTTGTTGCTTCTAACTCAATTACTTTGAAACTTGCTGTTGGGAAATACATGCCACCAAAACAAGCAAATCAGAGTGCATGTTGCATGTGTGCATGTGGGAACAATCAGAAACAAGGCAAGGTTACGCCACCAGGGGCTGGAAGAAACACTTCCTACATGAAGAAAAAGACATGTTTTCACCGTGGAACACCTTGACACATTGCCAGAAATTGTTCAAATCGTGCATATGTTCCCTACTACACATAAGGCTGGCAGAACATATCTATATCATACTATCATACTATACTTATAAAGGATGCATTTTCCTATTACCTCATTCATTTGAAACCCCCCACATAAATTTCCAAGCACCTCATACACTTGAAACTCCCACACATTTTCACCTTCAAAGTAATTAATCACACATCATGAAAGGTTTTATAACTTATATAATATGTTTAATAAGCAATTAACGGATACTCTACTATAAAAATATCATTCTCTTTGAGTAGACACACAAATACAAATCACATACAAAATTCACAAAGAAAACAAGTTTAAATGTTTTGTGTTGGTTTGAGGGCTTTGGACCATTTTTCGAGTCATGTTATTATGTTAAAGCTTTTAATTTGTAAATTTGTTATATACTATTTTTTTTCTTGGTTTAAGTAATTTTTAAGACAATCATTGTATGTTATGGTTGAAACTTTAATATAAATTAGATTAGATAACATTGTTATTATGTAAGTTTGTTATATACTAATTCTTTTTATTTATATTTTTCTTGGTTTAAGTATTTTTTAAGACAATCATTGTATGGTGTGGTTGAAACTTTAATGTTATCGATTTATGGAAACTGATATAGATAATATTTATTAAATATTATATATATGTATATATATATATATATATATATATATATATATATATATATATATATATATATATATGTTTGTATGTTTATGTTGCTTCAAAGTAATAATTAATAAAAAATCATGGATATGCAATATTATCCATAGTATCCATGTAAGTCCCTTTTAAAATGCAAATTGTCTATCTTATCACTTCATATTTTAGTATATGTTTAACATTTTAATTATAATAATAAGTGTCTTTTAAAAGTGTTTTTCCTTTATTAATAATAATAAGTGGTTTTATAACTAACGAACCATAATTATAAATAATAAAATCAAATTATAAAACTCATGGATATGTCATATTATCCATGCAAGTTTCTTTTGAAATTCAAATTGTCTATCTTATCAGTTTATTATTTAGTGTTTGTTTTACATTTTAATAGTAATATTAAGTGTTTCTTAAAAGTCTTCTTTAACTTATTAATAATAATAAGTGGTTTAAAACTAAAGAACAATAATTTTTAATGATAATAACATCAATTTATAAATTACATAACGTTAAAAATAAATAAATTGTATTTTAAATGAACATCATTATTGAAATTATACTTATAAACGAGACATTTTTCTTATCACCTTATGCATTTGAAACCCATATAAATTTTCAAGCACCTCATGCATTTGAAACCCCCAACCTTTTCACATTCAAAGTAATTAATGACATATCATGAAATGTTTTATAACTTATATAATATGTTTAATAAGCAATTAATGGAGTCTACTGTAAAAATGTCGTTCTCTTTGAGTAGACACATAAATACAAATCACATACAAAATTCACAAAGAAAACAAGTTTAAAGGTTTTGTGTTGGTTTGAGGGATTTGGACCATTTTTCGAGTCATGCTATTATGTTAAAGTTTTTAATTTTTAAGTTTGTTATACACTAATTATTATTATTATTTATTTTTCTTGGTTTAAGTATTTTTTTTAGGACAATCATTGTATATTGTGGTTGAAACTTTAAAGTAAATTATATTAGATTCATGCTATTGATCATATGTTATGGAAAGTGATATAGATAATATTTAATTAAATATTATATATATGTTTGTATGTTTGTGTTGCTTCAAAGTAATAATTAATAAAAAATCATGGATATGCAATATTATCCATAGTATCTATGTAAGTTCTTTTAAAATGCAAATTGTCTATCTTATCACTTTATATTTTAGTATATATTTAGAGTAAATTACACGAATGGTCCCTATGGTTTAGGGTAATTTACGTGTTTGGTCCCTAACTTATTTTTTTTAACTCGGAAGGTCCCTACTGTTTGTTTTTGTTACGCGTTTGGTCCCTGTCTTAGCTAAAAAGACTATTTTGCCCTTGATTTTTTAATTTATTTAGATAAATACACACCCAACCCCACCCCCTTCACCTTACCTTACCTACCCCACCATTTTTTCCTATTTAAATAATATTATTTTTAGGTAAGATAGGGACCAAGTGCGTAACAAAAACAAACAGTAGGGACCAAACACATAATAAAAGCAAACAGTAGGGACCTTCGGAGTTAAAAAAATAAGTTAGGGACCAAACGTGCAAATTACCCCAAACCATAAGGACCATTCATGTAATTTACTCATATATTTAACATTTTAATTATAATCAGAAATGTGTTTTAAAAGTTTTTTTTTCATTTATTAATAATAATAAGTGGTTTTAAAACTAATGAATCATAATTATAAATAATATAATCAAATTATAAAAATAATGGATATATCATATTATCCATGCAAGTTTCCTTTAAAATGCAAATTGTCTATCTTATCAGTTTATTATTTAGTGTATGTTTCACATTTTAATAGTAATATTTTAGTTTCTTAAAAGTCTTAATTAACTTATTAATAATAATAAGTGGTTTAAAACTAAAGAACAATAATTTTAAATGATAATAACATCAATTTATAAATTATATAACGTTAACAACAATAAATTGCATTTTAAATGAACATCATTATTGAAATTAGAAAATAATTGCATAAGTAAAAATTTAAATTAATCAATTATAACAATTGTTAAAAATAATATTAAATAGATAATTATATTTAAATTTATTAATAAGGAAGGTGGTTGATGTCAATGAATAATATTGTTTAAAATATTATATTAAAGTTAATGTCAATAACAACCATTTTAAACATATATTTTCAACATTTTAACAATATATTTTTAACCTACGTTGTGTAACGCGCGAGAATTCGTCTACTATACTTATGAAGGAAACATTTTTCATTTCACCACATTCATTGAGACTCCTATGCTTTTTTAATTTTTTTCTAATAATGATTATAAGTTGGTTAGTAAGGTAAAATAAATATCAAACCTAAAGTATAATCATATATAAACTAAATTTCATTATTAAAAGAATATCTTTACTTCTACTTATAAAGTTATGCTTTTAATTTTTAATATATTACACTTAATCTGTTAGTTTTAATATGATGTGGTATATAAACCATTATCATTTTAAAGTTACAACTTTTGAACAATTTGTATAAATACTTAAATTGTTAATTTAAATATAACATTACATGTCAACTTAAATATAAATTTTAGTTCAAATTAAACAACCCAAAGAATGTTTTTTTAAATAGTTAAAAGTGATAAATTGTAGTGTCGTTATAATAGTGATTAAAAGTTGGTTAATCAGGTTAAATAAGTATCAAACCTAAAGTGTAATCATAAATAAACTAAATTTCAATATTAAAATAATATCTCTACTTCTACTTATAAAGTTATGTTTTTAACTTTTAACATATTATACTTAATCTATTAGATTTAATATGTTGTAGTATGTAAACCATTATCAGTTTAAAGCTATAATTTTTGAACAGTTTGGACAAAATACTTAAATTGTTAATTTAAATATAGCATTACATGGTCAACTTAAATATAAATTTAAGTTCAACTTAAAAAACCCAAAAAATATTTTATGAATAGTTAAACGTGATAAATTGTAGTGCTAAATGCAAAAACTAAATTGTAATTTCAATTTAACTAAAATATATCCTAACGATATTTTTATAATCGTTAAAAGTTTTCAAATAAGCAGTTAAAAATAACTTATAATAACAATAATTATAAATAACTATATATAAATAATTATATTGTTACATTTAAAAACAAAAAACAATGTTTGATGTTTAATAATTACAATGATAGAAATTAAAATGTTACGCAAATATTTTTTTTAAAAACAATTAACATTAACAGTAACTATAAATAACATTAAACCATATATTATATTTAATTTTATTCATAAGTAACCAACGAATAGAGGTCATTCAAACGACTGATATTATGTAATTTTAATAGATGTATATATTATCATCTAATTCATTATAATCAATATATTATATTAACTTAGTATACGAATTATCATATCAAATTTAATAACAACGTTATTTTTATATTTAAAAAACATATATTAGTAAAGATTTCAATTATATAGATATTTATGTGCAACAACGTTAACATTCGTCTAATTAGTATATATAGTTATATGTGTAGCCCAATGTTGTATTGTATTTAGCTCAATATTAGAGCTTATCTCATTGTAATTTTAATATATATTGCTGACTAATGAGAATGACGATTTATGAGAAACTAGTTAGACAATTGTAAACTTATCAAGTTTCTTTCATCATGTTATGTTTAACTTGACAACACGAATAAAAATACAACTACTACATACTTTTTCTCTTTTCTTTCCAATCATGGAGTGCATAAAAATCATTACATTTTTTATTTAAATTTTTATCTTTCGTTTTTTTGCAAATTTAAGAACACCATGCAAGTTTTCAATATACAACGACTAGGTTTAAAGTTTTAATTTGATTTTGGTTATTTATAAACCACGTAACAACGACACGTATAAATATTAACAAGGACATTTCGTACATATGATGGCTTATTTCAATATTCCTTGTGAACACTGTTATTATTTTCAACATTTGTGCCCACAATAAGACCAATTCGGTTGATTTCATGACTTCAAGTCGTTTCTATTTTATGAGAATACTTGTCATCTTTAATAGCCAAATTACCAAGAAACTTCATGAGAGTTTGAAACAATACTCCCAAAACATGCACAAAATTATCGGTCTTATGGGCAATTTTGTCAATTCACGAGTACGAATCGCACAAATGAGCTCACTTGAAGTTAAATAGACCAAATAGCTTTAACCTTTTCCACAAGTAAATATTGTTTCAAAAAGTTAGCAAGTCACTTAAGATACAAGGATAGGAATTAAGTGTAATATTTTGTTACAATAACTTGTAAAACATGTTTTATAAACCTATACGTTTTTATCGATTTGGTGATCTGATAATCAATCAGAAAATTCGTATAATAATAATCATTAGCCGTCTTTAAATAACCAAAATGGTAAAATCTTGTAACTATTTATAGATTATGTATTTAGGCTTGTCTATTATTTTAAAATTTATATTATTAGCTTTTGAAAGGAAATAGGTAAGTGAAAAGTTCACTCATAAGTCATAACATTACATCTTTAATTAAATTATATAACAAACAAATCTTATTACTTTTCATTTTTTTTTCTTCTATTAAATAAATTGTAAAGGAAAACTGCTAATCTTTAAAGGGAATGTAGCAAATAGTGGTGCACATTCTTTTAACAATTACTATTCAATTGAGATATAACCCTAATTTCATTGTCCATAATAAATTCTCAAAATTTATTAGCTAGTTTCACGATAACATGTTTGAGGTTTTCGCATTGCTTTACTTTAATTTAACATAAAAGTAAATGTTAGTAGTATATAATATTTCCCTTGAGCCGCTTTAAAAATTACCAAATATTAAAAAAAGTAAGACTAACGGAAAGCGATCAAATCCAATATAATCTTGTTTACATTTACATTATTGTTAACCGAAAAGGATATATTAACCTCATTGGCGATTTGGAAAGTTTTAATACAGTAATTAATGCGTAAAATTATAGAAAATTAAAATTACTGATTTAGACATGTGATGTCCTTTTGTCAAGACAAAATAAAATTATTATTCGATGATATGTTGTTTTTAAGTACATATTACAATAAAAGACTTATTATAAACTACATACTCCGAATACTCGTACTAAAATTATATATTAAATTCCAACGAAATCATTATAGTTTGATTTAGTGGTTTAACCGTTTAACAAACAAAATAATTAATTAGCGAGAATTTACTTCTTTTAAAACTCACTGTAAATGTTTCCTGTAAATTGCAAAAAACTATCGTAAGTAATGTTTTTTTAGCATTCTTTTTTTTTTGTATGAAAGTTTTAAAAGTTAAATTATAATTAAAAAAAAATATTTTTGTTAAACCAAATAAATTCCAAAAATAGTGGTTTTAATAAAATATTAAGTTTTATATGGTGGTTATAACGAAACCAAAATCTTATTGTTAAAAGAAAATATATATTTTCAATGATTAAACCGATATGTTTTTTTTTAAACTACAACATTTTTATAGAATTTAACCAAAACATATATGGTTCTTATAATATTACTTACATTATTCGTTTAAGTTATTTTTATCAAATATGAATATCTTGCTCGTCACACAATTGTTTAGAAGGTTTCTTTTATTATTCAGAATATTCTCAACAACCTCAAAAAGCTGTTTTTATTCGTAACAAAATTCATACAAAATTAAACAATCAACATTAAATCATCCCAGTTAAACGATATTCTCTAAGGGGTATATCTAAAAAAAGGTGCTAAACGAAATCAAACCAAAGGAACCTTCGGAGCAAAATACTATTAGGACAATTAATTTTCATTATTTGCAAAATTTTCCTAAATCGAAAAGAGTATTTTAATTTTTAAGTGTAAACATTGAATAATTGGAGAAGGTTCCACTTGCCGTTTATAAGCTGAGTTGACCGATTTGGCGACTCCCACCCTTCCTTTGCAAGGAAATGTGCCTAAACGCGTCGTTCTTTCGCTATGCATTCTAATGCAAAAATAGAAAATATTATTTATTTGCTGATTTTTAAGATTTTTTTTCTTATAAACATCAAATTTTAACTGAATTGAGGGATAGCATGTTGTTTCATAATTTTTTTATTTCATTGACGTAGATGCCAAATCATGATATTTTAGTAAAGATAAATTATAATATGATTTTGTATAAGAAAAAATAAATAGAGTAACATACTTTCATAAGAAAAAATAAAATAATAATACGATATTGATAGGAAAAGAATGCAATATTAGTTAATAACAATAACTTAAATTTTGATGCATAGTTTCTTTTTCATATGTTCGTATTGAGATAAATTTTCAATGTTAGATATTACATTAATTTGTTAAATAAATTAAATCAAATTGTTGAGTTTTTAATAAATAAATATATTTTAGTTTGTGTGTTAACACACGTCAAGTTTTTAGGACATATAAACATCTTAGTAATGTGAGCAACAAACATATATTTACGTCATGTGTTTGATTAATGAAATGGTAATCTTTTGTATACTGTTTGGTCATTTAATATATACTTTATATACTAAATGATAAGATTTATATACTGTTATCAAATTTCTGATTAACAAGTTACCATTAATAAAATAGAAAATTAAAAAATAACATTTTTAATGAAAAAAATAAGTATAGATACATTGTTATATTTGCATTTAAGCATATGGATAAAATAACAATAGAAGAAAATTTGATTATTTGATTTTTTTTTTTCACTCGTTTTAATTTAGAAAACTAAGTTTTCATCTTACGTAAGTGGACTGGTCGATGTCTTTTGTCGACATGGTTATTGAGAAAGTCTCTCTGCCTTTCGTTTCATTGAGGTTGTAACGATTCTATAATGTTTAATAAAAATTAGGATAAATTATTTAATCATCAATAACATGACAAATAAGCTCTTGATATTGATTTTAATAACACTTTAATCATCGATAGCATGACAAATAAGCTCTTTATATTGATCTGAGTTAACAGGATTGTTTTTTTTCTTTATTAGATGATATTATAAACATTAATTTAAAGAATGAATTTATAATTCTACACAATTATACATTGTTAATAATCACCATCAAATATCTTGAATGCTAAAATCCACCTCCAACTTTAGATAATAAAGTTAATTAACCAACCAACTATCCGTTTTATCATATGTGCTCATTAATCTTTTTAGGGTAAATTACACCGTTGGTCCCTCGTGCACATGCCAGAAAGCATGTTTAGTCCCTATTTCCAAAATTTAACTCGTGCAGTCCCTCGTTGTTATTTATCTTGCATGGTTAGTCCCTATGTACGTTAACTGTTAACTCCTTCCGTTTAAGCTACCCACGTGCCTTGCACGCAGGGGCATTTTCGTCTTTTCAGGGTTTTTATACATGAACCCGTATGGCGCGACTTCGAAAACCGATCATTTCTGATTTCATCCTCCGTCGACCCTTAGCATTGCACGAGAAAACCCTAGTTTTCTACGATGGTGAACTGGAGGATTAGGCAAGAATGGGAGGAATACAACCTCCAAAGCTCATACGGTAAAATTTTCTACATTTTCAGTTGATCATCCATTATACGTTCCTAAAACGTAATTTTTTTTGGGTTCGCAGCTGACAATCCAAGTATGTTCTCGATACGATTGAACTATGGTGGAGTTTTTACGAAGTTTCCAGGCCGCAAATACATAAAGGGGAAGATGAAATATATTGATGGCATTGATAGTGACTTGTTCTCGGTGCATGATATGGACGAGATAATGGAATTGCTTGATTGTGTGGAACCAGGTAAAAGTATTTATTATCATTTCAAACGACCAACCTGGGATTTAGATTTTGGGTTGTATGCTTTGGGTTGTGACGAAGATATAAACCACTTTAGGTCATACGTGTATGAACACAAGGTGATAGAAGTGTATACACAGTTTTGGGAAACCAAGCTCCATACGTATCAAATGTCCCCAAACCCTGCAAAGATAAAGATACACGAAATTCCTGAGTCCCTTTGTCGTAAAAGCTTGTTATTGACATGGTCAAATTCAGGGGATTGTCCTAGTGAAGAAGCCCCTGTTTTTGAGAATGTAGAAACTATGGACGAACCCCCTAGTACATTACTTGAAACAACCTTGGAACAACCCCTTGTTACATTGAGTGAAACAGTTGAGTCAACCCCTGCCTATATACCAAGAATTGATAGCCCTTTGACTAAACCAATGATAGGAAGCACATGTCCTAATGTTGATGGTTTGGGTGATACATTTGAATGGTGTGAACCTTTTGGTGGGACTCCTATGGAACAAGATGAACCAAATAGTGAAAAAGCAGGTGAAGACAGTCAAGCTAGTAAAGACAGTCATGATAGTGATGACACTGAAGATAGTGAATACAGTCAAGATAGCGATTACATAGTTGATGAAGATAATTTGTTAGATGATCCAGAGGTTGATATGAAGAACTTTCACCTCAACATTGACAAAGAGGTGGAGTGGGTTGGAAGTTTTCCTGATGATCGAGATGAAGCAGTAGAAGGTGATGAAGAATTAGAGGTTATAAACACTGAAGAATTTGTATCTGCATCTTCATCAGATGAGGGTGAAGCTAGTAAAAAAAGGAAGAAGATAAGAGATTTACGAAGAGCACATAAGAATGAAGCAGCTGCTGTCAAAGATCCATTTTACATCCACCAGACTTTTAGCACAGCCAAGGAAGTTAAACAACAAATTTATCTTCATTCCATACAGAGTAGAAGGGAGTTAGACTTCGTCAAGAATGACAAAAATAGGATTAGAGTGGTTTGCAAAGGGACAATACCAAACCTTGGGATATTAGAAACAGATGGGACCAACAAAAGTAATGACAAAGTGGGACCAAGTCAAAAGAAAAAGAAAGTGAAAGATGGTTCTATTCATAAATGCCCATGGGTCCTACTAGTGAGTAAGTGGAAAAAAGACATTAACTGGACTGTTAAGACCTATGAAAAGCAACATACGTGCCTTCAAACAAGGAAAATTAGGGCATGTAACTACAAGTTTCTCTCTGAACAGATTGTTGACACAGTGGAGGCAAATCCAGAAATACCACTTAGAGCATTACGTGAGATGCTTGAGAAGAAATACCAACTTGGATTGTCAGACATGAAAGTTCATAGGGCGAAAACAAAAGCCCTGGAATCAATTAGGGGAGATTTTGCTGCTCAGTACTCATGTCTAAGAGACTACTTACAGGAGGTGCAGAGTAGAAATCCAAACACCACAGTCAAACTTCAAGTGCAAAGTGAACCATGTTATGCATCTGAGACCAGGGTATTTGAACGAGTATACATTTGTCTTGGTCCACTAAAAAGTGGATTTGCAGCAGGGAAAAGAGATTTACTAGGGCTTGATGGTGCATTCATGAAGGGTCCATACCATGGTATGATCCTGACAGCAGTGGTATGTGCATAATCATATTTTAGTATTTGATTAATGTTTGACCATAGTTAATTGTTTGCTTATTACTGTGTTTGACATGATAATTCAGGGTTTAGATGGGAACAATTGCACATACCCTTTGGCATATGCAGTTGTTGAAGCAGAGAACTTTAATTCATGGACCTGGTTTTTAACTAACTTAGGAGATGATCTTGGTTTGTATGCAAACTCCAACTTCACTTTCATATCAGATAGACAGAAGGTAAATAAATTTCTCCATTCATTTTCACATGCATGTTTTACAATTCAATAAGCAACTTCACTCTTTTGATGATTTAGGGGTTATTGCCTGCACTTGAGAAACTTTTCCCAGCAGCAGAGCATAGATATTGCCTAAGGCATCTTCATGAGAACATGAAACGTAAATGGAGGGGCAAGGAATTCAAGGATTGTCTTTGGAAATGTGCAACATGTACCACCATACCACAATTCAACAGTGCCATGGAAGAACTAAAGAAACTTAACAGTGAAGCATATGACTGGCTTAATTCTATTCCACCTAAGCACTGGTCCAGATCCCACTTCTCAGGTATATAATATTATGTTTATAAGTGTATAATTTTTAAATATAATCTAATACAGTTGTGTTTTATTAGGGAGGGCACATTGTGATGCTGTGTTGAATAATATGTGTGAGAGTTTGAATAGCAAGATAGTGAAGGGTCGTGATAAGCCAATTATCAGTTGCTTGGAGTTTATTAGGGAGTATATCATGAGGAAAATTGTCATGGTTCAAAAAGAAATTGATAAAGCTAATGGCCCATTAACTCCTACAGCCACTAAGACCCTTGAAAAAATTAAAGAAAGGGCAGCACAGTGTAGGGCAGTGTTCTGTGGCAATGGGAAGTACCAGGTTACAAGTGAAGGTACTAATCAGTATGTGGTTAATATGGACCAACAAACTTGTTCATGTAATAGGTGGGAACTGACAGGCATACCCTGCAAACATAGTATAGCAGCTATATGGGATATGAGGCTCAACAATGAAAATGTTGGAATACCTGAGACATGGGTACACCCAACTTATTGGCTCAAGACATGGAAAGAAATGTATGTCTTCAAAGTTGAACCTATTAATGGGAGGTTATTGTGGGAAAAAAGCACATGTCCTACCAAGTTGATACCACCAAAGTATCGTGTCCCTATTGGCAGACCAAAAAAAAAAGAGAAGAAGATCTGCAACAGAAGATGATGGAGTGTCCACAAAATGGAAATCTGTAACATGCACAAAATGTGGAAATGTGGGCCATAATGGAAGGACCTGCAAGGGACAATCACAGACTGGGAATGGAACAGGAGAAGGTGCAGCAGGGAATACAACAGGAGAAGGTGCAGCAGGTAGCAGTGGTGGTGTACAAAATGGAGTTGGGAACAAAGGAAAAAGCCCCATGCTTTGAGAATTTGTAGTTTGGTATCATGATCATGAAGGATAACTATGTTTTTGTTAGGCATTTATTGCCATATTACTTTGTTGTTATGTGTTGTATTTTGATACTTTGTTGCTGTGTAGGATAACTATTTGTATGCCATAAGACTATGTTGTTATTTTGGATGTCCCTTTATGTTAATGGTCAATGGTTATCTTGGATATTTTAGAGTTTTTGTCCTTTTTAATTGTTATATTGGATGCTAGTATTGAATGGTATATTGCATATGTTGCAAATACCACATTATCATTAAATTTGAACACCAACTGATAACACCACATTATGATTACACAATATATTGCAACTAAAATTGAAATTTTTTTGTTAATACAAATAACATTACAAAGAGTCTCCATTACAATATACACATACCAAAATACTAACAACTTCATTACTTAACCTACACTTTGTATATAAGGACTGAAACAAAAAAAACCCAGCTAATAACTAGGTAAAGCTTCAATTTGCGATTTTGTTCTTCAAGTTTCATCCTAAACGCCATACAATCATAGTCCTGATCATAATCATTCACCCATCCTATGAACTTGCATAATGGTCCCTGAACCAATTAAAGTAGATGAAGAATTAGGGCAAAATTAGAGAAGACGAAGAACGAAATTGAAATCATTAACCTTACCTTTACTGTACAAGCATAATAGAGTTTCCCAGGGTTTCTTTTGCTATAAGATGTGCGAATCACTGCAGTGGCTCCACAATTGCATTTAATATCGATCATTGTTATGTATTTGGAAGAAATCGATCGAACGAGGGGAAGAGACGAACGAGAGGATACAGAGGAAAAGAGGGTTGCAGTGTTCTTTATAAGATTTAAGGTGTAACGGCATTAAATATGGACACAAACCCTAAAAAGACGAAAATTCCCCTGCGTGCAAGGCACGTGGGTAGCTTAAACGGAAGGAGTTAACAGTTAACGTGCATAGGGACTAACCATGCAAGATAAATAACAACGAGGGACTGCACGAGTTAAATTTTGGAAATAGGGACTAAACATGCTTTCTGGCATGTGCACGAGGGACCAACGGTGTAATTTACCCATCTTTTTATTTATTCCAAAGTTTTTAAACTTTCAAAAGTATGTAAACAAGTAAAACCATCATAAGCGGAGAGAAATGGATAGATGTTAGAAGAGTAACATGTTACTCATATGAATGTCACCCTAACTTGTTCATATGACGTCGATATAACGTGTTTTTTCTATTTATTTATATATTTTTAAAAAGCTTAAAATTATTAATAATTATTATTATTCTTATGAGACTTTATAAATATAAAATTTATAAAGATTTTGAGAACATTCAATATGTTCTTATTCTTTGAAGAACATTCAACAACTACTATCTAACACTACCAATGAACTGAGACACCTACATATGAGTTATTTGAAATAGTCATTTAAAAAATAAACTTTTAAAATATGTTTATAAAAAGGTAATGTTTAAAAATAATTTTTTAGATAAAAGTCTCAAACAATCAAACTCTTAACAATTAAAATGTTTAAATTGTCAATGGCATATGTTGGTGTAACAAAATCACTAGAAACAAAGGTAAAGTGTAAACCTTACCTACATTTTAAATCATAATTACAACATTTTTTAAATATCTAAAAGTGAAACTTCATATTTGGTCTTTAGCTAAGTCTTTCAATCTGAATATACGTCAAAAGATGTTTAGGTTGAGGTTAGAGAATCCTTTTAAGCATAATCAAGGTCAATTCTTAAGGGTATTGGATAAGCGACAATCTAAACCCAAAGTCAAACTACTAATACTTGTATAGATTCAATATTTGGGGAAAATTCATTTTAAAATTAAACATTGCTAAAGAACATGAAACTCATCAATAATAAGTCAACAATTTCAAAAGAATGCAATGCATCATGCTTCCACTATCAATCACTAAGTTAATCTAGTAGTACAAATCTCACAATGATGGTTGAAGATTAGGGCTCATGTATAGATAACATATATCATAATATACACTTTTTAATGTACATTCAAATTCAAAGTTCAACTAGGTATCAACCATCCATCACACTACACAACTTGAGGGATAACAAATCCACTCATCTAAGTGAAGACATTCAAGAATGCCATCATAACTCTTTCAAAGTTCCAAAAAATTAGGTACCCATAAGTGTCGCACCAAGTCTAACCCAACTTACATGGATACATAAGTTGATGAACAAAATCTCTTTCAAAATATTTCCCCATTATAAAACTCTTTAAAAAAACATTTCATAAATGAACACATATAACATATAGCATCTCAAGTAGTAAATTCACATAAGAAAACATTTATAGAAATATTTCAAAGTACAATACGTAACAAGGACATGTATTATTGGGTAACAAACTCACCTCAATTGTTACAAGTACACTACTTGATTTTTAGTGTCATTTGGATGTCAATTAGTTACCTAAAGATCCAATATTTTGAGTAATTAATTGCTAATTAGTTTCTATATACTTAAACTAAAGCATATAAACCTAACATAGCCATTTCCCATAATTCCTAAGCCTATAGAAGGTTACGAAAGCAAGAAAATTGGAAATGGATTAAAAAAATATGTATGTAAGTAGAGCTTTACTCGGTCAAGTTGAATCACTTTATGATTCTACTCGACCAAATGGAATGTCTTGACAACACAAAATGAGTTTAAACCTCCAATAAGCTTTCACATGTTGTACATTTTGATTCCAAACACTCTTAATTCTAACTCTAATGACTTAGGATGCTTAATCAAAGTTTAAGGATTTGCTCTAACACAAAATTAAAATATGATTAACATCCGCAATTCATTAATTAAAGAATGATCTTCATCATCTTCTAATTAGAACATTAAAACTTAAGTATTACCACTAGATTAAAATCTCTCCAATGATTTGAACTTTGAACACTAAGATCAAATTGCAAATCATTAGAAAACGCTAAATTCATATTTAAACTTAAATATGAATAGTCCAAGAATGATCATCCATTCTTCGAGCTCATAAACTTCATCAAAGCTTCATAACATCGAATTTTGACTGAATTTGAGACTTCAACAATTGATTTGGACTTAAAGTCATTGAAATTACATCTAAAACTCAATTATAAACCCAATCCATACTTTTAAATCGAAATTTATTGGATTCATGGATGAATTCATGAAGCTATTATTTCAAATCCACATTAAAGCTTCATAGAGTAACTCTATTTTTGGTCGATGAGATGAACTTACATCGTTAAAATGATGTTATAAACATCAAATTCACCACATAACTTAATATAATAACATATTTTTTTCATATTATTTAGATTTATGGAGCATTCTTAAGCCTAGAACGCAGAACTGGAGAAGAATGCTACCTTTAGTACTTCTCTTAAATAAGATTGACTTGGAACTTCACTAGATCTTCATTTTGGCTTTTAATTTCACCATGTTAGCTCTCAAAAATGTTTTGCCTCTCAACCCCCATAGCTTTAGTCATTCGATGAATCAATTTATTAAAACGAAACAATTTTTTAAAATGAAAAAATCACCTCACTATTAACCGTAGATAATAACATGTTGAGTTAAAACTGTATAGTTTCAGAACCAAGAGGGGTTTAAGTGTACACAAAATAACACTAATGGGCAGTTGTGTAGAATTTTGAATTTTCTTTATAAAATGTTTGTAAAATTTCAATCGTCACAACAAAAAGTTAGAAGGTGGTTTCTCTCTTTTGTTGTCTTTGCCTCCTGCCATATTTGAAGGCTTCTTCCTTTCATACTTATCGTCTTCTTCACTGAAGACTAAGCAAACATGGGAAGAATCAGAAGAAAATTCGATGCTCTCTTTGGCCGGAAATTCGAAACCTCAAAGTTCAAAGCCACCGTTAACCTCGCCATTTCCCGCCTCTCCGTCCTCAAAAACCAGCGTCAAGCTCGCCTCGGGGTGGCTCGCTCCGATATCATCGATCTCCTCAAGCTTAACCACCATGAACACGCTCTTAACCGGGTACCCACTTTCTCCAGTTCTATCAACGATTCTATTAAGAGCCACCCCTTTAATTAAACTTTAAATTATGGTATGTGACAGGTTGAGCAAGTGATTAAGGAGCAGAACATGTTTGATGCGTTTGTAATGATGGATGGTTACTGTCATCTGCTGTTACAAATGGTGAATCTCATAGAACAAGAGAAGTACGTGATTTCTGTGTTTTTTTAGCATGTTCATTGTGTTTAAGTTTCTAGGACTAATCATTTTCTGCAAATTTACATCAGGAATTGCCCTGATGAACTAAAAGAAGCAGCATCAAGCTTGCTGTACGCAGCTCCTAGATGTGGAGAGTTCCCGGAGCTTCAAGAGATTCGGGCGATTCTCACAGCACGTTTCGGGAAGGAATTTGCTAATGGTGCTATTGATTTACGGGGTAACTGTGGAGTTAACACGAGGGTAAGAACATAAACTGGGATTCATAATTTCATATGATTTGTAACATATCAGATCGATATTTTGTTCATTTTAAGTTGAAATTTTGACATCGAGAGTATGTTTTCATTTTGATGGTGTTAATCAGATGATACAGAAACTGTCTCCCCAAAAGCCATTCTTGGAGAACCGAATGAGGATGCTTCAGGAGATCGCTACAGAGAATGGCATCGTTCTGCAACTAGACGATGTGTCTCCAGTGATTAAAGAGGTAACTAAACTAAATCAGATTCAATGAAAAAACTGTAAAGACTTCAAGTAAAAGATTGACTTACGATTAAATTCTATGGGTTGTTGAACAAAAACAGAATCAATCAGAAGTCGGGGATGTATCAACACATGGTGGGATTGAAAACACTTCGAATGCTTTGGGGGAGGAATTCGTTGAAGTTTCGAGTTTCTCCGAGTCCAGAAAGGGGAAGAAGAAATTCAGGGATGTACAAGATGCTGCACAAGCCGCGTTTGAATCAGCCGCGTATGCAGCGGCTGCCGCCAGAGCCGCGGTGGAGCTCTCCCGGCCAAGATCTTTCGATTCTGATAATCCCGATAGTCCCAATTCCCGACCAAGAAAAGCACGTGATTTTAAGCCAGATAAATCAAAACTCCAAATGAGACATGAGAAAAGTCACGAATCGGAATCGGAATCCGAATCTGAATCTGAATCTGCCCTAAACCGTAAAGCAGAACATGAAGATAAGGTAGAAAATGTTGGCGAAAAAATTAGGAAAATCACGGTGGCCGGAGACAATGATGGTTCTGATTCAGATAAGTATAAGCAGTCATTCGAGAAGATGAAGACGGTTGTTTTCGATGATAGTGACCATGACATTGAAAACAATAATACTGGTTTTTTGTCATCAAGAAACTATGATAAAGGAATGGATGCAGAACAAGAACAACCGGAGTTTCATTCTGGAAACAGTGAAGCAGGATTTGGTGAAGGGTGGAAGATGGAGTCGGGAGTGAAGCAACTAGATTTTACAAAGAGGCCGATTTCTGTGAGGACTAAACGAGTTTATGTATGATAACAAGCTGTGAATTGTGTGATCTTGTTCGAAGTTTTGCAATTACGAATGGGTAATATTTCATTTCATTTGTGCGTTTTGTTCCTGAGTTTTGAAGGTTTGATGTTTTTTTTTTTTATTAACTTAATTTCTGTAAAAATGCATTTTGTTATGCTAGGAAGGTTATGTACTTATGTTATATGTTGCATTCCACGTAGGTGGTTGTAAATGAATGATCTTATGGATTGTTTCAAGATTTGATAGATTAGATTGGATAATGGATATTCTTATTTAAATAGCAAATTATATAAAAGTTATCATATTTTGGTTTTTTTTTCCGGATTAGATCAGATAATGGATAATGCATTACCTTCTCATTAGTTTGATCTGTATTTATCATCGTATAAGAGTCCAATCATGGCAACAATTTAGGCTATCAACTACTTGACTAACTGCAATTATAGGATTTGGGTTTGGGATATATATATATATATATATATATATATATATATATATATATATATATATATATATATATATATATATATATATATATATATATATATATATATATATATATATATATATATATATATATATATATATATATATATATATATATATATATATATATATATATAGTCAAGATCAAATAAAAATGAAATTTTTGGTAGGAAGCTAAGAAGTTTTTTTTCTATATATTTTTTTCGCGAACAAACAAAATGAATCATTAGATGATTCATTTGTAAGATGATTCACAAGAAAAAATTCTCAAAAAAACATCGCGATGATTCATTTATACAATGATTTTGTTGTTATTCACTAAAATTGTCAAAAAAGTGAATTTTTTTTCTTAATTTACTTAAAAATGAATCATAAAGATGTTTTTTTGGGAATTTTTTCTTGTGAATCATCTTACAAATGAATCATCTAGTGATTCATTTCTTTTGTTCGTCAAAAAGATATGTAGAAAAAAAACTTCTTACCTTCCTACCAAAAAATTTTCTTACCGGATCTATATATATATATATATATATATATATATATATATATATATATATATATATATGGGACGGTTCACTTGAGATTAAAAAAAAAAAGTAGAGATATTAATATACTATATTAATCCACAACATTCTTAGGAATAGTTAACTTTAGAGACTTTAGTTTTTGGCCACAATAGTTCTAAATGTTGACAATTTTAGTCCAAAGTTTAGACCCTTTAGGTTTTAGCCACAATAATTTTGGGGTTTGACAGTTTTTGTCTCTAGATTGGAGTTTGACAGTTTTAGCCATAAAGGTTTCAAGAATTTGTCATTTTTAGTCAATGACATTTACCAAATATGACACTTCAAGTTTTCACCATATTAGTTTGTGGAGTTGATATTTTTCGTCCCGCTATCTTGGATAATCTACTACACGGCCCTACTTTTTTCATAACATTATACACACAAGATAGAAACAACAAACAAGAAAAAAAAATCAATCGTTTATGCTGGTTTTAATACAAAACCATAAATTGGCTAGAGGAGTTGGTGATCCATGATACCACAAAAATATGTTCCTTCCAAATTCATTAGTTTACATATTAACATGTAAATTCCTTTGTTACAGCATAAAACACACCCTATATAGTTTTTCTTTTTGCAATTTATATTGTATTGAAATATTAGATGTGTTTAAGTGTGCAATTATTAAATGTTTATGAGAAATTAAAATGAAATATAAATTATAATTGTCGTTTTAAATTGCTAACCGTTAGTATACATAACAATGTTAATTGAAATTTAGAATTCTTAACAATAACATACATAGACAATGCTAATTGAAATTTAGAGATCTTAAGGTTAATAAATATGATATTGTGTCTAAAGTGTAAATATCAGTATCACTTAAAAAAATAAAAAGAAATATAGATATTCGTCATTCGGTTAACCATTAATATTAGACAACATGAATAGTGTCCAAACCAGAAACCAGAAAACCATATGTTATACATGCTTGATTACCAAAACGAAAAAAAAAGTCAAAATAACCGAAACTATTTGTTGGAAATTAACTACTCGCGACCGTTGTATCGCACGAATTTACCATTGGGATATACATAACTAACTGCCAAAAAGAAACGATTCACCAAAACAAAATTATTCAAAGTCTGATAATTCTGGGGTTCGATATATATATATATATATATATATATATATATATATATATATATATATATATATATATATATATATATATATATATATATATATATATATATATATATATATTGTTTTAACATTGTTGGAGGATTGATTTTTGGAAAGAATTAACAAACCGATGGTAAATGATATTTTCCAATATTTTGTGTATTCCTTGGCACATAACATGTTGAAAAGAAAATAATAGTCGAAAGATGTTACAAACACACGACCCATCAAACCGGTCAGAGTTTGGTTTAGGGTAGAAAAACAACTCAACATAGTCTTAAAAAAATTATGTTGAATATTACAAACCCACAACCCATCAAACCGCTCAAAGTTTCGAAACAAGTTAAGATGTTATATTTATTTGAAGCTAACATTCTGATTGGTTAATTGCAATTTGCAAAGAATTGATACAGAAATGAGTTTATCAACGTTTGAGATTGTAAGAGCTAAAGAGTTATCAATATTTTATAACTTGGTTGATACACAATGGTATTTATGGTTTAATTTGATAGCCGTAAATAAATTATTCACCGAATTTATCGAAAACTATTTGTCACCGCCGCTTTGCGCGGGTATACAGCTAGTGTGTATATATATATATATATATATATATATATATATATATATATATATATATATATATATATATATATATATATATATATATGGGACGGTTAACTTGAGATTAAAAAAAAAGTAGAGATATTAATATACTATATTAATCCACAACATTCTTAGGAATAGTTAACTTTAGAGACTTTAGTTTTTGGCCACAATAGTTTTAAATGTTGACAATTTTAGTCCAAAGTTTAGACCCTTTAGGTTTTAGCCACAATAATTTTGGGGTTTGACAGTTTTTGTCTCTAGATTGGAGTTTGACAGTTTTAGCCATAAAGGTTTCAAGAATTTGTCATTTTTAGTCAATGACATTTACCAAATATGACACTTCAAGTTTTTACCACATTAGTTTGTGGAGTTGATATTTTTCGTCCCGCTATCTTGGATAATCTACTACACGACCCTACTTTTTTCATAACATTATACACACAAGATAGAAACAACAAACAAGAAAAAAAAATCAAAGAAACACCACAACATGTAACAATGAAAAAAATATATTTGAACCGCCGCGAAGCGCGGATTACCTTCTAGTTGAGATTAAACCTCAACCACATATTTCACATTTGCCGCTCTAATGCTCCAGCGTACCAGCAACAACGACGTATGCCTAATCATAAATGATTATATGGCAGAGATGTATAATCATACAAGATTATATATGTTTATACGTATATGCATAATCATAAATGATTATACATATTCATAAATGATTATTACAGTTAGTCGCAGAAGAGGTGGTGGTGACAAAGGTGGCGGTGGTATAAGTAATGGAGGTGACAATGGTGGGGTCGACTGGTGTCAGAGGTGGTGGTAGTGGCGCTGGCGGTTACGGTGGTGTGGATGGTGACGGAGGAGAAAGGAACGGATGGCACACCGAAAGGTTAGAGCGGCAAATTTGAAATACGTGGCTGAGGTTGAATCTCGAGATCTCTATTTTATTTTTAATCTCAACGGAACCTACCTCTCTCTCTCTCTCTCTCTCTCTATATATATATATATATATATATATATATATATATATATATATATATATATATATATATATATATATATATATTATTCTATTCAAACTAAGTATTGTGTTATTATATGCATAATTGTGGGCCGATCATTTTACTTAATTTTGGAAAGTGAATAATACATATTATTAACTTAAATATAATAAAAAATATTATCTAATTTCATTCTAAGGGTATTTTAGTCAATTAACATAAATTTAAAAAAGGAAAATTGCATATTTTAAGGAAAATAGATTCTATTAATTTTAAAAATCTGATTGTATGTATGATAATTCTCCTAATTCGAAAATTACGACGGAATATTTTTATCAATATATTGAAAAATAACAAATATGATTAAACCACACAAGAATACACATTCTGACATAATATATATTTTAATTTAATGAACTTCTTGAAGAATAATAAAATTTTGGATACAAGTTAAAAAAATTTCATTACATTCTTAGAAAAGAATATATATATATATATATATATATATATATATATATATATATATATATATATATATATATATATATATACACTATTTTATGAGAATGTTACACTTATTAATAACAAAAAAACACAATATATAAATCATTCTACCAGAATATACTATTAGATTTTTTTTTTCATTATATTGTATATTATTCTGGTAGAATAATCCATTCTTTTTGAAAGATCGGTGGTCATTGTTCATCTTCATTCAATACAATGTTCATCTTCAAGATTCTATTCTGATAGAATCATAATTCAAGATTCCATTCCAGTAGAATTGGAATTCGTGATTCTATCCTGATAGAACTGCAATCGTAGAAAATAAACAAATCACAAAGGAAATATCGAGATTTAATTCCCACGGAATCGGAATTCGCCACCATCTATAGCAGTGCAAATATGATTAATTTCTTCCAACTTGCTCCTTACTCGATTCTTTTGAAATTAAATAGCAGCCAGTAATAAGATTTGAAACTAAAAGATCTAAGCATTACCAAAAAGCGTACAAGGATATTGTATCCTGAAAGCAATAATCTAAGAAAAGAACCTGACACTTTGAAGGGTAGATACGTCCTTTCGCCTGATTTTAGCAATGCTTTCAATTCTTTGGGTCTATCCAAGATTGTTAATATTGTTTCCTTGTCAAAATCGTTAATGTGCAAAAAGTCCTTGAACACTGTCTTCTCTAAAAAAAAATGATAATAAATCAGGCGTATTTGATCTTTCCGTGTTAAATCAAAAAGAAACATACATGTATAGCCTTATAGTTATGTTCCTCGAACATACAAATGGAAAATGGTCATTATCATAAATTTAACAGATGAGCTTGCTAAAGTTGAGAACAAGAGACCAAACACAATATTTTCAAACAATGAAATGAGTATCATATTTTGAAAAAAGATTTTATTTTTAAGGATTTAGGGTTTGTTGAAATTTAATCATGCTCCTCGAAAATGGAAATGAAAGAGACAAAGATGCCAGGGACAAAATGGTCATTTTCATAAACTTAAATTATGTGAACTTTTAGCATAAAAATAGATTGAATTACTCGCTAAATAAAAGCATTTTTATCAAGTCATACACAAATCCAGAAAATATAAGACATCATTCCACACAGCACTTTATCAGTGCAATACATATTGTAAAAGAAAAAAAAGGTTATGTGCCTCATATACGGAACAATACACAGTCTGATAGAAGCTATCTTTCCAAAATTTAGTTAGATATGCAAAGATTCAAGAACCTGGGTGGGTATCCATTGAGGAAAAATGCGGACTAAAAACTAACGAATTAATTTGATAGAATACTTATTTTCTTTCCATTTTACATAAACATAATAAAATGAATTTCGTTCCTATGGAATTTGTTCCATTTTAATATATGTAATATTTTATGGCATGCCATAAAATTTTTATTACCTCTTTATATCGACCACTTGTTTTTAACATTTCAATCTACCAAGGACCACACCATTTCCTGAAGTAATAAATAAGCAAGGAAAGGAGGGGTACTTTTGGAAATACAAAAACAAGGTCATAGACTCATAGCTATCTGCATACCGCTTCCATGCTTTGTCATCATATAACTAGTGGATAGAATGTGGTAATTTGATAAAGCAAGTTCATAATTTCATAACATGAAGGCATAACAACACCCTTATTAGTTATTTGATTATATCCATTGGAACTAATAACTTACCTTGTTATTTCCCACAACTTCCTTAAAAATTTAACATAAGTTTTGAGGCTTGTTGTTATCATAACCAATTTGGTGATATGATATCCATCATCATTGGTGAAGAAACTTGCTACATCATCTCTGCCTCTCTTTTTGCCATCATTCAAAAAAGAATTAATATTTTTAATCTGAAAACAAACACACAAAACACTACATGACTAAATTTAAATAATGAAGCTTTATAGTAATTACAAAATGATGGTTGCCTTCTTGGATCCCTTCCAGAAGAAGATGTTAGGAATTACGATGATGATTACCCGAAAAAACCATCATAAATATATTCCATTCAGTTAAATATTTTTTTTGAGTGAGATTTAATTCTCTCGAAACAAGTAACTTCCCATAAGAGATACAAAGAATTTGACGGTGTATTTATTACTCACCAACATACGAGAACTATAATTACTCAAAGCCTATTAAAAACTCAAAAATTGATTGATAATGAAATTAACTCTTTTATAAATACAGATGGTTCGAGGTCATCGAAATTAACTCTCTTATGAACGTTGTGGAAACTAAAACCCAAAAACTGAACTACAATGATATAATTGGGAATATATTTTCTTAAAGTAGGTAGGATACATGAAATTCTTTTCTGACTTAAGTATACCAACTTACCAAAGCTTTAAATTTCTTGAATCATGTCTTCTATGAAACGAAAGCCCAACATGCCTAGTAAGATACCATTTGATATTTTGAGCATGTCAACTTACACAGACAGTATCTCATGAAAGCTTTCGATCAATCATTTGGCAAATACAAAATGAGTATAAAAAAATTGATTATTATGCCTTAATGAGAGATAGCCTTGATTAGTGCACACCTTGCAAGGGGAGTCGTGTTGATTGTGAAACTTGATTTGGTTGTTCATGCCACAACGTTACACAACTTTTAGTGTAAACTTAAAAGATTAATTTAGAAATAAAATGTTTTGTAACAATTACTGAATGCAAATAATACTAAATTGTGGAACTTAGTTTGGTTCTTAGAATAGACTTAGTGCTAATAAATGTGTATGATGTCTTAATATGAAGGGATAATGACTTAAAAAGGTAATGAAGTTTCAAAAATGTACAAAAAAGACCATTATCTTTTTTTTTTAATACATAAAATACCATTAACGTATATTTTTTGTACACAAAATACCATTAACGTATATTATGGTAACCGGGTACCTCAGGTAAACGGAAAAATGACTTAAAAGGTAACAAAGTTTCCAAAATGTTCAAAAAATACCATTATTTTTTTAGTATAAAAAATACCTTTGAAGTATATCATTTGTATACAAAATACCAACAAAGTACATATTTTAGTTTTTCAAAGTATAGTGATTTAATATGAAAGATAATAAAATTACAATGTCCTCATAGCTTAGATTACGAAAGTATAATATTTAGGGTTTTATAGATTATGAAAGTATATATATATATATATATATATATATATATATATATATATATATATATATATATATATTAAGTATTCAGTAAAGTAGGGTTTGGTTATTTACCTTGGCATCATCATATACGATCATTTAGCTTTTTTTCTCCAGATTGCTGTGTTCTTGACTGCTCCGGTTATCCTATCAAATAACCACAAATTAGAAATTAAAGACATAAATAAAGCTTTACTTACAATCTTCAGAAATTTATATAAGATGGGGAATCAATCTATGTGTTGATGATAAGTGTGTGGCAGGAAGGCAGAATATGTGACCTTAATAATAACATGTCGTTAGCCAGCCAACATTACAATAAGATTAGAATGGAGTAAAAATGTTAATAGACAAATCAAATACATGATTGAACCTCATAAGTAAACCAACTAAAACTACAATATGCTAAACCTAGCACATTCAAACTAAATGACTAATCCAAGATTTTAACCATAGTTCTTTTGCTAGTAAGACGCAAATCAATGAAAGAGAAAGGAAGAAAAAACATTAACTGTGATTTCTTTCTTCAATAATAATGGTATCTTTCAAGAATTATTAATTTCGTACATCTTTACCCATCAATAAAATCTTTAAGCGGCCTCCAGGTGCCTATAACCCTATATGAATTGAATCCATCCTTCTTCATCAATCGCTTCTCTCCTCACAAAATCTTTATAAATATTAATAATCATAAAAATCAACTCAAAATTCAAACTCGACTGGACAAGATTTTAGTCAGACAGAAGATCAAGAGTCGGTCTCTCACCTTCCACCTTGTTGGGTGGGATATAAAATTTTGGGCAGAAGAGAGTAACATCATACAAATATTTGCACTTCATCTTTGTACTAGCCTTGGAACACACACATACAAAAAAAGGGGGTATGGTTGATCATCGGATGTATAGTTCATCTCAGGGACATCCACAAACTTTACTTCTGAAACATGAATACTATATATGCATCAATATTTGTTTAAATGCAAGAAATACCAATGTACTTTCATTGATTTCTGTATTGTAGCATCCTACTTTAATTTAAAGACAACACACAACAATGTAAATTTTTTGGAGTACAATGTCCTAAAAAAATGAAAGTACAATGCTATAAATGGATAGATTATTCAAAGTAAAATGTCACAACAAGAAAATGCTATAATTGGGTATAATTTTCAAAGCAAAGCAGAATGTCCTAATAAAGAGAAAGATATAAACATCTATAAAAGTATAATGTCCTAATAATAAAATAGCTAAAAGTAGTATGCTATATAATTGGGTATATTTTTCAAAGTAGAATACTGTAATAGATAGAAAAAAATGAAACTAGGATGCTGAAATAAAACACAAATAAATGAAAGTAAGTTGTTATATATTGCATTTAGCCCTAAAAATAACTTACACCTTAAGTAAATCCATGACATCAAGAGACAAGAGGAGGGTGATGCACCTGAAATCATAAATAAAAGTAAGTTGACTTTTATTTTGTTAAATACTAATCTCCCCCACATAACATAGCATAGCATATAAGATGCATTCTTGCCTGAAAGATAATATTTTACCCTTGTTCTACCACTAACTACCACAACAACAAAATTTGTGACTATGGTAATGAAATGTAGAGGCCAGAGGGTTTACATTAAGAGTGTACATATGAATATGAAATCTATAGTTGATAAAAAAAACATGTAATAACAATAATGTACATTGATTTAGGCAAAATTAATCCCATATACATGAAACGTATGTATCAAATCCTAGCCTTCTTGAGTGTCCTTGAAAACATAATCCCCAAAATTAACCCCATGTGTGAAACGTATGTATTAACTACTCATGTCTTATTTGAAAATCTTCTCCTATTAAACTAATTTCATCCAGAGTTTTTAGAAAGCGGACTACATACTCGCATTGAATTCTAGATTTGACATGTCATATTTATATTTTTATTCACAAAAGAGAATTGATTATTACCTCATATGAGATACAAAAGTAAACACCATCACCCTCTTTATATTGACCAATTGTTTCTAACACTTTAACCCACCAAATACCACACCATGTGGCATTTCCCTTCCCTGATGTCTCAAATTGCCAAAAGAAAGTAAACTTTTCAGATAAATAAAAAACTTGACTAAATAGCATATATAAAATGTAAATTATTACCAGGCATACTAAATAAGTGCTGATAGCATTTTCCATGCAATATTCAGAATCTTTTTAAGAGAATAAGCACATCCTTTCCTAAAGATAATAAATAACCAAAAGTTTTAGAAACAGAGGGGTATTTCTGGAAATACACAAACAGGGTCGTAGACTCATAGCTATAGCTATATGTACAGCTGTATATTGTTTCCATGCTTTGTCTGCTTGTAATCAATGGATTGAAGGCAGTAATTTGATAAAGCAAAGTTAAACTTTTAAAATGCAATGTCTTTATATTGAGAATATAATGCCACAATTGAAATAATAATGCTATAATTGCTTAGATTTTCCAAGTACATTGTCTTAATATGAAAAAAAAAAAAAAGTAACAGAAAAGAAAATTGAAAGTACAATTTTACAAGTACTGACCAAAATCAAACATGTGAGAAAATATTTTAACAGGTTAGATTTATTAAGTATTATGTTATAATTGTTTCGATTTTCAAAGTATAATGTCTAAGTATGTTAGAGTTTCAAAGTGTAATGTCTTGCTAAGAAAAAAGTTGAAATGTGGAATGTTTTCAAAGTGCATTGTCTTAATAAGAAAAAAAGTTAACAGTACAACGTTTAAAATTTTGAATATAAAATACTATAAATGTTAACAGTACAAACAAGTTTAGATTTGAAAAATACAAGTCTTACTAGGTTGGTTTTTTAAAATGCAATGTCTTAGAATGAAAATAGTTAAATGTGTAATGTCTTAATAGAAAAAACAGTTGAAAGTACAATGTTGGATTTTGAAAGTACAATAACTTAATAAGAAAAATAGTTGTAAAAAAATGAACTACAATCAAACAAGTTTAGATAACCAAAGTATAATGTCTGAACAGGTTAGTTTTGAAAGCCTGATTTTGAAAACCATAAGGAATTGATGTCTTAATATGCAAAAATATGAAACCATAATTGGTTAGATTTCAAAGAATAGTATTTTAATATGAAAACAATGGAAGTATAATGATATAATTGGTAACCAGAATAAAACAAGTTTAATATTTTAAAAGTAAAATGTCTTTGATCGGTTAGATATTCAAAGTGAAAGTGTTAATAGGAAAAAAGTAAAACTAAAAAGTCTTAATAGGTTAATATGAAATTTATAATGCTATAATTGGTTAGAACAGGTGTTGACATGGGACTAAACAGCAAAATTTGGCAAGCAAAAAAGAACATGTATTGACATGTGGGTAAATGTGGTTTTTATGAATTAGGGAAATTATTAAGTAACATATACGAACAAAATTATTAAGATTTTACAATCATTGTTTGGAGTTAGATATAAAAACCTTTTTGATTGCAAATAAACCAACTCCATTTTGCTTCCCTTATGCTCCCAGCATTACTGTTAAACACTATTAAAAATTGAAGAAGGTGAATAATTTAAGTAAAAAAAAAACATGAAAAACGAAAAATTTATTGTTAAACACCAGAGGTTATTTTCTTGAAAAGCAGTATTACTGAAATGCAGTGAGGTTTAGATGGGATAAGGAATCATAAAAAAGGAAAGTGTTAAGACATGCTATAGATGACAAATTGGAAGCAAAGACTAAAATAGAATTCTCATATCAAATTGGGCTAAGTAATCAGAAAACCAAATGGAAATTGGCAAAGGGCATAAAAATCAAATAATAAAAAGGAGTCAGAAGCAAAGACTAAAATAGGATTCTCATATCAATGTAACCTAACCAAGCATCATAACATATTTAGAATTTGGAAATGGCATAAACTCAGTTTATATTTGATTTATTATACGAAGAAGTTCATAACTGTTTAAAAAATGGAGCTAATGATTCAAAAACCCAAATTTTTGCAGTCAGAAACCACATGTTCTGTAATAAATGCAAAATGAAAGTGTCACAAAATAACTATATAACAGTAAAAAGATTAGATGTTTCAAGAGTATGCTTTTATTTGGCCTAAACTTGAAAAGGTTAAATAGCAAGAAATTTTCACTTATTTGTCTATGCTTACCTTGAGCTAATACGCTTGTGAATCCAAAACATCATATTAAAAAATCAAAAAAAAAAAAAAAAAGATCAACATACAAGGGTATTTATTAATAATCCTTTTCTAAGCAGGTGAGAAGATAACACAGGTAAAGGGAGAAGAGATACATGCAACTGATAAGTATTCCCATAAATTGCACAAACTTGGACTCATGGTTGAAAGTCATATAAACTGTAGAAAGAGATATCCAATAAAATGCATTAAAAATAGTATTTTACTGATGAAGTGGCTGTGGCTTGTCATGTAAAAGCTTTCCGACTCATTGGAATGCAGCAAAGACCTCCATGTCTGCAGTCACATCTAAAAAGTTTAATCGATATTCAAAATTGTATAAAAAATTTTGAGTGTAAAATTGTTAGCTGCTTCACCAAATTCTTGAAAATTTTGAGTGGATATGACGAATGAAAGAATGTAAAAGTCCATCCGATTAAAGATTCCTCTGGTAGGGAGGGATAAGTAATCAGAAAACCAAATGGAAATAGGCAAAGGGCATCAAAACTAAAATAATAAAAAGGAATCACGAGGAAAGACTACAATCGATGTATTGGAATTTTAGAATTCGTCTGTTCCAATTTATACAAAGAGGAATCATAATCGAAATACACAACCAAAATAGGAATAAAAAAATAATTTTGGGACTTTTTTTTACCATGAATTGTGATCGATGGCAACAGAAAAAGACAAGTATCTTCCTACCCATTTGAAATAATGACAAGTGCTCAAAAATATAATTAATTTTATCAAAATATTTTCATTTGATATGTAGGAAAAAAAGGTAGGAGGATATTTATTTTCTCCAAAAAGGATTATGTGAGAAGGGTTATAGACACCAATCAAATTCTTATTGGCTTACATAGTCGGTGAAGGGAAGTGGAAGCCGGCTAATAAGGGACAGATCAGCAGGTGCAAATTTTAAAAAGTGGCGGACGAAAATTGCCAAAATATAAAAAATTATGTGGCATGTCATATATTAATAATCAACAACATACGGTTTAGTTATTTACCTTGACATCGTATATAGTCATTTAGCTTTTTCTCCAGATTTCTAGTTGCTCTTGGCTGCTGTGAAATAACCACAAATTAGTAATTGAAATACATAATTAAGATAGGTATGGAAGCTTTTACAATCTTCAGAAATTAATATAAAATAAAATGTGGCAGATTATATGACCCTAATAATAACCCGTGATGACAGTGTTGTTGCTAATCAGCCAATGTTACAAGAAGATTTAAAAAAGTTAATAGATAGTCAATACATGATTTAACCTCCTCATAAAGAAACCAACAAACTAGGATATGTTAAAAAAACCAAATGACTTATCCAAGATTTTGAGCAGAGTTATTTTGTTAGTAATATCCAAATCAATGAAAGAGAAACAAGAAAGGAATTTTGTAAGTACGATGCTTTTATCCGTAAAGACAATGCAAGTATGTTGTTATTATGGGTTACACATAACTACCATAAGTAAAATATTAAGTATATATTGCGTACATTGGTAAAAAGAATGAAGTATGTTGCTATTTCTTGATATTTACCGTGTAAAAAAGTAAAAAAACAAATGTGTGTTACCTCTTCAACCCCAAAAGGATGCTGCTGTGGCTTTCATAATTTAGCAAGTTGCCAAAAATAGATGAAAATAATAACTTTTTCATGACAATTATACGAGACAAAGCCTAATTATTTTTGGTAAAAAAAAAGTAGCTTTTGTTAATTTATTTTCTGATATAAATTACCTCAAGAGGGTCAAAGGGTACTCAGGGACTCTTTGGGAACTATTTGGTGGTCTTTGGAAGCCCAATAATTTCTCCTCCCTTATTTTGACCTTGACTTTGACTTTGACCATCTACAAGGCCTCTGCCTGCTGCCCAAATGATTGTCTTCTGGAATAGTAACTGTATCAAGTATCTTCTGATTGTTATCAGAGGGAGAGCCTCTGAATGAAGATGAAGGTGTTCCATTCGCAAGAGAGAGAGATGTTTGTTGGAAGCTCCAATGAAGACAAAGTTCTTTGAAGAGGATCTTGAAAGTTGTTCACATGAAATACATTCGTGTCTTCTTCTGATGATCTGAAACAAAAACAAGAATAATTTTTAAGCATATCAGATATCAGATGCAACTTTTTTTTAAGGAAAGAGATGAATTTTGTTGGGGTGTTAATTATGGAAATGAGAGAGATGAAGAAGACAAAGGAAAAATGATTCATGTTGAAATATTTAATACCTGTGTACCAAAATTTCAAAAAATATTCTTTTTTGGAGAATCTTTTCTGTGTGGGATTATTAGGATATAGTTATGCTCCTTAAACATGGAAATGGAAGAGATGAAGAAGAAGACATTGGCAAAATGGTCTTTATAATAAATTTAACATATGGGTTGTGCTAAGGTTGAGAACAAGAGACCAAACACATTATTATCAAACAATGAAATGAGTACCATATTTTCAAAAATATACTATTTTTTTTAAGATTTAGGGTTTAGTGATGCTCTTTCAACATATATGACAATACTTTCTAACCATATTTTCAAAAAGAGTTTATATATAAGGATTTAGTGTTCAGTTATGCTCCTTCAACATATATGACAATAGTTTCTAAGGAAAGAGAGAAATTTTGCTGAAATTTCATTATGCTCCTTGAAAATGGAATAGAAAGAGACAAAGATGACAGGGACAAAATGGTCATTTTCATAAATTTAACATCTAGGTGACGACCCAGGTACCAAAAGCGGTTGAGAAACCATGAAATAAGGACCAAAACTGCAAAAAAGACTCCCTTTTGGATTGGACCTAAACAATGCATACCAAAAGCAGAAGAGAAGAGAGTAAGTACCATATCATCATCATACAAATATTTGCACTTCGTCTTTATGGCATGAGGGTATGGTGAATGTTGATCATTGGATCATTGGATGTATAGCTCATCTCAAGGACATTCACAAGCTTTACTTCTAAAACATGTATGGTATATATACATCAGTATTGATTTAAATGCAAAAAATGTACTAATAATGTAGCATCCTATTTTCAGTTATTCCTATTATAGGCAGCATTGTACTTGGAAAAATCCAGCCAATGTTATCAAGATACCAAGAAATTTCCATTGCTATGATTAGATATATTTTTAAAACTATGATATCCTAACAAGAAAGATTACAAGTACAATAGAATAGAGTTTTCATAATGTAATGCCCTTATAAGAAAAAGAAGAGGTTGAAAATACAATGTTGTAGGGTTAGGGGGGCCTACATGACCCATGAGGACATCCATCCTTCTCATTCATACAAGTAAATTTTTTGAGATAAAATGTCCTAATAAGAAAAAGAAAAAAAAAAATTGGAAGTATGATGCTATAAAAGGGTAATGTCACAATAAGAAAATGTTAAAATTAGATACAATTTTTAAAGCAGGATACCCTAATAAGAAAAAGATGAAAGTACAATGCTATAAACATTTATAAAAGTATAATGTCCTAATAAGAAAATAGCTAAAAGTAGGATGCTATATAATTTAGTAAATTTTTTGAACTTTCAAAGTACAATAATGTCTTAATAAGAGAAAGTTGATAGAAAGAAATGAACTATGTAGGATGCATAAAACTCAAATAAATGAAAGTAAGTTGTTACTTATATCTTTTGAAGTATGGAAAAAAATCTAAAAGGCGCCTTCCCTCTCTTGTGCTGAAGAAAGTTTTGAAAATTGTTACCTTTAATTTAAATAATGTTTTTTTGCCTCTTCACTGCATTCATAACACTGCAATAACCAACCACACACACACACGTAACTGAGTATCAATGATTGAAAAATACATAAAATATCTCATTTATACCCCACCCATCATATGCTCTGTTATATAATTGTGTAACTCAGTAGGTTGAACTCAGTTCTGCCATGTCATCCAACAATTTCAAGTTGTTAACCTACACGAATGAAAATATAGTAAGTAATCCAAAAGGAAATATCTGTTTTGTCATGAACTTAATTTTGTTTGGAAAGGTACAAAACCAACATGCAAGGAGAAATAAGTATACAAGTGACATACATGCCTTGGCATAAGTCATCCATTTGTATCTTTAAAAAAATGCAAATAAATTATTAAGTACTTGTTTTGTACACAATCCGCCTTAAAAAATAATAAACTACTTAACATTGACCAACTTAATTGTACTTGGCATATGATGTTTTCTCAAATTCATTAGAGGCTATGTAATCTCCCTGTGCCAATTAGAAAATGTTCTTGAAATACCCTTGTCCACCAGAAAAAATAAAAAATAACCTGTTAGCATTTCTTCAAGTTAAAGATTGTTGTTTTTGGATGAAAAACTATAAATACATTGCTATTATAAGTAAATAATAATGTATTTTGTACATATCGGTAAAAGAGGGCAGAGTACGTTGTTATTTCCCACAATTTTCCTTCAAAAAATTTAGCATACGTTTTAAGGCTTGTTGTTATCATATATATATATATATATATATATATATATATATATATATATATATATATATATATATATATATATATATATATATATTATCATTGGTAAAGACACTTGCTGCACCATCTGATATGCCTCTCTTGTTGCCATTATTCAATAATAATAATAATAATCTGAAAATGAACACAAAAACATCACATGACTAAATTTAAATCAATGAAGCTTCTCTAATTTTCAAAAAGGAAAAATATATGTTGGCCTTTAAACATGATCTGATCAGATGCAAAGCTATGAGAGGTTATACTTGGATCCCTTCCAGATGATGTTAGAATGATTATCACCCGAATATATATTTCATTCACTTAACTATTTTTTTAAGTGAGCTTTAATTCACAGTTTTATAGAAAAAAAAAACATGACATAATAGGTAACTAATTTACACCAAACGTGAATAATTAATGCAACTAAGTACATGTTAAATAAAAGACACTATTTAGCCCCAATCCTCTAATAAATACTAATCCTAATTAAAATAAGAATTAAAAATGGAGATAAGTAAAAAAAATTGACCTGTGTAGACAACAGTGCCAAAAAACCCAAGATAATACTACTCCATATACAGTTCTAAAGTCAATGTGAAATGCTTTTCTTTCCTGAAACAAACCAACCTTCATTGCTTCTTCCATTCCAAAATCAAGAAAAGGTTGTAATACAAGAACAGAAAATATAAACAAGTTTCAAATGATAAGACAGTAAAATAAAACAAATTCTACATTAATTATAAAGTCAAAGTAGTTGGCATCAAAGCAATCTATCAGGTTTAAAGAATTGGATTAAATTAAGGCAGCAGCAGCCTTGTTGTTGGGGTTGACTATGTTATGATCCCACATGCAGATAGATTTTTCATTCACTTAGGGTTTCAATTAAACAATCAATACCCTCTAATAAGTGAAGCACAAAAGCATTAAAGCATCATAAGCGACTAATTTGTCAACTGCTACTATAACAAGGGATAAAATAAGATATTATTAGTAAGAGAATTTTTGTAACAGAAGGACAATTATCAAGGAAAGTATAACAAATATGTAATCAGGAACTTGATGCAATCTAAGGATTCATGATATTCAATACAACCCAAATAGTAAAACACCTTAAGGGTGCGTTTGGTTGTGGAAATATTTTTTCCAAAAAAAACAGAAATTTTAAAAACGTGTTTGGTTCGTTCAGTTTTCTAAAGTTTTCTAAGAAAATGAAAATTTTCAGTTTCCCAAAATTCTAAGATGGAAAAGGAAAACTCCATCTGTTTCAATCAAATGTGTTTTCTAAAATTTTCATTGAAAACTGAAAATGAAAACTCAATTCTATTTTCTACAAAAATGAAACAATTTTACACAACCAAACACAAACCTTAACCTTTGTTGAACACCAAGAGGATTAAAGAATTAAAACACCCACTGCATTCAATGATTGAAAAATATCTCATTAATTTATACGCCACCTGTCATATGCTCTGTTATATAATCGTGTATCTCAGTAGGTTGAACTCAATTCTGCCATGTCATCCAACAATTTCAAGCTGTTGACCTACACCAATGAAAATATAGCAAGTAAGCCAAAAAGAAAGAGCTGTTTTGTCATGAACTTGATTTTGTTTGGAAAGGTACAAAACCAACATGCAAGGAGAAATTAGTATACAAGTGACATACATGCCTTGGATAAGTCATCCATTTGTATCTTTACAAAAATGCAGATAAATAAATAATAAAGTATTTGTTTTGTACCCAATCTGCCTTAAAAAATAATAAACTACTCAATATACTCTCCTCCAATAATAACTCCATCTACTTGTAATCTCGGAAGGTTTCAGATGCATACCTATTGTGGAAGCAAATTAGTGATGTGTTTTTTTTCCAAATATATACAAATTCAGTGAATAAAGTATTACGATAAGCTATGAATAAGAATAACTCACAAAGGCACATAAACTCAAGAATTCAAATGATTGATGATAGTTCTCGATAAACAGCCCTACACTGCAAACAAGCTTAAATACACTCCTAAGGGACCACTGGGACCACAACAAGGTGGCAGAATTCCCCACGATTACAGCAGTACAACAAAATTAGTGCTAATGTCATAACCACCTGAAGGAATAACGGAAACAAAAGGGATAATGCAAAAAGGGAAAACAGACACTTCACCACACTCCCATGCAGCTTTATTATTTATTGACCTTTCTACCCCTCCTGCTGTAAACTAGAAGTTCTTGAGGCTTATCATATTAGTACACAAAATTATGATGTAAATTGTAAGGTAACAGCAATAAGATGCTTGTTCAAGCATCACAGCTGAACGAAGAGGTTCCAAAAAAATTGAAGTTTTTCACAAAATTCACAGATTTATATTTTTATTCACAAAAGAGAATTAATTATTACATTATAATCACCACTTGTTTTTAACATTTCAACCCACCAAAGATCACACCATGTGACATTTCCCTTCCCTGATGTCTCAATTTGCTAATTAAAAGTATGTTTTTTGGATAAATAAAATTTTTGACTAAATAATAAATATAAATTGTAAGGAACTACTAGGCCTACTAAATAAGTGCTGAAGGCATTTTCCATGCAATATTTTGCATCCTTTTAAGAAATTAAGCACATCATTTCCTGAGGATAATAAATAAGCACAGGTTTCAGGAACAGAAGGGTATTTTTGGAAATACACAAACAGGGTCATAGACTCATAGTTATAGCTACCTGTACATCATTTCCATGCTTTGCCAGCTTGTAATCAGTGGATTCAAGGCAGTAATTTGATAAAGCAAGGTATTTGAGATTCAATGGACCTAAATGTGTACCTTTAAACATTAAAAGAAAAACTAAATAAGAACATAAAAAACATCATGTGTTTTATAGTGTTAAGGGTAAAAACATACATGTTTACACTCTGATTCTTGGGGGAATCTTCTTTTCCTTTTCTAAACCACAAGTTTTGTATTTGGTTTCTGAAACCTTTTCTTGTTGCAGAGTAATGAATGGAATTTGTAAAAGGAATTGGAATTAAGGATAGCAATTAATCTCGGAGTAATGGAAGAGAATTTGCGGTTCTTAAAATATTTTTGAAATGAATGAAATTTATCAAAGGAATTGGAATCTGTCGTATGTATGGTTGAAAAGAAATGGAAAGGATTTCAGTTCCATTCATGTTTTGTTTTGTGTTTGGTTTGTAAATCTATCAAGAGAATTGAAGTGAAAATTATGTTAAATGACGAAAACACCCTTTAGTGACTTTTTTTTTAAAATCAATAGAACTGCTATTATAACTAAATCCATGTAATTTAAATGGAAGAATGAGCAACAATGCAATTTAAAAACTTACATGTAATAGATGATCAAAGGATACATTGCACACAAATTCTTTAATGAAAAACTGGAATCATGTTGGTACAAAATCAGGTTGAGAAGCTGCAGGGGAAAGTAACTAAAAATAATTTTAAAATGATAAAATCTAAACTCTTAAAATTGTATGTAAAAACTTACAGATGTATATAGTTTCTACTTCTATGTATAGGTGAGGGATGGCTCTAAGTACAAGTCTGAATCCTCATTGTTTCCTGCATCAACAATAACCGGATTCAAGTCTGAATCTGAATCCTCATTAAAAAAGCATTGTAACATGTGATGAATGTTGTGAACAAGTAAACAAATAACTTTATACCTCAACATTTGGTTGTCAGCATCTGATGCATACCACATTTGCAATTTGAAGTCTATAAAAAATATGGAAAGGCTTTTCATTATTACCCTATTAGACATCTTGCATGTATATTAATATTAAGTAATTAACATTGGGGATTCAATATGTGTTGATAAATGTGGCAGATTATGTGACCCTAATAACAACCGATGATGACAATGTTGTTGTTAGCCACAATTGGTTATTCACAAAAAGAGATTTGAGAAAGACATTCATGATCTGATCTGATAAAATTGGTAATTCATAAGAACACATTCTGAAACAAGCGTACCAGACACGCTAAATCAGATTTTACAGAGAAAAAAATCAATAAAAAGATAGAGGAGAAAACCCTAACGAGACGATCAACAAAACTATGTAGTTTCCTTATGTTTTTAAGTTGCAATACAACTTGTGCAATTAGAAAACCAGAGTTTATTGAAAAAAAAAACGCAACTACGCTTCGATTTTTCTTTTCTCCATACATACAGAGGAGATTACAACATCTGAAATACAGAAAACCCTAGAGAAGTAAAATAAAAGGGAAAAGAGAAAAATGATAAGAATGAAAACTTACAGACAACTTCTTAGGAATACCGACATGGTTGTGACTTATGAGTTGTGAGTGTCCTACGAAGGGTGGGGGTGCTTGTGTCTCCGGTGAGCTGAGTTGAGTTACAGAGGTTGCGACGAGTCGTCTCCGACGGTGTTTGGAGAGCGGAGCGGGATGATTGAAGTGAAGTGAAGAAGGAAGAGTGGAGAACGTAACGTATATTTTATGCGCCAATACACCGACCCAAACTTTTGGCTTCCCAATTCCAACGGTCTTTTATAAAACCTTTCCAAGATTAAAACCATTTACACGTCTCCAGATCGTCAGTTTTGTAAAATGCTGGTTGTTTCCCCCCCAACTTCCCTTTGTATTCCAAACAATTGACATAAATGGTCCCTTGAATATTAAAACTTGTTATTTATATTTTTATTAAAGTTTATACATGTGCTTTTTATAAAATATTATTAAACTTTATGTTAGTTTTTAACAAATAATATCAGAAGATCTCATCAATGCTTTCAAATTAGTACCAATATTTAGTATCGTAACCAAATTAAATGTTCAGTACGCCATTTATAAACTGTTAGATGAAAATTTTTGTTTATATTGATTTATTTAAAAAATGTATGATTATAAACACAATGTTACATTCAAAAAGATTCCATTTTTAAAGATTTAGGGTTTAGTTATGCTCCTTGAAAATGGAAATGAAAGAGACGAAGGTGACAGCGACAGGGACAAAATGGTCATTTTGATAAAGTTAACTTTAAACGTCAACTGATGGCATATTGAGTTGGATGAATTGTCACATTATCATTGAGGTTGAGGTAAAATATTTGTGCATCTTCTCTTCTTGATGAGCCCTAAAACGTAGAACCTAAAGATACAAGATGTGGGATTCTAAATAATTCAATGTAAAGCAACATGAACTGATTAAGTAAAATACTACTATATGTTATTATTTATAAAGCAGCATCCAGAAAGAGTAAGAGAAAGACCACCGACTATATAGCAAAGATCTATGCTCTCCAAAACCCAAACACAAAAAAGAATCACTCAACTACGAATTTCATATCAATAACTTTTAAATTATGTGAACTTTTAACATAAAAATAGATTGAATTCTTCACTAAATAAAACCATTTTTATCAACTCAAACATACACAAATCCAGAAAATATAAGACATCATTATCCACACAACACCTTATCAGGAACAATACATAGTCTGATAGAAGCTATTTTTACAAAATTTAGTTGGATATGCAAAGATTCAAGAACTTGGGTGGAAAATCCAGAGAGGAAAAAGGCGGACTAAAAACTAATGAATTAATCTGACAAAATTCTTATTTTCTTTCCATTTTACAAAAACGGAATAAAATGAATTTCGTTCCTATGGAATTTGTTCCATTTTAATATATATGTAATATTCAAAAATGGGACTCCACACGAGTACGAACAGCGTACTCAGTCAGATGACATTTTTCCATTAAGTACTTAATCTCTAAAGCCCTTTCGTCCAAAGCTCGGATCTAGTCCCAAACAGTGTTATAAATCATAAACTTTCCAACTTTATGACCTTACATGGCTATTAAGTGCCCAAGCCTTAAAACCCTAACTTTTTAACCAATTAAGACATCATAACCTTTGCATGGTAGGAAAAGAAGGACCAAGATCACGTTTTTATCAATTTAAACACCCTAAAACATCCCAAAGGACAACTCATTTGGTATAGAGTAACTCCTACTCAAATAGACCAAGATTATGGGGCTAATAAGCACAAAACTCCACATTTAGCAAGATCTAATGAAATAACCAACACGTTCAGATGTTTATACCTCGAAATGAAGCTTGAGGGCAAGATGTTTCTAGATACAAAGAGGTCTTGAGCTTCTAAGGTGAATCCACTTCCTTCTTCCTCCTTCAAGAACACCAACAACACACTCTAAGGCTCAAAACGATCAAAAGGTGGATTAGGGTTTGCAAGATACAAAATGAGGGGTGAAGGCTAGCGATAGGAAGAGGTATTGGGAGTTAATGATGCTTAAATAGAGTCCAAATCCTAAAAATTAAGGTTTAGCCTTCATCCACGTACGCCATCAGATCCACACATTTTATTTAAGTGCCACATCACATGGGACCATTTTGCAAACAATTTACATCATAAGGATCAAAATTGTAAATACCTGGAAATCGAGGCGTTACAACAGTAGCTGTGGAAAGAACTCTTTACTGGTTATTCAAAGTTTATACTTGAAATTTTAGTTGACGACTTATCTAAGTGGAATACTGTTAGATGAAGATGTATAAAGTCTTAACTAAATTGGCATAATCTTAGTGAATAAAAGTAAAGTCCTTTTGGGTTGCCTTCAAAAACTAGAAATAGCTATAAACGACTTTATTATATGATTAATAAATTAATTATAAATAGTTGGAATTGATTAATTATTAGTCGGAGTTAATATGAAATTAATTTAGAATTAATTAATTAAAGGTTACGGATTGTAATTCTCCAATAGTTGAACAAAAGAAGCAATTGTAGAACCATCCGAGCATGGAAGTTTTTGAGGAGGGTTTTTGGAAGCCTCCTGTTGGCTGATAAGAAAACGATTTGAACTGGGGACAAGATCTAATATTTAATTGTTTAAATCTAGATTTATTTATAAGTTACCCAAACTATAAATAGGACTCGTGGGCATCAAAATTTCGTGGCTTATCATACCTAGAAAGTGAAATACGAATTTCACTTCTTTCTCATCTCTCTCTTTCAAGTTCTAGTGTTCTACAGTTTTGGGTGTGAAACATTAAAGACATTCACATTTATTGGATGTTAGCTTTCTATGGAGCATTTGAAAACTCAATAGTTAGTATATTTTAATATACTTAAAGGTATGTATTCTAATATCGTATTTTCGATTATACCTAGATTAAATTAGTTTTTCATAGTATGTTGCTATAATGAGAAAATATCATAAAATGTTTATGTGAAATTCCGGTGTGCAAATAGGGATGGCAACGAGGGCGGGGAACAAAGGGGACCCCAATCCTCATCCTCATCCCCGAATCCTCATTCCAATCCCCGGTGTGCAACGGGGACCGAGGATCCCCAACGGGGAAACGAGAATTTCTTTTTCTCTTTTAATATGCAAACTTTTACGTTAGAAAAAACTCTAAATTTCAATTTTACCATCATAAGTTTAAAGATTTTATAAAATATATAAGTACTCATAAATTGCATAAAAATATGAATAAATTTTCTACCAAATTTAAATACATACATGAAAAATCAAGTAGCAAAAAAATTAGCAGATTGATATTTTAGGTAAAATAGATCAACCAAAGAGAAAAAAAATATACATGAGTTTAAATTAGATAAAAGAAAAAGTAAAAGTATAATTTCAACCAAGTAATTACTAATGAGTTAGGTTACTTAGATCAAATTTTATGTATTATAAATTGTTCTATAAATACATGTTCTCTATTATTTTTATATATTAATATATGTCGGGGACGGGTCCAGGGTTGGGGATTAAGGGTATCCCCATCCCCACTTTTTTTATTCGGGGATTCCACATCGCCGGTCAACTTAAGTATTCCCCAGTCAAAACGGGTGCGGGTTTCGGGTTTCCCATTGGGTGTGGGTTTTTTTGTCATCCCTATGTGCAAATATGTTTTATGTAACCTAGAAAAACCTTAAAACCATACTTCTCAAGTCAAATTCACAAGTAGAATTTTTTTTTCATACAATCTTTTGTTACAAAGAATTTCCAATATTTGATTCAAATATCGATATGGATGTCTTTTATGAAGAATAAAAAATTATAAATTTTGATAAAAAAAAAATTTAAAATAACAAAAGGAAATAAACAATAATTGCCACAATTGTTTTTTTTTTCTAAATTGGAATGGTTTTTTTTAGACCAGTAGAACATGCAAAATAGGAAGCAACAAGTAACAGTGGTTGTGATATAATTTTTTGAAAATATTAGTGATTTTTTTAGTTAAAAATATGATGGTTAAAACAAATATTGACCAAATTATATTGTTTTTTATGTTGGCTTTAATTTAAATTATAAATAACATAAATGTTTTATTTTTTTTAATTTACTCCACATTGACATACTTCAATCAATTATTATTTGTCTAATAATACTCAATCAGGTGATAATAAATACATTCTACAATTAGTATTTTAATGTAAAATATTTTAACCTAGTGGGTTAAAACTTAAAAAAAGTGGGATCATATGCCAAATTTGAACATTACAATGACAAAATCCATTTATAAATAAACATTTTAATTCAATTAAGTTATAATAGACGAAATCTTGATCTTAATTTTGGAAAGGCTTTTATAATATTTAACCGTTAGAAGTTGAAAGGGTTATTCCCGCTATTTATACGTTCTTCTTCAGGTGTCCCGCTTCCAACAGACCCCCAAAACACCCCACGGACACATAGCGATTGCAGTAGCTCCGCCATCCTTCGTCGGAGATCTGATGGAAATCAAAAGGGTTGTGTTCTTCAGTTATTCCGTTCTCAATAAATCTAAACATCCCCGAGACCAATGGCGATCTATGTAATTCTACTGCACGAGACCAAAACACCCCAACCTTCGCAGTAGACTCTCATTCGCCTATTAGTCCAAGAAGTTATCAAGATCGATGTAAGTTTTCTCTAGGGTTTTTTGGTGATTCAGATATTGTAATTTTCTTGTAAAGTTAAAATTGATGCTTGATTAAGAAAGAATCAAAGGTTAATTGCTGTTTTATTTTAATCTCGTTGTGGTTTCTAGTGTTACCCTGCATTCCTCTTCATCTTTTCGTTGACGTTTTTTTTTGTAAACTCTGATTTTGTCAGATGCACCAGACCCATTACAACTGAAAAAAGAAACTGTATATTCTCGTTGGGTTTTTTTTCTTCATCTTTTTATTCTTATAGTTTTTTATTCTCTAATCTAGGGTTTTTCTGCTATCGAGACGTGATTTTTCTTATGTACAATTAAAGTTAATGTATGGAAAAGAAGATTGATTCTAGAGTATGAACCTTGGCTACTTATTCATGTTATATAATTTTATGAAGATTTGTAAAATTAATATCATGCAACACATCCTGTTTTCGGGCTATCTGACAGGATAATCAAGAACAACAAGAAGCCAAACAGAGGTTTGATTATTTTAATAACTATATGAGATACGATTTTTTTTCTTGAACTTCAATCTGTTTGAAGTATGGTCATTTTTGGGTTCTGTAACTCATCAAAATAATTGATCTCACTGCTCTCTTTTGTTTTTTTTATTGTGATTCTAGAGAGTTTGCCCCACTAACTGAAAATACGTACGTGTTTAAAATCTGCAGCAAATACAGGTTTTTGAATAGTCACAAACTGGTTTAGATTTTAAATTTTTTAGTCTCCATTTTATGGTTGTGTTAGATTTCAGTGATTTTTCAATTCATCTTGACTGAGTATGATTCTTTTGTAGCATATGTAAACCAGAAAGGAGAAAGAAAGAACAGGGGAGCCCTTAGTGACATTGGAAAAAGTCCCAACTGAGGTAAGCTTTTATATAAAATTAGCATTTAATATAATATCAAATTATTTATTTAATGCCTCTAATAATAGATAGGTACATTTTGAAGGGTGATATGTTGTGGTGAGAGAGCCGTATATTTTTTTGTTCCTGGTAAGAGTAGACTAAAAAAACTGGTTCTATTGTGTTTTAAATCCTGGTAAGAGTTGACTAAATATATTTTGAAGATGTTGAATATTTTTTTGTTAACATGTTGGAATCATTACAAGTAGTAAATCCCTGCATGAGGTCCAGTTGGAGTAGTGAGACTCCTAACAACCCAATGGTGTGAACATGAATCTTGAAATGTCAGATGATTAGGGGTATACATGTCATTTCATTGCCACTCCAATGGAAGGATGTTTGTACAGGGGTACTGAGAGGAATCTTTTTTCTCACTATCTTGACCTGGCCCTCATGAATTCAATTTGACTCCTGGTATTTTTAACATTTACTTTCAAAATTGAATTGTGTTTTATATAGAGGAGGCTTGAGGGTGATTAGGGGCATACATGTCATTTCATTGCCACTTCAATGGAAGGATGTTTGTACAGGGGTACTGAGAGGAATCTTATTATTTAGGTAAGTTATATTATTTAATATTCCTACTAATTACAGTATATATCTATTTCTTATATGATTCATATAGTTTTATAATTAATAATGCATCAAATGAACAGCCAAAGGAAAAGTGTACTATTACTTTTGCTCGATCTTAAATTTTTTTTTTTAATGATTTGTACTTTGAAATGGAGTGAGATTAGCATGTGATAGTAGAGGTTATGGAAAAGCTTGCAGATATCTAAAAATGTCTTTAGTGATTGGAATCTTGCATTAAGTTAAATTTTCTAATCATCATTATTAAATCTTCTTCTGCAGGTAGATAGAGTGTCTAATTATGGGTTGAAGTTTTGAAAGAGGGCAGGTAGAATCTATGGTTAATTAGGTTGTTAACAATTATAGTTATTTATTTATTTATAAATATACAAGCATTGTACTATTTATTAATATTTTGATTTTAATTTTCAATGGGAATGCTTAAAGTTGTTGGTTTAAAAGGGAAAAGGTTAGCCATTTATTTTAACTTAAATACTTTAAATTTCATTCAAGTTAATGATTTTGCACCAGTGACAGAAGATGAATGCATAAATAAAGTTGATGTCACATTTTTTGTTTCCAAGTTTCAGTATTTCTTGAAAATGTGTTGGAGATAAAAGGCACCCATGTGAAGGAGGTTATGGGTGACTCTGCGTAAATTTGAAATAATTAGTTTAAAGAAAGTGAAAGATTTATTTAACAGTTGTTAAATTGGACTTTATGCAATGGATTTGTTGGATGTTGTCCAAAAAATAATTAGACGGATTTTGATTTTTTTGAATCAATTTATGTTGGGTTATTAATTAAGGTTATTGAGTTAATTTTGAATCTTTTTTTTTGTTAAAAGGTTGGAAGCAAAATCTCTGCTCCTAACAACCCAGTGGTGTAAACATGAATCTTGAAACATCACGTGATGGGTACCAAAAAGTTAGGTAAAATAAAAAATAAAAGTTGATGGGTTTTTATAATTTGTATGGGATTAAAAACATATAATTATGGTTATGCTTTTTCTCCAGCAAAGAAAGAGACAACACATGAAAGAAAAGGTATTTTGGCTGTTTATTATGATGGCAAGTCTTTCAGCTATTTTCTGAAAAAGGAGAAAACTTTTTTCCATTGTAAATGGTAGGTCATAATATTAACCTCACATTTTAATTTTATGACCCATAATTATAACTATTTAAATTAAATGGAAATTAGGGTGTTACACTGGAGGTGGCCCTTCTTGGTTCATTTCATACTCCCCCATACTAAGTGGGCTTAAGGGTGTCGTATGCTGGGCGTACCACCCTATGTACGCGCAACGTATTGTTGTAAGTTGATCGTGCATGCCATGCGCGTACGCGCAATGTACGTGTGCATTCCCCAAAACCCTAAATTTTAGGGTTAAGGACTACATAAAGAACATTATGCCCTAAACCCAACCTCCCTCTTACCCTTAAGCTGCTCCCACGAAACCCCAATCTATATTTTGTGTGTTGTTGTTCTTGGAAGACCTCTTGAAAGCATTTTGAAGTTTTGATCCATTCTCCAAGGAAGTAAAGGTCAAAGCAAGGTGGTAGTGCAAATGAGAAGTTGTAAATCTGGGATTGTTGCTTCATTTCAGACCTTTTCAAGGTATAAATTCTTGAACTTGATCCATAAGTGCTTAGATCTCTTGTGTTCAGTTTTTGGACCTTTTTGGTCCCAGGGATGAAGCTTTATTGCTCAAAACTGATTCCTAGGCTTAAGGTTGCCAACTTTGGTGCTATTTGAGTCCCTAAGTCAGAAAGTTGTCATCTTGAAGGTCTTGAAGAGTTTATGCATGGGTTTTGGCCATATTCATAGAAGTAAGTTGTCAAATTCCAAGTTTGGACCCATTTGGGCGGTTTGCAAGCCACCGAGTAATTGACTTTATGGGTTAAGATGCTTTACTGGACTCAGATCTATGTTTTGAGCTTTAGGTCTTAAGGGGTTAAGCTCTTTTTGAGATTATGGCTTAAAAAGGGAGTATGCTGAGCGTACAAGCCATGCAGAGTACACCCTGCGTACTCATTCAGAGTGGGCCTTGCGTCGTTGGGCCTCGATTTAGGCCACTTCCATGGAATAGTGGTTTGGCCCGAGGTGGACCACCTGGAAATTGGACCAATGGGCTGAAGAAATATTAAAGGACAATGGGCTAAGGCATATGTGAAAGGAATTTGGGCCCAATTGGAATTTGGGCCATATATTGGGCCTTGTAGGAGTGTTTATCTCTTTGGGCCAAGAGTTGAACAGAGTTCATTTTGGGACAAGAGTATGTGAGGGGTAGAATGGTATTTTACCCCAGTGAGGACTTATGGTTAAGTTATGAGGATCCCAAACTTAATTAGTTTTATCTGGTTATTGGTAGCTAGAGGAGTCGAAGGATCAACAGTTCGGGAATCTGTCAGCTAGCAGCCAAAGAATTCTTCGCAGGACTTCAGTAGTGCAAGGTGATTTTCCTCCTGTATGAACGGGTCGAAGGCACCAATGTTGGCCCGTATGTGTATATATATATATATATATATATATATATATATATATATATATATATATATATATATATATGTATGTTTGTATGTTCTGGATTAAGGTTCGATGTCAGGTGGTGCCCGATGAATGTTTATATGCTTTCCGGACTATGGTTCGATGTCGGGCGAGCCCGAGGAATGTTTGTATGCTTGATGTCTTCATGATTCTTGCATGTGTCTGTATTTGTATATTTTCGGACTAAGGTTTGATGAAGGGCGGTGCCTAATGAATGTTTGTATGCTTTCCGGGTTTTGATCCGATGTCGAGCGGTGCCCGAAGAATGTTTATATGCTTATGATTATGTGTTTATTATATGTGTATTGTTGATATGTTTATATGCATACCTTATATTTCACATTTTGGATAAGTTTCAGGCATGAAGCAAGATGTTAGATTGCAATAAATAATGGATTGGAGACTAAATTTCTACCTAGTCTCCCAAGTTCGTACACATGATTTTACTACGATAGGGTAGATTTCACACAACCATATTTTTATTCCATATATATATATATATATATATATATATATATATATATATATATATATATATATATATATATATGGTTTGATTGCATTGGAAAGAATGGTTGTAGTATGTACATACATACATATGAATGTCATTACATGGGTAGTATGTCTAGATACCCATCTTAATAAGGGGTTACCGAAATTATGATGTCAAATGGCCTCTAAGGGTACAACCTTAGGTAATGTGGGTATGAGCTTCCTAAAATATAGGTATGAACTTCCTAATGACCATTATAGATCGATATAGTCTTACCAATTGGAAAGGAGTCGACATATTCGATAATATGGGCATGAATTATACATTACATTGCACATCACAAATACATGAAAATGATTTGAAATACATGTATTGTGCACAATATTTTACAAAGGGAAGTTTATGAAACTGTTGTGTCAAAACTTATGTATCTCACAAGACTTTATGTATTATGTATTTTATTTGTGGTGACATGTATCTTGACACAAGTTTCTTTAGCATTAGGTTAAATATGATAAGTTTACAAGTCCTATGAGACTGCATATGTAACACCCTATTTCAAATGATGTTTTTTCCATTCTTTAATTGGGGGTTTTATGATCCAAAGGAAGGTAGAAGGATGAGGCGAAGCAGGAAGTCATTAGTCGTATTTGCTAATATATAAACATCTCTCTAGCTAACAACTCTCAATGATAGGTGTGGAATCCACGAAAAAAAAATTCTCTATTTGTTGTTGACAATATTTGACAATATGGATTGAAATTTTTGGTATTTGACAATATGGAGTTATAGATGATTAGTATGTCAAATGGTTGAAATTTATGGATTTACTTTTATATTTAGTGGTTAATATAGATTTAATGTATCTTTAAAAAATTTGTGTTGAATATGTAAATTATTTTTAGTTTTTAATTTCTTCATTAATTTGTAAATTTTTTATAATGCTAAAATCTGTCGCTAATCTGTTACAAAAAAAATTGTAGTCATTTCGGGATTCCGTCGGTAATCTGTTAGTAAGTTATTCCAAATTCCGTCGGTAATCCGTTAGTAAGTTTTTTCATATTCCGTTAATCCGTTAGTAAAATTTTCCATCGGTAATCCATTGCAAAATATATTCTGTTGGTGATCCGTTACTATTTCCGACGGAAAAATCCGTCACTAAAAAGTAGCCAAAGCTGTCGGAAATCCGTTACAAACAATTAGCGACAAGAATATAGCGACGGATTTTGGTGTGTTACAATTCCGTCGGTAAAGAGCTTTAGCTAGCAACGGATTACCGACGGTTTTGGCCGTCGGTATTGCACATTTTTTGTAGTAGTGTAAAATGATACAAAGCTAAACGACAAACAAACATGCATGTATAATTGTGTATATATATATATATATATATATATATATATATATATATATATATATATATATATATATATATAATCTTTAAATGTTGTTCTTTCTTTCTTTGCATAACAAAGGAACTTTTGTTTTAAGTGCATAACCATTTTGTTGTTTTGTGATGATATTTAGGAAGCAACTTTCGTTTCTTGTTGATTAATGAGGGAAAGGAAATAGTCCTTCATTCAACTTCTAAATATTTTTCTCATTTTGCAGCAGAGGGAGGGGGGAAGGATAATAATATTCATCTTGCACTTTCATTGTTTTAATTCTTGGATTCATAATTAACAAAGATAGTGTTTGTTCATTTGAATTCATTTTTGATAGGTAGAAGATGTTCATCCTAAAAGCACCTATTTGACAACAAGATCTTGTATTTACATGGTAACAAAGTCTGCATCTTTGTTTATTTTATCTTGATTACCTTCATCAACTAAAATGGTCTGGTGGTGTACTTCTTCTTATTATTGATAAGCCCCTACATTTCTGTTATCTTTTTGGCCAGGGGTAGGATGGTCTTTTTTGGTATTATGGTTGTTTTGTTATGTCAAGAGCACTAACTTTGTCCCAGGACCGTTTTAGAGGACCACTCCCTAGAGTCATGTTAGTATTTATATCCTCCTTGAGGTTTTTGTTTAGCAGCTAAGAATTATTATAAATTGAACTTTGTTCTTTCTTGGAGATACCCACATCTCGAAAGCTGGGAATTATCTTAATATCATCACGTAATTAGATCAAGGGTTAAAATGCCTGGAGTTTATGATAGATTCAACAAGGGTCTATCATATATCCACAGGGTTTAATTCTAGAGGTTAGCTTACATGCAACATAATTTATTTTCTAATGTATAACTACAGAAATACATATTTATTGATGTCAGGTTTGTGAAGAGTCAGGCTAGCGTCTGAAACAATTTTATCTAACAGTCCTTCTTATTGATCGTTGTTATTGATCGTTGTAAGACTTTATAACCTTAATTTTATAATATGATGATGATGTTATGATTTTTTTTATTACAGTTTAGGTAAAGGTATATATTATTTAATATTCATTAAATCCTACTAGCTGAAGAATGATGCATGTTTACAGTATATATGTATTTATTATATGCTTAATATAGTTTTATAATAATCTATGAAATGATTTATGACACTTTAAATCGACCATGCGTTTAATTTCTTGGTCCTGGGCTTTATTTCTTGAGCGACAAATAAACAGTCAAAGGAAGCAACTAAAACTTCTAAATATACTTTTACTTCTACTCAATTTTTTTTATTGAAAATGGAAACTTTAATTGAAAATCGAGATATACTAATAGGTTTAATACATGCTGAGATGCAAGTTTGGGATGGATTATATATATATATATATATATATATATATATATATATATATATATATATATATATATCAATATTGAAGTCTGCTGGTGATGATGTAAAGATAAGTTGAATGGAAAATCTTGACATTAATTAATGCAAAAGATTGATTGATGCGAAAAGAAATGGTAATGTTGTACTTCAATCATAAATAAATTCAGGAAGTAATTAAGTCCCAGCTCCCAACCATTGCATCCCTCTAAATTCTTATTCATTCAATTTAGCTTCGTAATTAGACAAAATTGTTGATGCAACAGAATCAGAAAAAGGCATGATTTTTTTAAGCAACGAATAATATATCCAGATTCAGACATGTACAGAGGACCAGAATCTAAAGCTCTTCCGAGAGGAGTGGAATTGTTTATTGTTGATGAATACACCAAAAGCTGTAATAAAGGAAAAATGAAACAGTTAAAGACAATAACATTGATTTCCCATCTAACATAAATTTAGAAATCCAAGTGAAACGAAAAGGGGTCTATTCCAC